>NC_081571.1:52336669-52349169 GCF_022355385.1 Mustela nigripes
TATTCTTACAAAAATTCTGTGGAAAAAGTTGTTTAGAGACTACTTACTACAGACGGGGAATGACAGCTCCACTACTTTTTAACTCTTTTAGCATTTGACATTTGCTCTAGCAGCATTTTCCTAGATATATATTTCCTAGATATATTTAAGCTAATTTATTAATCTCATCATCTAATCTAATTTATTCTTACAAAAATTCTGTGGAAAAAGTTGTTTAGAGACTACTTACTACAGACGGGGAATGACAGCTCCACTACTTTTTAACTCTTTTAGCATTTGACATTTGCTCTAGCAGCATTTTCCTAGCATAATATTTATGATTTTTTTGGTTGAAGTGAATGAAAATGGTCTTTGACAGCCAATACCTCAAACATACCTATATCATGGAAAGGACACAAATAATTATGAATGATAACATGCATCATATTTTATGTATTGAGGGATATTTCATGGCTATAACAAACATTCCTCTTGTGCAAAGAGCTCACTTTAAGGTCATGATGTGTGTGTAAGGAATTCATCAATCTTTATATACAACTCCAATTGTGTACATTGTCTTCCATGAGCTAATTCTTACTAGCCTAAGAGTCACCCGTGCTGAAGACATAGCTTTAGCTGGGCTTGGGTATTCCAGCTCAAAATGGATTGTGACTTAATTTTATGAAAGACAGTAAAGTTGTCACCAATTTTTGTTCTTTTGAAATTTTCTTTCATATGCACAATGGAGAAATATATTTAGAAATCAAGAGGGAAGCTTGGTAATTCATTCCATATTCACATAATTTGGTCAAATTATCTACTCAAAAATCAACAACAAAAATGTTTTAAAATCAGTCCTCTGCAATTTTTCACATTTAAAGTCATCAGCGTGGTTTAGAGATTCCCAAGGTAAAGCTATCCAGGCAAAGAACACATTTTTTGTTTTTCCTTGACTTTCCCCCAAGTCCTTCCTGTGGAATTCAAGCTCTCAATGAACAATTCTCCCTGTCAAAAAATACGCAGTCTTCCCAGCCACTTGTCTGTCTTCATTTGGGGCCTCTAACAGCCTTCTTGTTAAAGGCTATGTAATTTGGTCCTAGTTGGCATTCTTTGCAGGAGATTTAAGAGAAGCAGAAAGATCTAGCCTGTCATGAGTCACCTTACCCTAAAATTCAGCTCAGAAGCCCAGATTCTCTTGCTCCATGGCCTTCCTCCATCAGTGCAGTTCAGACTGAGAAGCTACTGGGAGTAATGGGGGCATGAAGTTGGCAAGCAAATCATGGAAGCACAATTATGGAAAGGTTAAATGAACTTCTCTCTTTTTCACCCTTAATCTTATAAAAGGTTGTATTTGGACCTATAAAAGTATTTCTACACTTCCAAAACACAGTGTGCTAAAGGAGCCTTCGTTTCATCCATGTCAACCTAGGCTGGGTGAGAAGGTTGCTTGTGTGATCACCCAAGCTCTATTTAGAAAACATCTTCAATGGCCAAAACCTCAGAAGTTCCTAGAGTAATTAGGGCTGCAAGAAACAGAATGATGAAAAAAAAAAAATGCCTTCCAAGTTCTCAGGTGCTTTTCGCAGAAGAAGCCTCTTTCTTTTTTCTTACCTAGTGTGGGCCAGCAAGAGATCTGGAGGTGTTCTGGGGGGAAAAAGGCATATGCTTACCCCCACTTCTCAGGGGGTTTACTTTAAGCTTCAGAAGGCATTTATTTCTCTCAATTCAAATACTGTCGTCTTCTTTTAAAACCCTTTAAAACAGTGGTCTTAATTTGGCTTGTTTAAGAAGGTTCTTTTTCCATTTACTTTGCTACCTAAGAGATTGGAAAAGGCAGCTGTTTTGATGAAAATTAGAAGAAAACCTTTTCCCCAAATAGAAGAAGCCAAGAGGGGGGAAAAAAAATAGGACTTCTTGACATCCCATGCTGTAATTGTTACAAGGTATAACCGGAAGAGGAAATGGCCCTATAAATACTTGTAGCTTAGTCAAGGCCCGAATACATAAACTGGTACAAAAGAGGCAATAACATATTGGGAATGAGGCAACCAGTAAAATTTGCTCTGTTTATTGGGGTTTAAAGAAAGCAGGATTAGAAACAGAAGGGGACAGGAGCTTAGGCCCGAAGCAATGTGTTTATATCAGTAACAAAAATCAAACTTTACCTTTGCACTGGGATTTGCACCTCACTAAATCCGTATAAACCTTCTCTCAGAGGCCCCAGCCCAGTGTTTATTTCACATCCACAACTAGACTGATGGATGGCAGGCAAACAGGCAATATTCTGTGAATATACTGTCTCTCACCAGGGAACTGGAAAAAACAGACTTGTCTTTTTGTTTTTTTCCAAGAGAGGGATGATCATTCTTGGGGACCTGGAATGGAGACTTCATGACAGTCTGATAAACGATCTTCATGTTTCCTGATCTGGAACTAGAACAGTGCATTTGCTTTGAAAAGGTAAAACCTTTGATCCACCTTCCGGTAAGTTTCACTATGTACTCGGCACCCACGACACCCTTCATACATCTCCCATCATTGAATCCTCTCAACAGTCCTGAGGAATAGCTACAGGTTTCTATAGACTTATAGATGAGCAACTTTAGGAGCAGAGAAGTTAATTGGCCTACCCAAGGGTACTCAACTAGAATGCAAAGAATGGAAAGCAATCCTAAGTTGGCTTGATCCATGCTCTTCTTCCCACACTTACCCACAAGGTAGGATTTGAGGGTCTCCAAGAGGTTTTTCCTCAGGAATACCTACATCATATTTGATTTTTAATTGTGTTTTCAGGCTTTAGCTTCCTCTGGGCATTCAGATGAGCCCAGCTGTTTTCCTTTCCAGCTGGTGGTGATCCGGGCATGCTGTGTGTGACCAACTCCAGGGGGCACCATCCACACAACCTATAGCCGCCCCATTGATCATACTAAACCCTCCCTACACTGCTCTTTTAAATGGCTCCAATTTGTCGTTGTCGTGATTTCGTCTTTCCTATGTCAAACATGAAGCCACTTTGTCACATGACCTTTGCCTCCTCTTCAGGATTATCGGTTTCTATTGCTATAGTTCAGCTCCTGGGAGGAACTCTAACATATGTCAGTAGTTCTTGATACAAAAGGGAAATTTCCCCTATGGGAGAATGTGGTAGGGGAAGGAAGCTGTTTTTCACAGAGACGGTTTCTTTTTCTTTTCTTTTTTTCCCTTTTTTTTTTTTTTTTTGCTTCTTTGTGACTCCTTCCACAGTTCTTTCACTCCCTAGTGGCCTTGGAAACTTTTTGGCATACCTGCTCTGCCTACCCATTGTCTTATTTTGAGAATTAAACAAGATAACAGATGTGTAAAGATTCTGAACCCAAAAAAAACACTCAAAACTATCTTAGACACAAGCATTATATGTATCTTTCAGAAGCACAGTTCTGATCGTATCCATCTCCCTGCTTATGGACCTTTGAAGATTACCTATTACCTGCTAATATGTTTAATGCCTGAGCCTCAAATTTGGTAGCCTGTATCTTCTGGTCCACTTACTTCTGACTGCTTCCTTTTATTCATCCACTGTTCTAGTCACTCCAAGCTATCAGTGTTCCTTTTATTCTGAGTTTTTCTACTAAAGTGCCTTTGTTTATGCTGTTCTCCGACTTTAGAACAACACCATCCAAAATAATTTTCTGCAATAATGAAAATGATATGCACTATCCAATATGGTAGCTGCTAGTCCCCTGAGGCTATTGAGTACTTAATGTATATTGGCTCATGTTACTGAAGAATTCATTTTTTAAAATGTTTAATTAATTTAAATGTAAATTTAAGTAGCTACTTGTGACTAGAGGTTGCCATGCTGGACAGCACGGGCCTAAATGTTATTCTTGATCTTTTCTCATCCAGATAATACCCATTTATCAATGTCTAGCTCATAGGCTGGTTCATCCTCAAAGCCTCCATTTGTATCTTTAACTGTCAAATTCCTTTTCACCTTCAAGCTAACTCTATCTACACCTGAGGCTTGTAACTTGAATTCTGGATTTGCTCAAATCTCATCTTCCCTAGTAGCTGATAGACTCCTTCCAGTAGGGCTTATTTGGTGTTGTCCCTAGAACACTGATGGGTATATCCGACAAACATTTGCTAAGGGGCTAACCCTGCCCACCCTGGATGAGCGTCACTCAGTCACTCTACCAGGCCATCAGCGGGTCCACCCATGTCCACAGAGGACCACACTGCCTGTCAGGCCCTGGGCTCAGCACAGGATCCCAGTGAAAGCTGAGAGTTTGGATAATTAACCAAAGAATCTCAGAGACAACCTGATCCTCAACCTATAAACACATTTTCTTGTTTTTCTAATGCCATTTTTTAGTCCTTAAAATAAGCCCCTGCTTACTGATCTCATTGTGACCAACATTCTAGAGTCCCAACTCT
This sequence comes from Mustela nigripes, assembly GCF_022355385.1. Taxonomy (NCBI): domain Eukaryota; kingdom Metazoa; phylum Chordata; class Mammalia; order Carnivora; family Mustelidae; genus Mustela; species Mustela nigripes. Next base: position 52,341,065 of record NC_081571.1, read on the forward strand.
CTGTTTGCTAGGCACAGGGCATGGAGGTGTGAATAGAAAACTACCTGGTGTTGGCAGAGCTCCCAGCATTTAAGGGAGAGGGAGGGGGAGACAACTCCAAACATCACATGCAAGACAAAGATGGCTCATCATGCCCTGTTGCTTTGCCTCCCCAGACAAGGAGAGCTCTTCCAGCCCTTTCTAGCAGGTCGCTCTCTCCAGGAGCTTCAGTGTGGAGCCCCCATGAACCTGGAAAGGAGAAGATGAATAGTCTGGTGTGTAAATGTCCTATCTTCCTGGCAACAGCGTCTGAAAGCGTAGACCTTCCTCAGACCGGGCACACTTGGCAAATGTTCAGGCGTGCAGCATTTCAACTGCTGAAATTTCTTTTTAGAACTCTGTAACTGTGTTCCCAAGCGGAGGGGGGAAATTGGGAGGTGGACAATTAGATGCTGTACTACCCCAAGTGGCTCGCTGATGCTTGGCCCTGCGCCCCTGTGGGCTGTCAGAGCCTGCAGCACCATGCGCCCCTGTCACTGTGGGTGGGTGGGTGTTGGGGGCTCCAGCAGGACCCTGCCAGCGCCCAGCCGGAGATGGGGGGGGGGGGGGGGGAAGGGAGCTGCGCAGAGGGGAGCAGAAGCTCATCTCCCAATCCGGGGCGGAAGCAGTGAGTGAGGACAGCGGAGGGGAGGGCCAGGCAGCAATGAAGTCAGAGGCACAGCAGCGACTGCAGCTGAATCAATTTGGAGATAAAAATAGTGCCTGCCGCCCCTGCTTCTGCAGTGATTTCATAAAGGTCTCAGCTGCGTTGGAGCGAAAGCCAGCATGTGTGTCCCTACCTCCTCCCCAAACTGGTGAGAGGAGCAAAATAGCAACCACAACCGAAGGGCCGCTTTCCTTCATCTTCTCCCCCTTTCTCTGTTTTCCTCTCTCCCTGAGCCCCCAGAAGGGCCTCTTGGCTCACCTGTTCCCCTTATTCGATAATTAAAGCCAGGCACAAAGAGATGAGATCTTCAGAGGCTGAAAGAGATAGGGCTTCCAGACATTTATCATGAATCCAGATGGCACTCCCCGCCCCAGACGTTCACCCCCCCTCCCCCAGACATCAACTGAGATGACTGACCACTCTAAAGGATGAAGCTCTTTATCAGACAGGAGGTTAAAATCCGTTATAAAAATGGGTCCCACGAAGTCAAACCTACCTAATATTTCCATAGGTGAACTTTCCTCCCTGAGCCTTCAGAGAAAACAAAACCTGGGATTGCCAATTAGTGGGACTGTCCCAGGAGATGCAGATTTAGGGATCAGTTTCTGTGACTGCTGTGAGAAACCTCCCTGGAATTAGATCTGAAAGGAACGTGGAGTGAATAGAGCTTCGGCACTTTGCAGAGTGATTATCCCTGCAGTGCAGGGAGGTAACCTTTCTGCTGCTACATTCTGACATTTTCATCGAGGCAAATGCATCATTGGTAATTGCACCTGAGTGTCAAAGCCACTTGATGTGTGTGTTCCAACTAAGGTATGAATGAGGACTTTAGCATTAAGGGATGGGAAGCAAAGAAGAAGTGCAGACAAATTATAGGAGAAGAGATAATGGAATTGGCCATGAAAAGTAACGGCTTGGATTGATGTTTCTTCCTTCACACTCCTGCAGAACGAGTGTGTTTGGATTAAATAACACATTGCTTGTGAAAGTGCCTAAACTAGTGTCTTGCTCTTAAAGACATTACTTAATACCATCCTCTATGCTTTCAAATCGAATATGCTTATATGTCCCTCAAGAGGAAATATAAAACTAGTAATGTTTTAATGAAGCCAAGAAAATCAATGGTGCCATGTATAGGGAAAATGTACAAAGGAGAATCTTCACATCCTCCTGTTTTCATCTGACTCTTTTATGTCAGGCAAACTTGAGCCATAGACATTTAGCTCAGTGGGTATTAAATACAGGATCTAGAGTCATAATAAAGACACAGGACTCAAACTGTGAAGCCAAAGTGAGTATCATGTTGTTGATCTTACACATAACTCTGAAATAATTTCATTCTGTTAGAAGGAAAAAAATAGCTCCTGTCAGAGAGAGGAATATAATATTGCCAAACTCTCCAATTTGGCAAATACAGCAAACTATTAGTCAGCCACACTGGGAATCTGGCTTTCTCATGGGGACCTATTGTTTATAGAAACATCACAGCTGAAAAATAAGCAAACATTCCCCCTGAACTACTGTGATATAATTCACAGGGCTGCTGAAGGATTTTTACAACCATTGAGGGAAAGTCTATGGAAAATTTAAAATCATTACAAAGGTCCCTTTTGGTGCTTCTGAAAATTTTGATGCCCTTTGAATATCCTGATGACTGTTTTCCCACTGACAAACAAAGACATCTGAAGCAAAGCCAGTTTGTGTTGTGTTGGGTCCCAAATACAAATTAGTAAAAATAGAACAAGCTTAGAATGAATGAAATGTACTTGACAAAAATAAATCAAGACTTGAAATATAACTGAACTTTGCTTATTTTCTTATAAACACATATTTTAAAATCTGAAATACTGAATTCTATGATTATTCAAAATATAGCCGACAATTTTACAGACCATTTTAGGAGTACTCTGGGACCTCCTGCATCTGATTGCTTTCGGACAGAGCCAAAGCTATTTGACTTGCAAAGTGTTTGTTTGTTGCTAAGTACACCAGGACATGCCAAAAGATTCAATATGAGCAGTGAAGTTGTGTTATTCTCTGTTGTGAATCTGTCTTCCAAACTTGAAAAAGAAAAGACGTAAGCATGTCCTTTAGAATCCCCATCATTATCCAGGGCCTTCACCAGACTGCCTATATAGTGATACAAATGCCCAGGTTTACCTGACAAAGGTTAGAAGTGGAAAGAACAGGGGAAAATAGTTGAGAACAGAAGTACTCCAGACATCTTGTTACACTACGGCAAGATGGGATAAAGTGCACTGTTTCTAACACACAGATATGCTGCCAATTATATCTATCATCTCTCTATATCCACCATCTATCTGCCCATCCATCTATCTGATCTCAAAAGGAATAATGAAAATCTTTAGATACCATAAGCAAAGAGGAAACTCAAAGCCTAAGAGGTAAGGCCTACACTGCGACAGCTTTGGGGATATCAGGCCCAAACAGATTTTATTTTCCAAGTAGGCTAAAAAGCATAGCAATAGACATGTGCAAAGAAAGGGGATCGAAATCAAGCCACTGCATAAGATCAAGACTTTGGAAAGGTTGCCTTTTCCATGAAAGGGCATTGGAGAGACTGTCCCCACTGGACAAAGGAAAGTACCTGGAGTAAGATGTTGAAGTAACAAGGCTCGACAGACTCATCAAAGTTAACTTTTACATTACATGCAAACCATTTGATGTAGTACTCTTGATTTATGAAATTAACAAACAAAAAATCTCAATTGGTAATACCCCTACTTTGGTATAAAACAAAACATAACTCCACAGGAATGCTACGATAAGGGTTTTTCTATGGACTTTCCTTGGAAAACATTCGCATGAAAAAAGAATCTATCTGTCAATGAGTCAGAAGGTACAGAAAACACAAGAAGGGGGGGAAAAAGGATGCGTATTATAAATCATGAATAAGTTACCATGAAAAATACACAAAATTTTAAGAAATAACTTCAAGAAATGGAAGTAATTGAAATGACATCAAGGAATGTGTTAACATGTTTCACACAGCCAAATTGAAAAACAGACTTGAAAAACTAACTAGAATTTAGTGCATAGATAAAGAAATAGAACATCTGAGATGTCAAAAGCCATGGAGGACAGAATAAGAGTAACTAAATTTGGAGCTCTTTTAGAAAAGAGAGAAAATGCAGTAAAGACAGTATTCTGTGATATAATGGTAAGAAGTTTTCCAGAATTAATGAGCCATGAATTATCATATTTATGAAGCCCTCTTAATTTATCTGAGAGATAAATTAAAACAAATCTGTACCTAGACTTCTATTAGTAACACTTCCAATAACAAAAAAAGACAAATAAAATAATCTTAAGCGCAACTCCTATACTCCCCTCCCCCCATCCAGAAGTATATACTACCAAACATGGGTAGGGCAATGTCTGAAAGGAAAATTGTGGACCAATATCATTTATAATCATAGATATAAAATAATGAAATATTAGTAAATCAAATATAACAACTGAGAGATTTATCCAATGAATGAAAGAATCGTTTAATGTTTATCTATTAATATAATTCATTGCAGACACAATATTAACTGAGTAAAAAAGAAACAGAATGATAAATTAAATAGTTGTAGGAAAAGTACACGTAAAATTCCAGCCCAATTTGTGATATAAATTCCTAGTACCTTCTTAACCTTACAAAAGATACCTGTCAATACATTCATTACAAGGAACATTATATTTAAAGGTGAGAGGTTAGAAGAACTTCCTTTAACGTAAGGGTTGGGACAAGGATACCTGGTTTTTTTTTTTTGCCTCCTACCATTCAGCATTTTATTTGAGATTGTAAACAGTGCAATAAGAAAAAAAGATGAAGGAATAAAAAAGAAAGGAAGTAGAACTGTAAGAATTGCAAAGAATAAAATAAAATCTTCATTTGTTACAGCTAAGCTTATCCATAAATAAAATCTATATAAGAAAATATTTGAATCTGTGCTCAGAAAGTTTGCTGAAATAAATCTCAAAATAGATATTTGGTACATAGCATTTCATTAAAGAATGTAATGGTCTCATCCTCAGTAACAACAAAAACATTTAAGATACTCAGGAATAAATCTATCCCAATACATGCAAAATTTTTATAAAAAATGTTCTCAAACCTGAGAGGTAAATGAGAGACATAAACATACATGTATACTTACACACACATTTGTGTGTCCACACATACACATACCACTCAGTCAATAGTACATGAGAGAAGTCATTTCCACTGATTTAACCTATAGATTTAATTTACTCCCAATAAAAATTCCAACAAAATTTTTATTTTTTGAGAACTTAACCAATTTATAATATTCACATAGAAAAATAAATGGCCCCAAATTGTCAAAAACAATTTAAAGAAAAATAAAATGGGAGAGCTCCTGCTCCCCTGTAGAGATGAAAAATCTTTGCAGCTAGAATGATTTATACTCATTGATATTGGCACAGTGTCAGGTAAATATAAAAGTAGAATGAAATATGGAGCATAGAAACAGACTAATGCACATAAGAAACTTATTAAATGACAAATGTATCATTATAATCCAATGAGGAATGAATAGGGTATTAATTGGAATATGTTGGGACAATTGGCTATCCATATGGAAGATAATAACATTGTATCAACATATTATAAACAAAAATAAACTCCAGATGCATAAAATATGTAAGAGGAAAAAAATTTTTTTTAATTAAAAAAATTGGAGGATGATTTAATGATATGTAAGTATGGAAATTTCCTAAGTAAGCCAAAAACCATGAAAGCATAAATATTGATTAATTAGACTTCATTCAAAACATTCTGCACTAAAAAGATACATAGTCAAGTATTTTTTAAGCCACAGATTAAAAAGCTATTTGGAACACCCATAATTGCCACAGTAATAGTTTTTAAAACATGCACATAATTTCTATAAATCAGTTAGAAAAAGATAAACATGTCAAGGAGATATGGACAATAAAGATGAAAAGGTAATTCCCTGAGGAAAAAAATCTAAATAGCCAACATAAATGTGAAAAAGATGCTCTACTTCTAATCAGGGAATTCAAATTAAGATAATCATGAGTTTTTATTTCGCGTGCATCCAGTTGGCAAAAATGAAGAAATCTGTTAATATCAACTATTGGCAAGGATGAAACAGGAATTCTCCTGTATTATATGGAAAAGGAAAACCATTGTATTGGTCAGGATCCCAGCAGGAAACAGATGGCATGCTCAAATGAAGTAATTGAAGAGGAGTTTGGTGAGGGACTAGGACTATTTACAAAGCTGAAAGTAAGGGTTAAGAGAAGTTGACAAGCGATGGTGAAGCACTACAGGATTAGTAATGGTAAGAAGCTGTTACTACCTTTAGGCCTGAAGGGTGATGATGGGGACACCTGTCATTTTAGGAATAAGTCACCCAGCTGAAGCAGAGACAGATAACCATGAACCTAAGGTCATGGGAACCAAGTTGATGTGACTCGTAACAGTTAGTTTTCTGTGTCACAAAGCAGTGTGGGAAAGAATGGACATTGTCAGGAAGGGAAGATGGAAAATATCTAGCACAACCACAGTACAGAGAAATGTGATAATATCAGTAGCTTTGAATATATGTACATCCTATAAGCTACAGTACCATTTCTAGGTATGTATTCAAGAGACTCACCCATGTGGACAAGAAAACATGAGCACTTTTGCACACTGAAAAATAGTTTATAATAGCAAAGAACTCTACAACAATCCTAATGTCCATTAATAAAAAATTTGGTATATATTTGATATATATACAGCAGAATACTATATAGTAGTAAGTGTGAAGAAACCAGAGTTACATTGTAAACATAGATAAATCTAGAAATAGTCCTCACATGAATAAAGCAAATTGCAAAAGGCTACAAGTAAAATTATAGGATTTAGATACATTTTCCTGAAAAAGCACTAAAAAGCCATTTTCCTTTTTCATGGAAACATGCATGGGTAGTAACAGAATAAACTCCCATGTAAGAAGGGACCACACCAACTTCAGCATTGTAGTTACCTCTGGAAAGAGAATGAAAACAGAACCATATAGGGGAATTGTCTTCATTTGCATCTAATAATGTGTTTATTTTTTTATAAAGAGATCTGAAAAAAACTGCCGTAAACTTTCAAGTGCCAGTCTCTATGTGGGTATGTTTTCAGTTCTTTTCTCTGGAGTGGGATTGCCAGGTTTTATAATAAGATTAACTTTATAAAAATGCTGATAAGTTTTTCAAAGTTACTGCACACTTTTGTCTTCCTATTAGTCTTGCTATAGTTGCTCTATATAAATATAATACTTGGTATTGTCAGACTTTTTAATTTAGCCATTCTATCACTAGGAGAAGATGGTTTTAATTGGTATATTCCGAATACTAATAATAATGATTATCTTTTCATTTTTTCTTTTTTTTTTAAGATTTTATTTATTTATTTGACAGACAGAGATCACAAGTAGGCAGAGAGACAGGCAGAGAGAGAAGAAGGGAAGCAGGCCCCCCGCTGAGCAGAGAGCCGGATGCAGGGCTTGATCCCAGGATCCTGGGATCATGACCTGAGCCGAAGGCAGAGGCTTTAACCCACTGAGCCACCCAGGTGCCCCATATCTTTTCATTTTCAATTTGTGCATCTTCTTTGGGAAAGTTTATTCAAAACTTTTGCCTATCCACCACTCCCACCCCCATGTCTCATCATAGGTTGTCTTATTCAGTTGTGTTTTTTTTACATATTTTAGGTACAAATAATTTATCAGATATATATTTTGCAAATATTTTCTTCCAGTCCCTGACTTACTTCCTTTTCATTTAAAGAAGATCAGTGGTTGCTAGGAGCTAAGGAAGTGAGAGAGAACTGTCTGCAAAAAGCACTAAGAAAACATTTGTGAGGGGGATGGGAATGTTTCATATTGTGATTATGGTAGTGATTACATGACAGTATATATTTGTTCAAATTTATCTAAATTTATACTTAATATTGATGAAGTCAATTATGTACAATTATGCCTTAATAAAACTACCAAATAAAGTTGTTAATTATAGTTTTAACATGTTATTTCTTTAAATCAGTGGATACATTAGTGCTATATTGACCTTTGTATTTTCTTTGTATGTCTGAATTTGTAATTTCTAAGTATGGGAAAAACAGTTTTATTCTCGTTCTAACTTTGTAAATCTTGCTTCTTCAATGAACCACTGATTCATTAGGGAAACTAATCTGGAGTGAAATTATTAGTGAAAATTACTAAAATGAGAAGCTTAATTGTTCTATTCAGATTATGGAATCTACAAACTTCTGGACATTAATTTATCAATTACACATGAGCTAAGAGTAAGTTCTGCTCCACTAAAGGAATGGCAGGCTACAAACCATCGTGCACAAAGTGCTATATGAAGCTTCACAGACATTTCCATTTGG
>NC_081571.1:52351669-52400774 GCF_022355385.1 Mustela nigripes
TCTCTATCACTGAGTCTCTTTTTTTATTATTACTATCTTTATTTTTTATAAACATATAATGAATTATTAGCCTCAGGGATACAGGTCTGTGAATCACCAAGTTTACACACTTCAAAGCACTCACCATAGCACATACCCTCCCCAGTGTCCATAACCAACCACCCTCTCCTGACCCCCCCTCTTCCCAGCAACTCTCGGTTTGTTTTGTGAGATTAAGAGTCTCTTATGGTTTTTCTCTCCCCTGACCTCATCTTGTTTCATTTATTCTTTTTCTACCCCCACAAAACCCCCACATTGCATCTCCACCTCCTCGTACCAGGAAAATCATATGATAGTTGACTTTCTCTGATTGACATATTTTGATAATCATAATAACCTCTAGTTCCATTCATGTCATCACACATGGCAAGATTTCATTTCTTCTAATAGCTGCATAGTATTCAATCTCCTATACACACACACACACACACACACACACACACACACATACACACACACATACCACCTCTTCTTTATCCATTCATCTGTTGATGGGCATCTAGGTTCTTTCCATAGTTTGGCTATTGTGGACATTGCTGCTATGAACATTCAGGTGCACGTGCCCCTTTGGATCACTACGTTTGTATCTTTAGGGCAAATACCCAGTAGTGTGATTGCTAGGTCATAGGGTAGCTCTATTTTCATGCTGTTTTCCAGAATGGCTGCACCAGCTTGCACCACCAACAGTGTAGGAGGGTTCCCCATTCTCCGCATCCTCACCAGTGTCTGTCATTTCCTGACTTGTTAATTTTAGCCATTCTGACCGGTGTGAAGTGGTATCTCATTGTGGTTTTGATTTGTATTTCTCTGATGCCGAGTGACGTGTAGCACTTTTTCATGTGTCCATTGGCCATCTGGATGTCTTCTTTGCAGAAATGTCTGTTTGTGTCCTCTGCCTATTTCTTGATTGGATTATTTGTTCTTTGGGTGTTGAGTTTGCTAAGCTCTTTATAGATTTTGGATACTAGCCCTCTACTTGATATGTCGTTTGCAAATATCTTCTCCCATTCTGTCAGTTGTCTTTTGGTTTTGTTGACTGTTTCCTTTGCTGTGCAAAACCTTTGATCTTGATGAAGTCCCCACAGTTCATTTTTGCCCTTGCTTCCCTTGCCTTTGGCAATGTTCCTAGGAAGAAGTTGCTGCCGCTGAGGTCAAAGAGGGTGCTGCCTGTGTTCTTCTCAAGGATTTGGATGGATTCCTTTCTCACACTGAGGTCCTTCATCCATTTTGAGTCTGTTTTTGTGTGTGGTGTAAGGAAATGGTCCAGTTTCATTGTTCTGCATGTGGCTGTCCAATTTTCCCAACACCATTTTTTGATGAGACTGTCTTTTTTCCATTGGACCTTCTTTCCTGCTTTGTCGAAGATTAGTTGACCATAGAGTTGAGGGTCTATTTCTGGCTTTCTCTTCTGTTCCATTGATCTATATGTCTGTTTTTGTGCCAGTACCATACTGTCTTGATGATGACAGCTTTGTAATAGAGCTTGAAGTCCAAAACTGTAATGCCACCAAATTTGGCTTTCTTTTTCCACATTCCTCTGGTTATTTGAGGTCTTTTCTGGTTCCATATAAATTTTAGGATTATTTGTTCCATTTCTTTGAAAAAAATGGATGGGATTTTGATAGGGATTGCATTAAATGTTTTAGGTAGCCTAGACATTTTTGCAAAATTTGTTCTTCCAATCCATGAGCATGGAATATTTTCCCATTTCTTTGTGTCTTCCTCCATTTCTTTCATGAGTACCTCATAGTTTTCTGAGTATTGATTCTTTGCCTCTTTGGTTAGGTTTATTCCTAGGTATCTTATGGTTTTGGGTGCAGTTGTAAGTGGGATTGACTCCTTAATTTCTCTTTCTTCTGTCTTGTTGTTGTAAAGAAATGCAACTGATTTCTGTGCATTGACACTTTACTGAATTCCTATACAAGTTCTAGAAGTTTTGGAGTGGAGTCTTTTGGGTTTTCCACATATAGTATCATATCATCTGCAAAGAGTGATAGTTCGACTTCTTCTTTCGTGATTTGGATGCCTTTAATTTCTTTTCATGTCTGATTGCTGAGGCTAGGACATCTAGTACTTTGTTGAATAGCAGTGGTGATAATGGACATCCCTGCCATGTTCCTGACCTTAGCGGAAAAGCTCTCGGTCTTTCTTCATTATGAATGATATTCGCTGTGGGTTTTTCATAGATGGCTTTGATGATATTGAGATATATGCCTTCTATCCCTCACTATGAACAGTTTTGATCAAGAGAGGATGCTGTACTTTGTCAAATGCTTTTTCAGCATCTATTGAGAGTATCATATGGTTCTTGTACTTCCTTTTATTAATGTATTGTAACACATTGATTGATTTGCAGATGTTGAACCAACCTTGCAGCCCTGGAGTAAATCCCACTGGTCATGGTGAATAATCCTTTTAATGTACTGTTGGATCCTATTGGCTAGTATTTCGGTGCGAATTTTCACATGTGTGTTCATCAAGGATATTGGTCTATAATTCTCTTTTTTGATGGGATCCTTGTCTGGTTTTGGGATCAAGGTAATGCTGGGTCATAAAATGAGTTCAGAAGTTTTCCTTCCATTTCTAATTTTTGGAGCAGCTTCAGGAGAATAGGCATTAATTCTTCTTTAAATGTTTGGTAAAATTCCCCTGGGAAGCCTTCTGGCCCTGGGCTTTTGTTTGTTAGGAGATTTTTGATGACTGTTTCAATCTCCTTACTGGTTATGCCTCTGTTCAGGTTTTCTATATCTTCCTGGTTCAGTTTTGGTAGTTTATAGGTCTCTAGGAATGCATCCATTTCTTCCAGATTGTCAAATTTGTTGGCGTAGAGTTGCTCATCGTATGTTCTTATAATTGTTTGTATTTCTTTGGTGTTGGTTGTGATCTCTCCTCTTTCATTCATGATTTTATTAATTTGGGTCCTTTCTCTTTCCTTTTTGATAGGTCTGGCCAGGGGTTTGTCGATCTTATTAATTCTTTCAAAGAACCAGCTCCTAGTTTCATTGATTTGTTCTATTGTTTTTTTAGTTTCTATTTCATTGACTTCTGCTCTGATCTTTATGATTTCTCTTCTCCTGCTGGGTTTAGACTTTCTTTGTTGTTCTTTCTCCAGCTCCTTTAGGCGTACAGTTAGGTTGTGTACTTGAGACCTTTCTTGTTTCTTTAGCAAGGCTTGTATTGCTGTATATTTTCCTCTCAGGACTGCCTTAGCTCTGTCCCACAGATTTTGAACCGTTGTGTTTTCATGTTCATTTGTTTCCATGAATTTTTTCAATCCTTCTTTAATTTCCTGCTTGACCCATTCATTCTTTAGTAGGCTGCTCTTTAGCTTCCATGTATTTGGGTTCTTTCCACATTTCCTCTTGTGATTGAGTTCTAGCTTCAGAGCATTGTGGTCTGAAAATATGCAGGAAATGATCCCAATCTTTTGGTACCAGTTGAGACCTGATTTGTGACCCACAATGTGATCTGTTCTGGAGAACGTTCCATGTGCACTAGAGAAGAATGTGTATTCTGTTGCTTTGGGATGGGATGTTCTGAATATATCTGTGATGTCCATCTGGTCCAGTGTGTCATTTAAGGCCTTTATTTCCTTGTTGATCTTTTGCTTGGGTGATCTGTCCATTTCAGTGAGGGGAGTGTTAAAAGTCCCCTACTATTATTGTATGATTGTCGATGTGTTTCTTTGATTTTGTTATTAATTGGTTTATATAGTTGGCTGCTCCCATGTTAGGGGCACAGGTATTTAAAATTGTTAGATCTTCTTGTTGGACAGACCCTTTGAGTATGACATAGTGTCCTTCCTCATCTCTTATTATAGTCTTTGGCTTAAACTCTAATTGACCTGATATAAGGATTGCCACCCCAGCTTTCTTCTGATGTCCATTAGCATGGTAAATTGTTTTCCACCCCCTCACTTTAAATCTAGAGGTGTCTTCGGGTCTAAAATGAGTTTCTTGTAGGTAGCATATTGATGGGTTTTGTTTTTTTTAAATCCATTCTGATACCCTGTGTCTTTTGATTGGGGCATTTAGCCCATTTTCATTCAGGGTAACTATTCAACAATATGAATTTAGTGCCATTGTATTGCCTGGAAGGTGTATTGTCTCTGTTCCTTTCTGGTCTACTACTTTTAAGGTCTCTCTTTGCTTAGAGGACCCCTTTTAATATTTCCTGTAGAGCTGATTTTGTGTCTACAAATTCTTTTAGTTTTTGTTTGTCCTGGAAGCTTTTTATCTCTCCTTCTATTTTTAATGATAGGCTAGCTGGATATAGTATTCTTGGCTGCATGTTTTTCTCATTTAGTGCTCTGAATATATCATGCCAGTTCTTTCTGGACTGCCAGGTCTCTGTGGATAAGTCTGCTGCCAATCTAATATTTTTACCATTGTATGTTACAGACTTCTTTTCCTGGGCTGCTCTCAAGATTTTCTCTTTGTCACTAAGACTTGTAAGTTTTATTATTAGATGACAGGGTGTGGACCTATTTTTACTGATTTTGAGGGAGCTTCTCTGTGCCTCCTGGATTTTGATGCTTGTTCCCTTTGCCCTATTAGGGAAATTCTCTACTATAATTCGCTCCAATATACCTTCTGCTCCCCTCTCTCTTTCTTCTTTTTCTGGAATCCCAATTATTCTACTGTTGTTTCATCTTATGGTGTCACTTATCTCTCAAATTATCCCCTTGTGGTCCAGTATTTGTCTGTCTCTCTTTTGCTCAGCTTCTTTATTCTCTGTCATTTGGTCTTCTATATCACTAATTCTTTCTTCCGCCCCATTGATCCTAGCAGTAAGGTCCTCCATTTTTTATTGCACCTCATTGAAGCTTTTTTTACTTCAACTTGGTTAGATTTTAGTTCTTTTATTTCTCCAGAAAGGGCTTTCATCTCTCTGGAGAAGGTTTCTCTAATATCCTCCATGCCTTTCTCTAGCCCAGCTAGGACCTTGAGAATCGTCATTCTGAACTCTAGATCTGACATATTATCAATGTCTGTATTGATTAGGTCCCTAGCCTTCGGTTCCTCTTCTTGTTTTTTTTTTTCTTTCTTTTTTTCTTTTTCTTTTTTTTGTGGTGGGTTTTTCCACCTTGTCATTTTATCCTGATAAAAATATATGAATGAGAGAATAAAATACTAAAAGGGTCTCAAAGACCCCAGAAAAATGTACTCTATGTCGCTCTCGGCCCGCAAGAATGACCCGCAGACGAGGTGAGTGGCAAGCTTCTTTTATTAGTAATGGCGGCCGCCCCGCACCAAGCACTTACAGCAGTATTTATGCACGAAGTTCACCCGTTCTCGCCCCCCTATTTGGCCAATCATAACGCCGTGCACGCAGTGTCCTTGTGGACCCTTATGTAACCATACAGGACTCTATTGTTCTCTAGCGGTGATCATGCATTTATCTCTTGGCTCCTGGTGCTGTGTGCGTCAGCCACGAGCGCACCCACATCCTCCTAAACCAATCATTCTCAGTTCCTCAATCTTCAGGCACTCCCGTCTACGTGACTCCTTGCATCTGCTGGATGGCTCTCCACACTCTAAGCAAATCAGCAGAACCCAAATTGGTGGAAGAAGAATGTAAGTTAAAAAAATTGAAAAAAATTAAATATACATATATATATTAGACTGGTGATAGAATAGAGCCACCCACTTGATTTTGGGTGTATTTTGGTCACTAGAAGAAACTATAAAGAAAAACTTATATTTATACAAAAATAAGGGTAAACATGATGAGGGATGGAATATGACTATAAAGATGAAAATTTTTTAAAAATTCTAAAAAAGGAATTGATAAGATAGGTTGGTTGAAAAAAGAAAGTAAGTGTACGTGGAGATAATTTGCTCAGGCTGGTGAGTAGAACAATGCTGTGTGCTAGATTTAGGATGTATTTTGATCTATTAGAAGAAAGTGTATCCCAAAATTTTTTACAAGTAAGAACCCTATATGTATACAAAAAATAATGTTAGACACAATGAAGGAAATAATGTGACTATAATAATGTAGGTTTAAAAATATTTTTTCTTTAGAATGGTATTGTTAAGTTAAACTAGTTAAAGAACATTAAAAGAGGAAAGAGGAAAAATTAAAAAAATTAGAATAAGAAAAAAAATTTAAAATAATTTGAATAACTTTGCAAGACTAAAGAATCATGGGGAGAAAACCATGAATTCCATGCTTTGCTTTCCCTTCTCTGGTATTCTGCATTCTCCTTGATCGGGGAGCTGGTCTTGGCTGGATGTTCTTGCTGATCTTCTGGGGGAAGGGCCTTTTGTAGTGATTCTCCCATCCAAGTACTAACCAGGCCCGACTCTGCTTAGCTTCTGAGATGATTCTCAAATGTCTTTGCCAGAGGCAGAATTACACCACCTTTGCCAGGGACCGGGCTAAGTAATCTGCTCAGGTTCACTCTCGGGAGATTTTGTTCCCTGTATGTTTCCGTAGAGCTCTGGAAAATCGGAATGAAAATGGTGGCCTCCCAATATCCAGCCTGGAGGAGCTGAGAGCCCAGGGCCCCATTCCTCAGTGCACCCTTGGAGAAAAGCACTCAATCATTCCCATCTTCCTGGTCTCTAGCAGTACTCTGGGCTCACCTGGCCTGTGATAGAGCATTTTTATCTCTGACACATGGCTCCATTTGGAGTCTCCAAACCCAGCAGATACCTGCCATGCTGCTCTTCCAGCGGTGGAAGGTGAGTCTCCCTGGATCTGCCAATTTTGAGGTCCCTACTCAAAGAGCAGTGAAAAACTGTGCCACGAATCAGTTTAAGTTAACCCTGAGCTGAGAGCTTACTCCTTGGCTCCATCTCTGTAGCCGGCTTCCCCAGTCTAATACCTATGAGCTCTGCTACACTCAGACACCCCCGATCCTTCTATAACCCTGCAAGATCTGAGACCACACTATCCCCATGAGAGCTCCACCCCCATTTAGCCTCTGGAGTGATGTCCCTCAGTGGAGCAGACTTCTAAAAGTTGGGATTTTGTGCTCCATTGCTCCACCACTTGCTGCTAGCTGGCCCCTCCCTACCATAGTTTATTTTCCCGTGGCTTCAGATTCTCTCTTCCACACATCCTGCCTTTCAGAAAGTGGTCAATTTTCTGTTTATAGAATTGCTGCTCTTCTTCTCTTTGATTTCTTGTTGGGTTTATAGGTGTTCAGAATGGTTTGATAACTATCTATCTGAATTCCTGCAACCTGATATCATCTCAGTCTACTACTCCTCCACCATCTTGACTCTCCCCACAAAACACCTAGTTTCTTTAACAAATATAAGAAAAAAAAAAAGATGATGAGGAAACTTTTATATTAAGAGATAAATCAGCCGGCTGCAATGTAGGAACCTTGTTTAGATAATAATTGAAATTTTAGAAGAAATTATGAAAATATTGATGAAATACTTGATATTATGGATTATTAATTACTTTAGATGTGATCATAGACTACTGGAAAATTTTTAAGTCATTTTTTAGGGACATATACTTAAATATTTTTAAGTGACATAATATGATTCATGATCCTACAAAAAAAAAAAAACAGTGACTTTTTAGGGACAAGGTAGAAGTATAGGTGAAACATTACTGTCTATGTGGAGATGATTATTGGGGCTTAGCCATAGGTATTATATGAGGAATTCATGATTATTCATTATTTTCTACTTTTATATATGTTGGAACTTTTCTTAATAAAAAGTTTTTTAAACATTGTTTTATCTAATATAGAATCAACCAATAACTTAGTGTGTGTTTCACATGATGGATAATGTTCTAAAAGGAAAATGCTGTTAAAATCTCATCAGAGATAAGACATTTAATATAGGCACTAAGTCACAACTTAGTTTCTTGGCATACCATTTTTAATATTTCAAGAAGACTAAGAAAATCAAAGCTACATAGGCTACTGACTATCAAGTTTCTTCTCTTTCAACTAAGTATCAGTTCAGTGTTATCAAGCTGATTATATTACTTTTAAAAATATATTACTTAATATTTGATAGGGAAAATATTTCTTACTAGGTGATATTCCATGTGATGTTGTAGCATTTAAAAATAAAATCTCTTGTCCCATCCACCAGTATAGGAACAAAGACACTGGCTGAGGGCTAAAAAACCTGGTGCTGGCTCCATAAACTCCAAGCTGCTGCATGGTGGCCCCACTGTCTTCTGCTATAAACCAGCACCAGTCACAATGCAAGGAAACCCTCCCCCTAAGGATCTGTTCAGTTCTGCCCCCAGGGTCTTTAAAGTGTGGGGGTTTTGAAACATAGCAGTGACTGAGATAAAACACAGGAGGGCTCACTGCTTGGCAGGTGGATAGCTCTGACATAGGGTGAAGACAGACATCTGATGGAAACCAGGGACACAGCAGGGATCATTGTTTGCATATCTGTGAGGGCTCAATAAAAGATGGGGGAGTGCATTTCTTGCTCCAGAAAAGAGAGAAGGAGTGAGGCCATTTTCTCCCTGCACCCACCAAATTGATCTACCTCAGTGAGGTAAACAGTGCCATGTGTAAAAGGGAGCCACTACACCAAGCCCATCCCCTAAGGCCCCATGCCCAGCAGGCACATCTCCACTAGGGCAGTTTCACCTGAGAAACAGAACAGCAGGTCTCTTTCCTGGAAGACCAGTGCAAAACCCTCATCCACACCAAATCTGCTGATTATAGAGTGCTATAAACCTTCAGCTCTAGGGGAAACAAGATCTAGTGTCCTCTGGGCTTCTCTTTCGTTTTGCTTGTTTCTTTTTTGCTTTTTGTCTGTCTGGATTTTTTTTTCTTGTTTTGTTTTGTTTTTAGGATACAGAAGGCGTTTTTTAAAATTTTTTGTATTTTATGTATATGTTTTTAATTTTTATTTTTTTCTCTTTTCATTTTCTTTTCTTTCTTTCTACCCTTTTTCTAACAATTTTCTCATAACAAGCAGACCACAGCACACCTAGGATCTAGCTTCCTATATGTATTTTATTTTATCTTATATAATTTTTAATTGTCTTCATTTTTATATTTTATTTCTTTGTTCTTATTTTTCCTATTTTTTTCTTTCACTCTTTCCTTTTTTCCCCCTCCAAAATGACAATATGGAGGAATTCACCCCAAAAGAAATAGGAAGAAATGACATCCAGAGATTTAATCAATGCAGATATAAGTAAAATATCTGAACTAGAATTTTTAAAAAAGATTTTCATTTATTTACTTGAGAGAAAGAGATCATGAGAGGGGAAAGGGTCAGAGAGAGAAGCAGACTCCCTGCTTAGTAGGGAGCCCAATGTGGGACTTGATCCCAGGACTCCAGGACCGTGAGCTGAGCCGAAGGCAGTCGCTTACCCAAATGAACCAAATGAGCCACCCAGGTGCCCCGAACTAGAATTTAAAACAAAAATTATAATGATACTAGCTGGGCTTGAAAAAAGCATAGAAGTTACTAGAGATTCCCTTATTGCAGAGATAAAAGGGTTAAAATCTAGTCAGGCCAAAATAAAAAATGCTAGAACTATGATGCAAACACAAATAAAGTCCATAAAAATGAGTATGGATGAAGCTGAGGAATGAGTCAGTGATATAGAAAGTAAAATTATGGAAAATAATGCAGTTTTAAAAAAGAGGGAAACAAAGGTAGTGGATCACTAAGGTAAAATTGGAAAATCAGCATCTTATTAAAATGGAATAACATTCATATCATAGAAGTCCCAGAAGATGAAAAGAGAGGAAAGGGGGCAGAAGATTTATTCAAGCAAATTATAGCTGAAAACTCCCTAATCTGGGGAAGGAAACAGGCATCAAAATCCCAGAAGCACAGATAATTCCCATTAAATTCTACAAAAACTGACCATTGTCAAGGCATATCATAGTCAAATTCACAAAATACACAGAAAAGGAAAGAATCCTGAAAGCAGCAAGGGGGAAAAGGTCCTTAACCTACATGGGAAGACAGATCAGATTCACAGAAGATCTGTCTGCAGAAACTTCACAGGCCAAAAAGCTATGGCAGGATCAAAAGAAATGAAATCTTGCCATTTGCAATGATGTGGATTGAACTAGAGGGTATTATGCTTAGCAAAATATGTCAATCAGAGAAAGACAATTATCATATGATCTCCCTGATATGAGGAAGTTGAGAGCCCAACTTGGGGGGTAGAAAAAGAATAAATGAAACAAGATGGGATCAGGAGGGGACAAACCATGAGAGACTCTTAATCTGACAAAACAAACTGAGGGTTGCCAGGAGGAGTGGGGGTAGGGAGAGAGTGGTCGGGTTATGGACTTTAGGGAAGGTATGTGCTATGATGAGTGCTGTGAAGTGTATAAACCTGGTGACTCACAGGCCTGTACCCCTGGGGCTAATAATACATTATATGTTAATAAAAAACATTAAAAAATAAATAAAAATTATTACTTTGCTATTCAAAAAAATCACAAGGAAGAGAAAATACATTTATATTACTGTACTGTATTTATTGAAAAAAAAATCTGTGACAGGATATATTCAACATGATTAATAGAAAAAATGTGCAACCAAGAATTCTTTATCCAACAGTGTTGTCATTCAGAAAAGGAGTGGTAAAGAGTTTCCCAGACAAACAAAAACTAAAGGTGTTTGTGACTACTAAACCAACCCTGCAAGAAATATTAAGGGGGACTCTGTGAGTGGAGAAATAAGAGCCCTAAAGCAACAAAGACTTGAAAGGACCAGAGACTATACCAGAAACACTAACTCTATAGATAATAAAATGACACTAAATTCTTATCTTTCAATAATCATTCTGAATGTAAATGGACTATATTCTCTAATCAAAAGACATAGGGTATCAGGATGGATTTAAAAAAAAAAAAAACACAAGATCCATGTTTATGCTGCCTACAATAGATTCATTTTAGACCTAAAGACACCTACAGGTTGAAAGTGATGGGACGGAGAAACATCTATCATGCAAATGACATCAAAAGAAAGCTGGAGTAGCCATACTTATATCAGATAAACTAGTTCTTAAAACAAAGACTGTAATGAGAGATGAAGAAGGGCATTATATGATAATGGGTCTATACAACAAGATCTAACAATTGCAAATATTTAAGTCCCCAACTGGGGACCACCCAAATATATAAATCAATGAATAATAAACATAAAGAAACACATTGATAATAATACAATAATGGTAGCAGACTTCAATACCCCACTTACAGCAATGGACAGATCATCTAAGCAGAAAATCATCAAGAAAACAATGGCATTGAATGACACACTGAACCAGATGGACTTAAGAGATATATTCAGAACATTTCATCCTAAAGCAGCAAGAATATGTGTACGTGTTCTTTTTCAGCACACATGGAACTTTCTCCAGGATAGATCACGTGTTGGATTATAAATTAGGACTAAACTTGTACAAAAATATCAAGATCATGCCATGCATACTTTCAGACCACAATGCTATGAAACTTGAAGTCAACCACAAGAAAAAATTTGGAAAGACCTCAAATACATGGAGGTTAAAGAACATCCTACTTAAGAATTACTGGATCAACCAGTAATGAAAGAAGAAATTATTTTTTTTAAATACATGAATGAAAATGAAAATGTGTCAGTCCAGAACATTTGGGATGCAGCAGAGGCAGTTCTAAGATAGAAGTATATTGCAATCAAGGCCTACCTCAGAAAGCAAGAGAAGTCTCCAATATTCAACCTAACCTTACACCTAAAGAAACTGGAAAAGAATAGCAAATAAAGCCTAAATCTAGAAGGAGAAGGGAAATAACTAAGATTAGAGCTGAAATCAATGAGATAGAAATAAAAAAAAAAAAAAAGTGGAACATATCAACAAAACAAAGCACTGATTCTTGGAAAGAATTAACAAAATTTATAACCCCCTAGTCAGACTTATCAAAAAGAAAAGAGAGAGGACCCAAATAAATAAAATCATGAATGAAAGAGATCACAACCAACATCACAGAAATGCAAACAATTTAAGGAGAATATGAGCAATCATATGCCAACAAATTGGGCAATCTGGAAGAAATGGATAAATTCCTAAAAAGATATACATTACCAAAACTGAAACAGAAAGAAACAGAAAATCTGAACAGACCCATCATCAGCAAAGTAATTGAACCAGTAATCAAAAATCTCCCAACAAACAAGAGTTCAGGGCTGGATGGCTTCCCAGGGGAATTCTACCAAGCATTTAAAGAAGAATTAAACCTATTATTCTGAAACTGTTCCATAAAATAGAAATGCAAGGTAATTTTCCAACCTCGTTCTATGAGGCCAGCATTACCATGATCTCAAAACAAGACAAAGACCTCACTAGAAAGGAAAATTACAGGCCAATATCCCTAATGAACATTGATGTGAACAATCTCAACAAGATGCTGGCTAATTGAATCCAGCAGTACACTAAAAGAATATTCCCACCATGATCAAGTGAGATTTATTCCTAGGCTGCAGGCGTGGTTTGATAATCACAAATCATCAGTGTGATATACCACATTAATAAAAAAAAAAAGGAGAAGAACCATATGATCCTGTCAGTAGATGCAGGAAAACCATTTTACAAAATACAGCATCCTTTCTTGATAAAAACCCTCAACAAAGTGGGATAGATGGAACATAACATCATAAAAGCCATATATGAAAAACCCACAGCTAATATTATCCTCAGTGGGGAAAAACTGAGGGCCTTTCCACTATAATCAAGAACACAACAGAGATATCCACTCTCACCATTACTATTTAACACAGTACTGGAAGTGTTTGTCTCAGTAACCAGACAACAAAAAGAAATAAAAGTCATCCAAATGGGAAAGAAGAAGTCACACTTTTACTGTTTGCTTATGACATGATACTCTATGTAGAAAACCTGAAGTATGAAACAAAAAATTGCTAGAACAAATTCATTAATTTATAAAGTTGCAGGATATAAAATCAATGTGCAGAGATCTGTTGCATTTCTACATACCAGTAATGAAGCAGCAGAAAAAGAAATCAAGGAATCAATTTGATTTACAATTGCACCAAAACAATAAGATACTTAGGAATAAACCTAACTGAAAATGTAAAATATCTGTACTCTGAAAAATATAGAACACTTATGAAAGAAATTGAAGAGGACACAAAGAAATAGAAAAGCATTCCATGGTCATGGATTGGAAGAACAAACATTATTAAAATGTCTATACTGCCCAAAGCAATCTACACATTTAATAACACCAGCATTCTTCACAGACCTAGAACAAAAAATCATAAAATTTATATGGAAACACAAAAGACCCCAAATAGCCAAAGCAATCCTGAAAAAGAAAACCAAGACCGGAGACAATGGAACAGAGTAGAGAACCCAGAATTGGACTCTCAGCTTAATCTTTGACAAAGCAGGAAAGAATATTTGATGGAAAAAACCAGTTTCTTCAACAAATGGTGTTAGGAAAATTGGACAGCCACATGCAGAAGAATGAATCTGGACCACTTTCTTACACTATACACAAAAATAAATTCAAAATGGATGAAAGACCTAAATTTGAGACAGAAACCCGTCAAAATCCTAGAGGAGAACACAGGCAGAAACCTCATTGACTTCAACTATAGCAACATCTTACTAGACACATCACTGCAGGCAAGGGAAATAAAGGCAAAAGTGAACTATTGGGACTTCATCAAAATAAAAAGCTTCTGCACAGAAAAGGAAACAATGAAGAAAACTAAAAGAGAGTCTAAAGAATGGGAGAAAATATTTGCAAATGATGTATTGGATAAAGGGTCAGTATCCAAAACTATAAAGCGCTTATCAAACTCAAATTCCAATAAAACAAATCAAGTTAAGAAATGGGCAGATGACATGAACAGACACTCTTCCAAAGAAGACATCCAGATGGCTAATAGACACATGAGAAGATGCTCAATGTCACTGTTATCAGGGAAATACAAATCAAAACCATGACGAGATACCATGTTACACCTGTCAGATGGCTAAAATTGACAACACAAGAAACAACAAATGTTAGCATGGGGAACCCTCTTGCAGTGTTGGTAGGAATACAAACTGACATCCACTCTGGAGAACTGTAAGGAGGTTCCTCAGAAAGTTAAAAATAGAACTACCCTATATGACCCAGCAGTTGCACTACTAGCTATTTACCCAAAGGATAAAAAAATATAGATTCAAAGGAGTACAGACATCCTGTTTATGCATTATCAACAATAGCCAAACTATGGAGAGAGTCCAAATGTCCATCAACTGATGAATGGATAAAGAAGATGTGGAATGGAATGGAATAAAAAAAAATGAAATGGAATGAATACAATGGAATAAAAGGAATGAAATCTTGCCATTCACAACAACCTGGATGGAGCTAGAATGTATTACACTGAGTGAAATAAGTCGCCTAGAGAAAGACAAGTATCATATGATCTCATTCATATGTGGAATTTAAAGAAGAAATCAGGGGCACCAAAACTGGAGACATCACAATTTCAGATTTCAAGCTGTATTACAAAGTTATAGTTATCAAGACTGTATGGTACAGGCACAAAAATAAGTGCCAGTATACAAAAATGGGTGGCTCAGTGAGTTAAAGCCTCTGCCTTCAGTTCAGGTCATGATCCCAGGGTTCTGGGGTCCAGGCCTGCATTGGACTCTCTGTTCAGTAGGGAGCCCTGCTTCCCTTCCCCTCTCTCTCTGCCTGCTTCTCTGCCTACTTGTGATCTCTGTCTGTCAAATAACTAAATAAAATCTTAATAAAGAAGAAGAAGAATAAGAAGAAATCAGATGAAATATGGGAAGTGTGGCGGAAAGAGAGAGAGAAATAAACTATAAGAGACTCAGTGATGTGGGGGAGGAGTCAAGATGGTGGAGAAGTAGCAGACTGGGATGACATCAGGTAGCAGGAGATCAGCTAGATAGCTTATCAAACCATTTCAAACACCTACAAATCCAACAAGAGATCAAAGAGAAGAAGAGCAACAATTCTAGAAACAAAATTGACCACTTTCTGAAAGGTAGGACTGGCAGAGAACTGAATCCAAAGCAATAGGAAGATATACTGCAGGGGGAGGGTCTGGCTCCCGGCAAGCTGCGGAGCAACGGAGCACAAAATCAGGACTTTTTTTTTTAATTTTTTATTTTTTATAAACATATATTTTTATCCCCAGGGGTACAGGTCTGTGAATCACCAGGTTTACACACTTCACAGCACTCACCAAAGCACATACCCTCCCCAATGTCCATAATCCCACCCCCTTCTCCCAACCCCCCTCCCCCCAGCAACCCTCAGTTTGTTTTGTGAGATTAAGAGTCACTTATGGTTTGTCTCCCTCCCAATTCCATCTTGTTTCATTGATTCTTCTTCTACACACTTAAGCCCCCATGTTGCATCACCACTTCCTCATATCAGGGAGATCATATGATAGTTGTCTTTCGCTGCTTGACTTATTTCGCTAAGCATGATACGCTCTAGTTCCATCCATGTTGTCGCAAATGGCAAGATTTCATTTCTTTTGATGGCTGCATAGTATTCCATTGTGTATATATACCACATCTTCTTGATCCATTCATCTGTTGATGGACATCTAGGTTATTTCCATAGTTTGGCTATTGTGGACATTGCTGCTATAAACATTCGGGTGCACGTGCCCCTTTGGATCACTACGTTTGTATCCTTAGGGTAAATACCCAGTAGTGCAATTGCTGGGTCATAGGGCAGTTCTATTTTCAACATTTTGAGGAACCTCCATGCTGTTTTCCAGAGTGGGTGCACCAGCTTGCATTCCCACCAACAGTGTAGGAGGGTTTCCCTTTCTCTGCATCCTTGCCAGCATCTGTCATTTTCTGACTTGTTGATTTTAGCCATTCTGACTGGTGTGAGGTGATATCTCATTGTGGTTTTGATTTGTATTTCCCTGATGCCGAGTGATATGGAGCACTTTTTCATGTGTCTGTTGGCCATCTGGATGTCTTCTTTGCAGAAATGTCTGTTCATGTCCTCTGCCCGTTTCTTGATTAGATTATTTGTTCTTCGGGTGTTGAGTTTGCTAAGTTCTTTATAGATTTTGGAACAAAATCAGGACTTTAAAAAGTCTGCTCCACTGAGGGACATCGCTCCAGAGGCTAAACTGGGGTGATGCCCACGCGGGGTCAGTGTGGCCCCAGGTCCTGCGGGGTCACAGAAGGATCGAGGGTGTCTGAGTATCGCAGAGCTTGCAGGTATTAGAGTGGGGAAGCCAGCTACAGAGACAGAGCTGAGGAGTGAGCTCTCAACAGGGGTTACCTTGAGCCATAATCAGTGGCACAGGCCACTGCTTTGTGAGTGGGGTTCCCACAAGATCCGGGGAGACAGCCCTTGGAAGAGCTCAGGGGTCTGCAGGATTCAAAGACTCCAGGTGGAGCTGTGTACCAGCAACAGAGACGCTTGGTCACAGGCTGGGTGAACTTGGAGCGTGGCTGGAGGCCAAGGAGACAGGAGTGAATGAGCGCTTTTCTCTGAGGGTGCACTGAAGAGTGGGGCCCAGAGCTCTTGGCTCCTCTGGGCCAGAGACTGGGAGGCCACCATTTTGATTCCTGCCCTCCAGAACTCTATGGAAAGTATTCAGGGAACAAAAGCTCCCCAAAGCAAACCCGAGCAGACTACTTAGCCTGGTCCCTGGTAAGGGTGGTGCAATTCCACCTTGGGCAAAGACACTTGGGAATCACTACAACAGGCCCCTCCCCCAGAAGATCATCAAGAAATCCAGCCAAGACCAAGTTCACTTACCAAGGGGAACAGTGGAATTCCAGAGGAGGAGAAAGCAAAGCATGGAATTCATGGCTTTCTCCCCATGATTCTTTAGTCTTGCAGTTAATTAATATTTTTTAATTTATTTTTCTCTTCTGCTTAGTATTTTTTTTAACTTTTACCCTTTCCTCTTTTAACGTTTTTTAACTAGTTC
The DNA here is from genome assembly GCF_022355385.1 of Mustela nigripes. Classification (NCBI taxonomy): domain Eukaryota; kingdom Metazoa; phylum Chordata; class Mammalia; order Carnivora; family Mustelidae; genus Mustela; species Mustela nigripes. The sequence goes on from NC_081571.1 coordinate 52,368,619, forward strand.
ATCTTAACAATACATTTCATAAAAAAAAATAATCTTTTTTGAAACTTCATTCTTACAGTCATATTTTATCCTTCATTGTATCTAACTTTATTTTTTGTATACACATTGGGTTTTTCTTCTAAAAAATTTGGGGTACAACTTCTTCTAATAGATCAAAATATACCCTAAATCTAGCTCCGAGCTTGTTCTAGTCTCCAGCCTGAGCAAATTCTCTAAACTTTTTTTTTCTTTATTCTCTGAACCAACTTACTTTATCAACTCCTTTTTTAAAAATTAAAAAAAAAATTTTCATCTTTATACATATATTCCATTCCTTCATTGTGTTTACCCTTAATATGTTTTTCATTTGTTAAAATTTTGGGAGGTAGTTTCTTTTAAGAGACCAAAATACTCCAAAAATTAAGTGGGTGAGCCTGTCTAGTCATCAGTCTAATATACATATATTTTTTTCTTTTTTATATTTTTACTTTATTTGTTTTCTTTTTAATTTTTTTTTTCTCTGAAGTTCTTTCTATGCCCCTTCTCCCCCTACTCCCATGATTTGTGGTCTCTTCTGGTTTGGTTAAAGCACATTTTCCTGGGGACTTTGCCATCCTTTTAGTATTTTTATTTGTTCCTTCATATACTCTTATCTGGACAAAATGAAAAGGCAAAAAAATTCACCACAAAAAAAAAAAAAAAAAAAAAAAAAAAAAAAAAAAAAAAAAAAAAAAAGAACAAGAGGCAGTACCGAAGGCTAGGGACCTAATCAATACAGACATTGATAATATGTCAGATCTAGAGTTCAGAATGACGATTCTCAAGGTCCTAGCTGGGCTAGAGAAAGGCATGGAGGATATTAGAGAAACCTTCTCCAGAGAGATGAAAGCCCTTTCTGGAGAAATAAAAGAACTAAAATCTAACCAAGTTGAAGTAAAAAAAGCTTCAATGAGGTGCAATAAAAAATGGAGGACCTTACTGCTAGGATCAATGGGGCGGAAGAAAGAATTAGTGATATAGAAGACCAAATGACAGAGAATAAAGAAGCTGAGCAAAAGAGAGACAGACAAATACTGGACCACAAGGGGATAATTTGAGAGATAAGTGACACCATAAGATGAAACAACAGTAGAATAATTGGGATTCCAGAAAAAGAAGAAAGAGAGAGGGGAGCAGAAGGTATATTGGAGCGAATTATAGTAGAGAATTTCCCTAATAGGGCAAAGGGAACAAGCATCAAAATCCAGGAGGCACAGAGAAGCTCCCTCAAAATCAGTAAAAATAGGTCCACACCCTGTCATCTAATAATAAAACTTACAAGTCTTAGTGACAAAGAGAAAATCTTGAGAGCAGCCCAGGAAAAGAAGTCTGTAACATACAATGGTAAAAATATTAGATTGGCAGCAGACTTATCCACAGAGACCTGGCAGTCCAGAAAGAACTGGCATGATATATTCAGAGCACTAAATGAGAAAAACATGCAGCCAAGAATACTATATCCAGCTAGCCTATCATTAAAAATAGAAGGAGAGATAAAAAGCTTCCAGGACAAACAAAAACTAAAAGAATTTGTAGACACAAAATCAGCTCTACAGGAAATATTAAAAGGGGTCCTCTAAGCAAAGAGAGACCTTAAAAGTAGTAGACCAGAAAGGAACAGAGACAATACACCTTCCAGGCAATACAATGGCACTAAATTCATATTGTTGAATAGTTACCCTGAATGAAAATGGGCTAAATGCCCCAATCAAAAGACACAGGGTATCAGAATGGATTTAAAAAAAACAAAACCCATCAATATGCTACCTACAAGAAACTCATTTTAGACCCGAAGACACCTCTAGATTTAAAGTGAGGGGGTGGAAAACAATTTACCATGCTAATGGACATCAGAAGAAAGCTGGGGTGGCAATCCTTATATCAGGTCAATTAGAGTTTAAGCCAAAGACTATAATAAGAGATGAGGAAGGACACTATGTCATACTCAAAGGGTCTGTCCAACAAGAAGATCTAACAATTTTAAATACCTGTGCCCCTAACATGGGAGCAGCCAACTATATAAACCAATTAATAACAAAATCAAAGAAACACATCGACAATCATACAATAATAGTAGGGGACTTTTAACACTCCCCTCACTGAAATGGACAGATCACCCAAGCAAAAGATCAACAAGGAAATAAAGGCCTTAAATGACACACTGGACCAGATGGACATCACAGATATATTCAGAACATCCCATCCCAAAGCAACAGAATACACATTCTTCTCTAGTGCACATGGAACGTTCTCCAGAACAGATCACATTGTGGGTCACAAATCAGGTCTCAACTGGTACCAAAAGATTGGGATCATTTCCTGCATATTTTCAGACCACAATGCTCTGAAGCTAGAACTCAATCACAAGAGGAAATGTGGAAAGAACCCAAATACATGGAAGCTAAAGAGCAGCCTACTAAAGAATGAATGGGTCAAGCAGGAAATTAAAGAAGGATTGAAAAAATTCATGGAAACAAATGAACATGAAAACACAACGGTTCAAAATCTGTGGGACAGAGCTAAGGCAGTCCTGAGAGGAAAATATACAGCAATACAAGCCTTGCTAAAGAAACAAGAAAGGTCTCAAGTACACAACCTAACTGTACGCCTAAAGGAGCTGGAGAAAGAACAACAAAGAAAGTCTAAACCCAGCAGGAGAAGAGAAATCATAAAGATCAGAGCAGAAGTCAATGAAATAGAAACTAAAAAAACAATAGAACAAATCAATGAAACTAGGAGCTGGTTCTTTGAAAGAATTAATAAGATCGACAAACCCCTGGCCAGACCTATCAAAAAGGAAAGAGAAAGGACCCAAATTAATAAAATCATGAATGAAAGAGGAGAGATCACAACCAACACCAAAGAAATACAAACAATTATAAGAACATACGATGAGCAACTCTACACCAACAAATTTGACAATCTGGAAGAAATGGATGCATTCCTAGAGACCTATAAACTACCAAAACTGAACCAGGAAGATATAGAAAACCTGAACAGAGGCATAACCAGTAAGGAGATTGAAACAGTCATCAAAAATCTCCTAACAAACAAAAGCCCAGGGCCAGAAGGCTTCCCAGGGGAATTTTACCAAACATTTAAAGAAGAATTAATGCCTATTCTCCTGAAGCTGCTCCAAAAATTAGAAATGGAAGGAAAACTTCTGAACTCATTTTATGACCCAGCATTACCTTGATCCCAAAACCAGACAAGGATCCCATCAAAAAAGAGAATTATAGACCAATATCCTTGATGAACACACATGTGAAAATTCGCACCGAAATACTAGCCAATAGGATCCAACAGTACATTAAAAGGATTATTCACCATGACCAGTGGGATTTACTCCAGGGCTGCAAGGTTGGTTCAACATCTGCAAATCAATCAATGTGTTACAATACATTAATAAAAGGAAGTACAAGAACCATATGATACTCTCAATAGATGCTGAAAAAGCATTTGACAAAGTACAGCATCCTCTCTTGATCAAAACTGTTCATAGTGAGGGATAGAAGGCATATATCTCAATATCATCAAAGCCATCTATGAAAAACCCACAGCGAATATCATTCATAATGAAGAAAGACCGAGAGCTTTTCCGCTAAGGTCAGGAACATGGCAGGGATGTCCATTATCACCACTGCTATTCAACAAAGTACTAGATGTCCTAGCCTCAGCAATCAGACATGAAAAGAAATTAAAGGCATCCAAATCACGAAAGAAGAAGTCGAACTATCACTCTTTGCAGATGATATGATACTATATGTGGAAAACCCAAAAGACTCCACTCCAAAACTTCTAGAACTTGTATAGGAATTCAGTAAAGTGTCAATGCACAGAAATCAGTTGCATTTCTTTACAACAACAAGACAGAAGAAAGAGAAATTAAGGAGTCAATCCCACTTACAACTGCACCCAAAACCATAAGATACCTAGGAATAAACCTAACCAAAGAGGCAAAGAATCAATACTCAGAAAACTATGAGGTACTCATGAAAGAAATGGAGGAAGACACAAAGAAATGGGAAAATATTCCATGCTCATGGATTGGAAGAACAAATTTTGCAAAAATGTCTAGGCTACCTAAAACATTTAATGCAATCCCTATCAAAATCCCATCCATTTTTTTCAAAGAAATGGAACAAATAATCCTAAAATTTATATGGAACCAGAAAAGACCTCAAATAACCAGAGGAATGTGGAAAAAGAAAGCCAAATTTGGTGGCATTACAGTTTTGGACTTCAAGCTCTATTACAAAGCTGTCATCATCAAGACAGTATGGTACTGGCACAAAAACAGACATATAGATCAATGGAACAGAAGAGAAAGCCAGAAATAGACCCTCAACTCTATGGTCAACTAATCTTCGACAAAGCAGGAAAGAAGGTCCAATGGAAAAAAGACAGTCTCATCAAAAAATGGTGTTGGGAAAATTGGACAGCCACATGCAGAACAATGAAACTGGACCATTTCCTTACACCACACACAAAAACAGACTCAAAATGGATGAAGGACCTCAGTGTGAGAAAGGAATCCATCCAAATCCTTGAGAAGAACACAGGCAGCACCCTCTTTGACCTCAGCGGCAGCAACTTCTTCCTAGGAACATTGCCAAAGGCAAGGGAAGCAAGGGCAAAAATGAACTGTGGGGACTTCATCAAGATCAAAGGTTTTGCACAGCAAAGGAAACAGTCAACAAAACCAAAAGACAACTGACAGAATGGGAGAAGATATTTGCAAACGACATATCAAGTAGAGGGCTAGTATCCAAAATCTATAAAGAGCTTAGCAAACTCAACACCCAAAGAACAAATAATCCAATCAAGAAATAGGCAGAGGACACAAACAGACATTTCTGCAAAGAAGACATCCAGATGGCCAATGGACACATGAAAAAGTGCTACACGTCACTCGGCATCAGAGAAATACAAATCAAAACCACAATGAGATACCACTTCACACCGGTCAGAATGGCTAAAATTAACAAGTCAGGAAATGACAGACACTGGTGAGGATGCGGAGAATGGGGAACCCTCCTACACTGTTGGTGGTGCAAGCTGGTGCAGCCATTCTGGAAAACAGCATGAAAATAGAGCTACCCTATGACCTAGCAATCACACTACTGGGTATTTGCCCTAAAGATACAAACGTAGTGATCCAAAGGGGCACGTGCACCTGAATGTTCATAGCAGCAATGTCCACAATAGCCAAACTATGGAAAGAACCTAGATGCCCATCAACAGATGAATGGATAAAGAAGAGGTGGTATATATAGATATATGAAGGAATACTATGCAGCCATCAAAAGAAATGAAATCTTCCCATTTGCAACGATGTGGATGGAACTTGAGGGTATTATGCTGAGCAATGTAAGTCAATCAGAGAAAGACAATTATCATATGATCTCTCTGATGTGAGTAATTTGAGAGGCAAAGTGCGGGGTTTGGTTGTTAGGGAAGGAAAAAGTGAAACAAGATGGTATTGGGTGGGAGACAAACCATAAGAGACTCTTAATCCACACAATAAACTGAGGTTTGCTGGGGGTGGGGGGCATGGAGAGGGTGGTTAGGTTATGGACATTGGGGAGGATATTTGCTATGATGTGTGCTGTGAAGTGTGGAAGCCTGACGATTCACAGACTTGTACCTCTGGGGCAAATAATACATTATATGTTAATAAAAATAAAAAAAGAAACTAGGTGTTTTGTTCTGTAGAGTGTCTTGCATTCTGTATTTTTCTGATCCTATCCTATTTATCGTTTAACATAAACCTCTATCCTTCACATTTCCTAATACTGTAAGGTAGATCAAGAGATTTGATCAAATTCAATTTCATTTTTGGCTAAAGTGTTTTAGAAGTTTTGTTTTCTTATTGGAAACAGCTCATATCTGCTTGTGTTTGTTTTTTGAAGAAAGCAACATTAATTATGAAAATTTGAGTAGGGCCTGATTGCAGTAATTTTGAAAACCAAAGACCCAAAGTGATATAAGTCCATATAATTTTTAAAAATCAGGATAAGAAAGGAATTGGAAAAGAACCATGTTTTATTTCAAACACTTTCTAATTTGTTATACCTCCTGCCACCCCAGAATATTACGTGTTTTTTTGTTAAAGAATAAAAGTGTGGATATTAAAAGGGATTGACTGGTAACAGGGCACAAAGTTCAATATCAAGGCTCATGATGCCAGTACCTATAGCTGCTCATCTTCCCTACTTTCAATGATGTCACAGAGAAACAAATCCTTTCTTCTTCTTTCTTCAGCAAATTTTGGACTGAATTCTGATTTCTTTTCATAACACTGGTTCTACCGAGATTATAGATCTTGGAGTTCCCTGATTCTATTCAGAAAATAATATTTTCTACTGGAAAAGTAGCTTCCACCACTGACTGAAGTGGTCACTTAATCATTCTCCCACTCATTTAAAGGACAAATGTAAACTTGTCATTCTCTACACCCAGTGCATCAGTGAGAGGCTCTACAGCCTGCCCGAATATATACAAGGCTTTCAGAATCAATCAGATCAGAGTTCAGATCTTCTCTTAGTCATTAATTAGCCCTGATGCCTGGTGCAGGGCAATTACCTCATCTATGCCTTAGTTTCTTATTCTACAAAAGGGAGATCACAATCCCTATCTCTCAGGTTTCTTGTATTAAATATCAGGCACATGAGACAATGCCTTGTTCTTGTCACATGGTGGGTGATAATAAACGGAAGTGTTATATTATTAATATAATGAGTATTTGTTCAATAAATAGTTGTTTCCTATCTTTCTTTACCTCCCAAACTTCCCACACATTCTATTATTATCTATAAATATAGTAAAATTATAAAGGAGACTAGTTCCACATTAATGTTTGGTGAAACTATTAAGAAGAAAATATTGAACATAGAAAAGACATGAAGTGATAGTCATTGAGAGGATTCAAAATATTTGAGATTAGAAAAAAGTTAATGTCTTAAAGTCAAGGATACTGAACTCTTTCTATTTTATTAACGTATTTTTAAAAGTGTAGCCCAGGCTAAATGATTTATGACAGCACTTTGTAGTATATTAGTAGTGCCCTGTAATATATTTTGTAAATATAGTGACATTTTAGCGATAAGAGCTCTCATTACATGTCTCTGTTATTAAATCATTCCTCCAAAGACAGGTTAAACTGCCAGGTTTTGGGTAAGAATTATAGGGTTTATAGATTCATGAAGTGAAAATCAGTATGCTTGAGCTATGTAATGTATAGTCACTGTGAAGGTGGGACGTAGCAGTACAAGAAATGATTACAAAAGTAAGGATGAAAAAGTAAGGAAAAGAATTTGTGTGAGTGTGTATGTGTGTGCAATTCCTCCTAGAGGGACTTCCACTGTCACTCTTTGCTTAAATGAGAATAACATGTCACTACCAGCATTGTAATTTTTATTTGGCTTAATAAAAAAAAATTGTGATCATTTTGGCAGTTGTTTCCATTAAAGACTTAAACTCAGATTTAGATTAGGACACCCTGCTGGCCTGGTTGACAGAGGGCTGACTGCTGTGCTTTAGCTAAAATCCTGGCAGTCCTTAGATGAAAATAAAATCGATCAAGTATACATTTTGATGAAATAGTACTGACTCCAATACAGTAATTGCTACATTTTCATTTATTAGAGAATTGAACCAAGGAAGTCCATAGAATGCCAATGTGGCAATGTGGTCTGATTTGACACATCTACTCAATTCAGTCAGAGCTGTATCCTTAAGGAGCAGTGTGGTCCAATTTTACTTCCCAGGAGAGTCATTGAGTCAATTCCACCAAAGGAGTACTTCTTCATCAAATAAAGTAAATAAGCATGTAGATCTTTTATAACTAGATGATTATTGATCATTGAATTTTCTACTCAGGACAAAAATAACAAAAGTCATTATTTTGTACCATTCTTGTTCTATAGAACTTTACTTATAGAATTGGGGCTACAGAACACTAAGACAAGATTTCATGAACAGTAAAAGAATTTTGGTCACAAGAGCTCTTAGCAAAGGCATAAATTATTTTCAGAATGGTATATATCAATGGTTCTCAATCTTCAGCTTGCATCAGAATGACTTGGAGAACTTGTTAAAACATCAGTTGTTGGGCCCTCAACTCCAGAGGTTTTTGATTCAATAGATCTGGAATGGGTTCATGAATTTGCATTTCTAACAGTTCCCAGGTGATCCAGCCACAGTGGGTCTGACCATCATTCTTGAGATGTTCTGGTATGATGTATGTTGTGGATGTATATAGGTCAATTTCCCATTTCCCAGCAGCTGGGAAAGTACAAGGGTCTGTTTGAGATGTCTCAGACAGTTATTTTTCATTTATTCATTTATTAAATAAATACTCAATGCTCATTTAGTCTCCCTAGGTTTGAACATATAGTTGTGAATAAATCATAGGTCATCATTGCTTTCAATATACCTAAAAGTTAAATATGGAATTCTGATAAAGTGTGTGATGATCATGAGTATCCTATGAATTGAAAGAGAAGGATACCACCAGACTTATAGCATGGACAAGAAAGTCTTCTTGAAGAATGTGACACTTCGACTTACTTTTCTCATAGTCTCACTAAACTTGAAAAAGCCCATAAATTTTGGTCAGTATTCTCTCCCATGAATTAATGTGAAAACTTCTTCGAATGTTCAACCTGCCTCCTCTCTTAGTTACTCATAACTCACCCCACAACATCACTATACTCTTATGAAAATACAAATATGATCAGATCGTTCTCATGCCTAAACATTTTACTATTTTCAGGATAATTCCAGACCTTTCCTTCATGATCTTTTCCAGTCTGTACTTTTAACTATTAAACATGCTACCATTGACCAAAACACATTATTCTCCAGTCTTGTGGTGCTTCTTGCTCATCCTGAATGTGTGCTTTACTCTTTCACCTTTAGGATATTGCATATGCTCTTTTCTCTGTCTAGATTTTTAGCTTTTTGGTGCCTGGATTGTCCACTTCCATCTTATCTCTTGCAGCTCAATCTGGGTCTCTGTGAAGCCTTTCTTGATTCTTAGCAGATAAGCACTTCTTTCCCTACATTATAAACATTTGGGTAGATACATCCTTGCTAGGTATGATGGGCTAATTATGTGTTGACGTGTCCATCCCTGAGACTAGAATACAAATTCCTAAATGGCAGAGACTGTGAATCATTTTGTAATCATAGTATTTATACAAAAGTAGGTACATAGTAGATACCCAATTATTTGGTTATTAAATGAACAGATTACAAATGGAAGTGGAAAAATAGAGGTTGGTTATTCCTACCTTGGATATTTCCATAACTTAGTATGTTTTACTTAACACCAATTTAAAATATCTGGGTGAGAGAATATGGCACAGCTTGAGTTTAGAAGTCATTTATGTCCTTTAAACTATGACTTCTAGAGAGTAGGGCAGAGTTATATGACACATAAAGTTTTGTTTGTTTGTTTTTATCAGCTATGGGTCAGCAAGTTAACCACCAAGGGCAAGGAGGGGCATGAGTAAAAATGACAGATTCATGTCTCACATTTATTTCCTTTCAAATCCCTAAAGTCACTTATATTCCTGTAAATATCTTAATCCACAAGAACAAAATAACTATAAAAAAGAAAATAAAAGACGAGAGGTTCACTGAAATTTGGAGAGATGGAGAAGCAAGAGGAAAATTTTAAAAAATGAACTTAGGTGAGAGAATTTAAACCTATTTCTCTTTGTGGGGGAAAGTTATAGATGAGCCAATTTACTGCATGAAATTCTGATAGCCTCAGTGACTGGAGGCACCTCAGATATAGAGAATGATAAGTTCTGTATAGGTTAGTGTTTCCACTAAGGGGATTATTTTCTGGGAAACATGTTTTTCTGAATCCAGAGGAAGATCAGTTGGGAAAAAAAAAAAAAAAAAGAATTCCCCTGCTGGAGTTAAACCTTAATAATCACCACAGAGATGTAACTAGATTGAAGAAACAGACTGATTTCAAGTTGGAAGAAAGATCAGGAATCACTGATGTGCAGAGTACAAGGATAAGAATGACATTTCTAGTATTGGGACATAAGCAGGGAGGAGAGAAGTAGTCAAGAGGTAATTAGCGGCTGCTGCCACATTGTGACTGTGTGTTTGCGGCCCTGTCTGCTGTTAAGGATGCATCATTCTTGCATATAAAAATAAAGATTAATAAATGTATACGGATAGTATACTTTATACAAGTTCTTAAACTGTTGTTCCAAGAAACAGTAAGTTCCAAAAGCAAAATATGTTCTCAAATAGGCAATTTCCACACATGATTCTGTGTAGTGCAGTTAACTGTTAGGATATTAGAACTTTATGTTACTGTAATACCACCCAGTAATGTTAGCTGGATTTTTCAATGTCTGAAAATACTCCATGTACACAGTGTTTTGTAAATACTTTAGCAAAAGAAATGCATGGGAAGATGACAAGAATATAGCTGCAGAATACTCAGACCTGGAATTAGTAACAGATCTAAAATCTCAATCAGGAAAACCAATATAGATTTCAATAGCAAAGCCAAATTCAGTCAGGGCAAGTGGGTGAAATATTTTCATCACTAAAGAACACAAATGAGCTTTTATAAAGCAATATATACCCTAACATTCAACTTGAAATTTTCTGGACACAAAATGAGAGGAATTTTTCTACAAAAAAAAGAATATTTATCCTAAAATAAAGATCAAGACTATTGGATAGGATTATTAATGCTTTGTGCATTTAAACTTTTCATTTAAAAAAAATTACTTTAAAAAATTTTACATATATGTGGTATTTATTATCTTTTAATACTTAGGATGATTTTTATTTAGCATTTACCTTTATTTTGTGTTTTCATCTTTTAATTTTTTCTATTATCAAATGTCTATATCAAATAGAGATCCCTTTTATATATTTTTAAAATATTTAATTTTTGTCAATAATAATAATAAAATCTAGGCATTTATTACTATTTTTTATCAAAAAGTCTGCAAATTTATACCTGTGATTTTACACTATCACAAAAAAGAGTGTACTTATTATGGTCATTTCTTATTATACACAAATAGTCAAATAAAGCATTATGAAAAATACAGATTAACTTATGACTTGGGTCAGTCCAGAATTGTATGCTGAATTTACAAGCACAAAAATGGAGTTGAACACAGAACAGCTGGTAGAAGGTCTGTAAAGAGAGGAACCCTGCTTGATAATACAGTCAACAGACTAGAACTCCTTCTAGTCCCCTCAACCACCACATCTCCAACCATGGGATGCTGGGAGTTAAGTTTTTGGAGAAAAGTCTTCAGACTTAGGGAATTTGCAGTGGAGATGTAAGATGACTTATGGGTTGAAAAAGGCATAGTAAGTAGAAATCTAAATATTCTACTCTTACTCTAGCCCCTTTAAGTTCCAAAGTATTACTAGCCAGAGAAACACTGTCTCTAATTTGCTTGTCCTCTTCCCACCCTGTCAAATTCAGAGGATGGAGAAGTTAATCACCCTAGTGTGTGCAGTGAGTGCATTCCCACAGCATGAAAGTATGGTAGACCTGGTCCACAATCCAATATCACAGCAGACCAATCAAGATTTCAGTGAGTAATATATACTTAAATAAGAATGGAGAGCCAAATTAAAGAATTTCCAAGAATTTGAGGAAAGTCTCCAACTTGAAAGGCCAAAACAAATCAATGAACAGTAAAAAGGAAGCAACCTTAAAGAATCAGAGGTAATGGGAAAAATTTAGGCAGCAGGTGAAAACTCCAAAATAAAATGACCGATATCTTCAGAGAAACAGGAGAAAAAATTGTACCAATAAAACAAAAGCAAAATGAAACAAAAAGCAAACAGGTATGAGGCAAGAAAAACATTTGAAAATTTAAAAAGAACTAAGTCCAAGATTTGGATGATGAAATTGATGAAATCCCAAAGAAAATAAGCATTTTAATAAATGGAAAATTTGGGAGAAAATATTCAATATTATACCATAAGACCTACTATTTAAATAATAGGTGTTACAGAATTAGAAAACTAGAAAAAAACAACAGAGGTACAGAAATTACCTAAGAAATAGCATAGAAATAAATTTCATAACTAAAGAACAGTTTTCCTGATTGAAGATTCAGTAAGTGCCCAGCACCATGAAACATACCCATCTCTCCTACTGCCCTGAAAAAGCTCATCTATTTCAGCTCATGAGAAATAAAAAGAAAAGCCTAAAAAAAATTGGGTGAAAATAAAAAATTAAAAAATAATTAGAATGACAATGGCTTCAGACTTTTTAACAGCAACACTAAAAATTGAAGCCAGTGAAGTATTGACTTTAAAAGTCCTTTCTGAGCAAAAATATTTGCAACAGCGAATTCTATATTCAACCAATATAATAAATTAAATGTTAAGTAAAAGCATTGAAGATCCTGTGTTATTTTCATTGGAGAATGTTCCTCAAAAAAAATTGAGTAGCTATTTGAAAAAGAAGAACCCTTGAGATCCAGAAATGAAAGATCATTCAAATCAAGATAAATCTGAAGGGAAGTGCCAAATGTAGAGAGCAAAAATACATGCTGAAATCAGGAGGCTGGACACAGTGGGAAGAAAGTCTCCAAAAGAAAAAAAAGAGGGAATAGTTTGTTTCATATATATGGGCACTTGGGAAAACATCTACAATTATCTGAGAGATCTGTTTAGCATTTAGGAAAAGAAGTGATAAGGTCACCAAAAACTAAAAAAGGGACAGGGAGAGACTGTGAGAGAAATGACTAAAGTATGTTGCTTAATAGAGCTTTGAAGAGATTTATTATCTTAATTATGTAAACAGTTGATTATTTATCCAAAATGTGTAGTAAAACAATAGTGCAGAGGCCAGAATGGCAAAGAACTGATGTCCCTGGCCGGCAACTAATGAAGGACCAGAGGCTGACCAATAGTCATGTGAGGGAGCACAAATGTGGATCCTCTCCCACTTTAGTTTTGAGATGTCTACAGCCCTGACCAAAACTTTAATTCAAGCCCTTATGAAAGATCCCTGAGAACCCTCCTACACTGTTGGTGGGAATGCAAGCTGGTGCAGCTGCTCTGGAAAACAACACGGAGATTCCTCAAAAAGTTGAAAATAGAGCTACCCTATGACCCAGCAATCACACTACTGGGTATTTACCCTAAAGATAAAAATGTAGTGATCTGAAAGGGCATGTGCACCCGTGTTTATAGCAGCAATGTCCACAATAGCCAAACCAATGTAAAGAATCTAGATGTCCATCAACAAATGAATGGATAAAGAAGAGGTGGTATATATATACAATGGAATACTATGCAGCCATCAAAATAAATGAAATCTTGCCATTTGCAACGATGTGGATGGAACTTGGGGGTATTATGCTGAGCAAAATAAGTCAATCAGAGAAAGACAACTATCATATGATCTCTCTGATGTGAGTAATTTGAGAGGCAAAGTGTGGGGTTTGGGGGATAGGGAAGGAAAAAGTGAAACAAGATGGGATCAGGAGGGAGACAAACCATAAGAGACTTAATCCACAAAACAAACTGAGGGTTGCTGAAGGTGGGAGGCATGGAGAGGGTGGCTGGGTTATGGACATTGGGGAAGGTATGTGCTGTGATGAGTGCTGTGAAATGTGTAAGCCTGATGATTCACAGACCTGTACCCCTGGGGCAAATAATATATTATATGTTAATAAAAATAATTTTAAAAAGAAAAGAAAGAAAGAACAAAGAAAGAAAGATCCCTGAGTAAGAGAAAGCCAGCTAGGCTGCTCCAGGATTTCTGACAACTTTTGAAATAATAAATATTTGTTGTTTCAAGTTGCTAGGTTTTGGAGTAATTTGCTCTGCAGCAGTAGATAACTAATACACATTTCTTTTCTTAGAAATGATAGCGCCAACAAGGATGGTATTCTTCAATTATATAAACATATTTTGTTTGACTTAGAAACATGGACTTTTTCTATTTTAGAGTATGTAGTAGCCAGAGAAAATGCTGTTTCCTTCCTTTTGAGGCTCAGGAAACATAGCTGAAGACTCAAAATCAGACTATGGAAGAAATGCTTCTAATGATATTTTTGTCTAAATCTGTTGGAAAGGATCATTATAACTGACATTCTGTACTAATGTCTACACTAACCTTATTCATCATCACTTTAGCTCAATGATCTCAATACAGATAACATCTACAGCCTGAAGATATGAAATGTATCACAGAAATGCATCTTCCAGCCCACAGAAGATTGGTTGGTGTAGACATTGGATTCTAGCTGAGCCAATTAGATCTTTTCTCTCAGAAATTTAGAAGAGGGGTATGTTGACGGAGTCATTTAACTGGAGATCTAAAAAGAATGTTATGTAGACTACGATCTACATACAAGCACCATGGGACATGTTTATGTAGGAAAACAAGAAGACAAGATAGTTTACAGAGACATCAGCTGAAGCCAATATATAGCAAAAGCTATGGTCAAGGAACCCAGAAGCTAAATGCCTGTGTGTGTGCGCGTGTGTGCACATGACTGCATGCGCACACACAGTTCCTTTAGTTAAATTTCTTTTAAATGGACTCTGTGAGCATTTCTTGTTAAGATAGTTTAGCTTTAGTGAATTTTTATTACTTGCAAATAAACCACCCTGGCTGGGATGGAAGTTAAAGCATACCACACATGGAATTTGCCTGAAAGATGAACTGAAGGAACCATTTCTTCACTTATAAGCTTTGACCAGGACTATATTCCAGAGATGCCGACCCCAGGAGAGAAAAGATCAGTGTACTAGCAGGTGCTTCATAAAGCCACAATCAATAAACGAGCAAAGATATTGTTTTTTTTTCTTTTGAAACATTTCTACACAAAATAAAGCTATCTAAGTAATAGTTGATCCTAATAGAAACTGTTCAACTTTATTTAGCAGTCTGTAGCATGGGAAAACTGACCTTTCTGAATTTAAGGCCCTATAGTTATAAAAAAACACCTATAATAGGAGATTATTTATACATATATATATATATATATACACATATATATATATATAAATCAACATCATAGGTATTTATTTAATTTAATTTTTTAAAGATTTCATTTATCTGAGATAGTGAGAGAGAGAGAGAGAGATTGAGAGCACAAGCTGGGGGACAGAAAGAGAGAAAGAAGCAGGCTTCTCATGGAGCATGAAGCCTGATGCTGGGCTTGATTCCAGGAATCTAGGATCATAACCTGAGCTGAAGGCAGACACTTAATCAACTGAACCACCAAAGTGCCCCAATATAAGTGTATATTTTAGATTACTGATTTTCTTATTGATGTGAACCATTATGGATTGTAACTAAGACTAATTTTAAATCTCTTTTTAAGATTTCACTATTTAGTAGATCTGTTCTTGACACTGTCTCTTCAATAGAAATGTTGTTATGATTCAGTGAAAACCAAGGATAATCCCAAGGCTGACTAAATTCATTATCCCAGATCACCCCTTTTATGTTTAAAAGTATCTGTTGGTTTGAAGCCAGATTTCAATCAATGACATTAATTTATTTAAGAAATGTTTGTTGAACCTTTTCTATTGGTACATGCTTTGTTAATTTCTGATAGTTTTATAAACATTGGTGACTTCTGTATCTTCTCTGAGCTTTATTTATGATTTATAAGATAGGAATAGAATACTTTTTCTTATTTTTATATGTTTGTATGTGGATAAATAATCATCTTATTTATGGGTATATAGTAGATATAAAATGGCTTATTTTCCTTTAACTATACATACACATGAGCAAATGAACTTGAGCTATTTGGCAACCATTTGGTTATTGGAACTACAAAACTTGAAGCGACAAGAGTGAAATGTAATAAACCCTAGAGGTAGAAGAATTCTGTGAACCAAGAATAAGTAAAAAACTGAGAATTAACTACTCATTACAATACTATATGCATCAATAGAGCCCTTAGGGACAGTCTGAGCAAAGCTGTAAATCTAAATGTAAGTACAGAGAATCTGTTAGTGATCTTAGTCAAAAGGCCTATTAGAAAAATCTATGCACATTTTTTGTAGACTGGTTGTTTCTTTGAAACTTCTGACTCTTATTTGACTAAATTCTAATAAATTAATAAGCAGTTTCCCATCCCACATCAAATTAGGAAAAGCAAATTAAGAATAAAACACAAACCTAAAGCACATTAATACATTCAAATAGCAGTTGACAATCTAACCAAGAATCAAGGGGTATGTCAGTGAAAGTAGGTAACACATACATAGTCAACTAAGCTGTTACAAAATAGCTCAGTAATTAATGCACAAAATAAAGCTATAAATATAACTAAAATATAAAGAAAAGGGCCAGTAATGTTTGAAATACTTTTTTTTTAGTAAGGCAAGGTACCGAATCATAAAGATCAGAAAAAAATTTTTATATAAGGAATGGCAACAAGTTGAAGCTTTGAGGGGAGCCTGGGTGGGTCAGTTGGTTGAGCATCTGACTCTTGGTTTCAGTTCAGGTCATGATCTCAGGGTCCTGAGATCAAGCCCTGTGTCGGGCCCTATGCTCACCGGAGTCTGTTTGTTCCCTTTCTCCTGGCCTCTCTCTCTAAATAAATAAATAAATAAATGAGGGGCGCCTGGGTAGCTCAATTGGTTAAGTGTCTACCTTCAGCTCAGGTCATGATCCCAGGGTCCTGGGATCGAGTCCCTCATTGGGTTTCCTGCTCAGTAGGGAATCTGCTTCTCCATCTCCCTCTGCCCCTTCTATCCCACTCATTCTCTCTCTCTGTCTCTGTTTCTCAAATAAATAAATAAATCTTAAAAAAATCTTCAAAAAAGAGTTGGAGCTTTGAATATTAAATTACAATTTTGGGTAATCTTTAAAATTCAATTATATAGAATATTAGAGTTTCTGACAATACTGCATAATGAGTAATTATTTAATATATTGCATACAAAATTGAGCCAACTTTTAATAATACAAGTAGTTCATTTCTTTCAGCAAATACAAAAACATCTAATAAGAGGTTATATATGAAGATACATCTACAGGCACCAATTCAAATAATCTTCCTATTAAGTACTCCTGGCACATGAACTAGTACTAGGGGGCTATAAATTCCTTGCAACATTTACTTAAGAACATCATAAAGTAAACACAGCAGGAAACTGTATAAAGAGTATATTCATTTTGGTGTGTTATAGCATTGAACCTTGGAAGACTATTATGTGTAGTATGACCCTGCAGTCAAGCAAAAGCATAAAATATATAAAGGTCAGAGATTCAAACTTATAGTTAGAGAATGAGGAATAAAAGCAGACCAGTTAAAGATTAATTCTTCCCCTTGACAGTAGTAGGTACCTTTGTCATTTACTGGTATATTGACTAGTATTAAATGTAACTTATTGTGGAAAATTCTACTCTATTCCATGCTAGGTGTTTAATTTCTTTTATTAATGTATTTTTTTCCTGGTTGTAAACTGTTTCCTATAAGAATCTGGAGCTTATTCTTGCATCATTTTATATTTCTCATATAAAAAGGGAACTATCTTATAATATTAACCTGCAGGGTTGACTTCATGAGTATATGATCTATGCAGCTGCACAGGGACTCACATTCAGAAGGGCCTGTGCCAGTTTAGTGCTCTGATACCACCATCTTAACATTTTAAGTATTTTTTTTTAACAAGGAGCCTGCATTTTCATTTTGCATGGGGTTCTCCAAATTATGTTGGTGATCGTGCTCATCTGTTTTACAGATCTGTGCAATAAGTCTACGAGGTGGTGCTTTTGGTATTAAAAATTTAAATAGTCCCAATCAACTAGAAAACTAATTCGAAAGTATATGCCATTTTTTTCTTTCTTTTTCCTGTACTACTTCTCTCTTCTCTAGTTAAATTACCAATGAGACAAGTAGGCCAATGACACTAAAATAGCCCAGAAACAGATTATCATGCAAATGCATACTTGCTACTTGACAGATTTGCTATTAGAAATCAAGTAGAGAAAGTATAATAGACATTGCAATAAATAAAATATAATTACATTCCTAACTCTTCTCAAACAAAAGTCTAGTCTGGGTAGGCTAAAAAACCAAGTGTGAAAAGCAAATGAAGAGTTATAGATGGGATTATATTAAAAATGTGATCTGCTCAGCAAGATACAATGAAGGAAGTGAAAAGTCAAGCCATAAAATCTGAGAAAATATTTACACCACATAAAGTTTGGAAATGATAAACATCTGGAAAAAATTTCAAACAGTTCAATAGGAAAATTGGGCAAAAGATTTGAATAGGCATTTCAAAGAAGAGGAAACTTGAATTAACAATAAACATATGAAAATATACTTAGATTCAGCAATAATCAGAAAATTATCAGAAAATATCAGATATGTATCAGAAATAAAATATATGTCAGAAATAAATATATATCAGAACATATATATCATAAATATATATATCAAAAAATATATATTTTATATATATCAGAAATAAAAAATAACAAAACAATCAGAAAAATATCATATTACACCCATCGGACTAGTAAAAATTTTAAGTTTGCATATTACCAAATATCAGCGAGCATATGAATCAATGAAGATGTTCTTATACTGCTAGATGAATCATAAACTAGATCACTTCTTTAGAAAACAGATTGGTTTAACCGGAATATGAAATGCACATGCCCCATGACCTCCTAATTCTATCATTAGTTTTTAATAAATTAGATAAACTCTTATTCATGCATAGAAAAGATCTGTATAAGAAAATTTATAACAGTGTAGATCTTCATAGAGTAGACTAAATATATAAAGAGAGATGTCATCATTCAATGGCATAATAAAGCAATGAAAAGGAACGAACGAGAGCTACAAATATTACCAGAATTGAATTTCACAATGAGCAAAAGACATATCATTCAAAGTATTCACATGATATAATTCCATTTACATAAGGCTCAAAAGCAAGCAAAACTAATTAATATATTGTTAGGGGGCATATATACAAGAGGCTAAAATCATAAAGAAAAGTAAGAAAATCATTCTTACATTTGTGGAGATAGTTATCCTTGGGATAAGAAGAGAGGGATATGCCATCAAAGACAACCAGATCAGGGACATGGGCGTTACTAATAATGCATATTCCTTAATGAGGATATTGACTACTTTATTTTGGCTTTGTTATTATTCTTCAAAATATCCATGTAGGTTTTATGCACTCTTCTGATTTCATGATTTTAAAAAATGTTTCAAGACACTCTGAACCTATGTCTACTGTACTTAAAGGCAACATCTTTCAAGGAGATCTACATATTGTTGATAAGCTTTCAGTGAAAATGACAAATTAATCCCTAACTCTTGTACACACAATGTGTCAGGAGAAACAGGAATATATTCATTTATGCATTAAAGAATTTTTAAAGAACATTATATGCTGAATCCTGTGCTATTTGTTTTTGCAATAAACATGAATATAATACACCTCTGACTGTAAGAAGCACAGGGTCTTAATGGAAAGAAAAGCTGCAAATTGGTCAGAAGGCTGAATTTTATAAAAAGAACAATGATCTACACCTTCAAATCTTCAGTAGTATTTAAGGTTATGGGTTCCCCTCCAAAAAAACATTTACTTCCTAAGAAGAGGTAATGTGAAAGTTCTTAAATACAGATTACAGCTGGTTTTGTAGGAATGAAGACTTTGAAGGAAACAGCTGCCATGCCATGGGGATGTACTTGAGTTTGGCCTCTACTTCTCACTTTCCTACTGCTTTTGTGGTAAGGGCTAGGACTTCTTGCATAATTTGGATAAGAATAGGTAGTGAGGGGCACCTGGGTGGCCCAGTCGGTTAAGTGTCTGCCCTAGGCTCAGTTTATGATCCTAGGGTCCTGGGATTGAGCCCCATATCAGGGTCCCTGCTGAGCAGGCTTCTCTCTCTCCCTGCTCCTCCCCCTGCTTGTGTGCTCTCTCTCCCTCTTTCTGATAAAGAAAGAAAGAAAGAAAGAAATCTTTTAAAAGATGTGAAGCTGATGAGGATGACAGAAATTGAGCCAAAAAAGTATGTGAGTACTAAATAATGATAGGGCTTTTATGTCAATCTTTGTTATTTGGACTCTAATTAAGGGGTGGAGAAACATCAAAGTTTTTCAGCCAGCACCATCAAGTTAAGTAGTCACATGTCTGTGAGCTTAGAGTTAAAGGCAGGGAAAGGCAAATATGGATGTCTTCAAGAGACAGATCATGAGAACAGAAAATGATGGGGAACAGTAAAAGCAAAGTTGATCAGCTGGAGATGAGAAACTCAACTTCCATAAAAATGTTTAACCTTGTAAAATTCAGTATATGATTTTTGGATATAGACAAGTAGAAGTTTTTCTCTTTCTTCTTTCTTCTTGATGTAAGGATCTTTTGAAGATTGCTTTGGATGGACTGGAGTACAATAGAAGTTTTGGCTTGAAGTACCATATTCTGAACCTAAAGCAAAGATTCTCTCTGCATAGCTTGCCTGCCTTTGACTTCATGGTTCCTTAAGGAGTAATCGATAATACGTACATCCAATTTCATAGTGCTGTGGTTCTATGTGCTTTAGAGTATTTATTCCACAAGAACATTATTTCAAATGGGAGATGACATTACTGGTATTAAGCTATTGAACAGGCAGTATCTAAAATCATTACTGCTTTTCAGCTGAGAGATGCAAAGGCTGAGCCTTGCCTTGCTTATATCTTCAATTCGAGTCACTGAAGACTTGGTTACAGAAAACAAGAATTTGAAGCATGCAGCTATGCTATAGTCCCAGCAAAAGCACCAGCGATTGGCTGACCCTAAAACTTGTCTGTCAATTTCTGTGTCTTCCCCTGCATCTCTCTAGCTACATTAAGAAGAGGCCCATGATTCAAGCCTAATCTTTAAATGTTTCCTTGGAGAAGAACTTTAGCCTCCAAAAGATTGAAATTATACCTGTCCATTTCTACCTGTTTTTGCAGAGGTGGTGTTACAAAATATTTTTAGTCTTACAGAAGTAATACTTCACCAGCCAGCATCAGAAGAATGTTTCTGGAGTCAGACACCAACATCATTATTAATGCTATGAAAACCGGTATTCTATATTTAAATTTGGGGCCAGAAGAAAAAATGTCTAAAGAACTTATTTTTTTTAATTATAAAATAAACATTTCCTTTTCTAAAGACATTTCTTTGTTATATTCCTATACTGAAGAGACTATGTCAGCAGAATTAAACCTATGATGGATGTTCTTCTTAAAATGCCAAAAGGGAGATATCAGTGACTTGATCTTCAAATGCAAATGTAATAAAGAGATATGACCACATGGTGTTTCTTACTATGTCATTTAAGTTGATTTGTTCTCAGTTTCCAGACTGATACAGTTATATGTATCTTTGCTCTATTAACTTATTTTGTGACCAACTGAATAAAGAAAAATTAAAAACTTTGGTACATTTTCCAAACACCAAGTAGAAAGTATTATGAAAATAATTAAAGTAATTTAAAATTTCTAAAGATTGACAAAATAGACTTTTTATCCCCTTGCTCCTCAATGTGTGATCTGGGGATTAGTAGCATTAGCATTATTTGGGAGCTTGTTAGAAGATCTAGTGAATCTAGATCTAGTGCATCTGAATCTGCATTTTAGCAAGGTCACTAAGTCATTAGAATTCACATCAGAGTGTGAAAAGTCCCTCTGTAGCTGACCTTTACAAATATACAAATATACCAGTGTAAAAATCTGGTCATAGGAGTTGAATCCTAGAAACAATTTTTTTATAGGAAATGCCATGATTGTAGTTTAGCAATGATTGAATTTGGGATCACTTAGTAAAAATAACCTAGCTGAGTTAAACTGTACATAAGTGGAAAAGTAATTTCTATGGTAACCCAAGTTTCCTAGGTGTTTAAAATTAGGAAATTGAAAGGTCATCAGTATAGTTGCTAGGGTACAATCATAATGGATGAAATTCTTTGCCAAATGACAAATGAGTGAATGGCTACAATTTGGCACCAAACTGAGATTCCTGCTGTTTTTTCAATGGTAACACATGAAGTACTTGCTACCAATTTTGAGATTGCTGTGACATGATGAAATATAAAAAGTCATCCCAATATTTGAGAGAAAAATGGTCTCCCAAATGTCCACATTCATAGTGCAAGGATGAGTCTCCTGACACACAGCCAATTTATTGTGACCAAGAACTCATAATTACGGTATCTACCTTGAACATGAAAAAATAATGTTTTAAAAAGAAAATACCCCTGGAAGAGATAATTATGTTCATTAAAGTACCATTTAGATTCCTTTATACTGGAAACAGAATTCACCCATAGAAATTCTGAATCAAAACATTTTGTTTTTGCAGTGTCAACAGATAGACTTATGACTGAAAATCATGGGCAAGTATAAAAAAAATCTCTACTATTAGTGTTACCTCTTTCATAGCTACTCCCATAGCACCTTGCTCTTATGTTCCTCTAGTAAATTATTCCCTCCTTTGGGATAGAGTTTGTGTCTTACTAATCTTTGCATTTGTATTACAGCATCCAAGTGGCTAAAATATTATAATTACTTGACAAATACTTATGGGATTTAATTTTACACGCTCTTCCAGTGTTCAATAACCTGTACCCCAATTGTTGGGTTACTGAACTATTTTCTTGCTCCCAGCACCTGATTGCTAATTCTGGGTTCTTTGACTCCTGACCCAAACTACTATAGTATCCTAATTTCAATCTACCTGAGATTGTACTTGGGAAAAACAATTGCTTCTCAACTTCCTATGACATTTTGATCTCTCTTTGACCTTCACATATCTTATTACTTATTTTGCATTGAACATTGGCCTTAAATATACTTTCTGAATTCACTACTTCACACACCTACTCCTTGGCTACCTGTTCCTGGCTGTGCTCTTTCTCTGCCAATAATACCAAAGACCTTCACTAACCTGGGACTGACTGGCCTTTGTCCTGGACCTAGTCATGATAGTAAGGCCTAAGTTACAGGGAAGGCACACTCTATCTTATCCTACGCTAGCTACCTTGACTGATTTATTCTGAAGAGGCAGTTGAAGTAGATTATAAGAGGAAAAAAAAATAGTACTGCTTCACACATGTATGTCTCATACATAGTAGGCCACCTAACACTCCATTTTGTTGGAATGAAACTCCAAGTGAATTTTCATAAAACCCCTATTCTAGAGCAGATGCTTTGCTAGGGGTCTGGGATGGGTACAATAGAAAGTGGAAGAGATTGAAAGATCATTAAGACACAGCACCTCCTTTTCAGTCAGTTTGTTAGCATACACCAGGCATCCTACCTCCACCACTTACTAGCTATGTGATTTCATTCATGTCACTTAAGCTGTTTACCAGATTTTTCAGTTGTCAAAAGTAATTATTCCTCACAGGTATGTTTTAGAGAGTGTCTAGTATAGTGCCTATGCATATATTGCATAAGCTTAATAAATAGTGGGAAAAGTTTGCCAAAATCTTTTCTTCATTTGGTCATTTTCATTATACTTAACACATTTTATATCTCATTTTATACATTTCTCAAAATTTGGTTTTCCATGCTGGTGGATCATTAGAATCACTTGGGAAGCTTTTCAGGCCTCCACCCCCAAATTCTGATTTAATTGGCCTAGGCTAGAAGTGAAGGAAGAAGTCAGAGATTTTGAAAACTCTCGGGTGATTCAAATGTGCAGCCAAAGTGTAAAACCACCTGGATAAGATGATTAAATTCATCTTTATTCTCTTCACTGTGCCTACAAATATTGAACTCACCTGTGTACTTCGACTGTCATAGACCCTATTTCATAATCTTTTCTCTAAGTCAGGGAAATGATACTAAACGTATCTCTCTCACAGCAAACATGTCATGGTGTAGGTTAGAAAATCTGGATAATTATCCTCAAGTACAATTGGATGCTGCTTTCCTCCCCCAGAAACATTTTGAATTTCCTATAGAAATAAAAACTCAGAGCTCCCTTAGGTGGATGGTGGGTGGATGTAGGAACTTCTGATACAATACATTTATGAACCAGGAAACAAGGACTTAGTTTTAACTCTGAAATCATATCGAATAAGTTCCTGTCCCAGATACATTGTCTGACAATATGAGAATACTTATAGTGATAGTGGAATAGGATATTTGAAACTGGTCTAACACTTAACACCTGGAATGTATGACTATCTTACATTTAGGTTTTTTGAAACTGCAGGTCTTACAGAAGGGCTGATCAACCTAACTTTAATCTGAGAGGCAAAATCATTTCCCACTTCTCTGAGGAATTTCTAGTAACCAGAGACTTCCCAGCTGATTCTTTATATTTCAGTGTATGTCTAAAAATTGTGAGCCTAAGTTCTTGAAGTAGTCCCTGAATGAGAATCACTGATTTCACTTAAACTGCTAATCCCCAAACATGAATAGATGCTATCAATGTCCCAAGAACTTTCAATCATGAACTTGGTACTAGATTACAGCACAATGATCTCCAAACTAACAATGAAAGGAGTTTATGATAAAATCAAGTGTAATAAAAGTCCCTGTCCCCTGAGATTTCATGAATATCTCCAGCTTTCAAGAAATTCTCTGGAAATTTTTTGGAAGCCAAGATGCAGGGGATATCATTCAGTGGAGGTACCATTCATATCTACCTGGCTCTGGGAGACATTAAAGAAATTTAATGGTAGAGGAAATACAAATCAATGGGATATTACCTCACACCTGTCAGAATGGCTAAAATTTGCAGCACAGGAAATAACAGATATTGGTGAAAATATGGAGAAAGGGGAAGACCATTGGTGGGAATGTAAACTGGTACAGTCACTCTGGAAAACAGTATGGAAGTTCCTCAAAAAGTTAAAAATAGAACTACCCTATGATCCAACAATGGCACGACTAGGTATTTACCAAAAGGATACAAAAACACTGATTTGAAGGGATACATGCACCCTGATACTTATAGCAGCATTATCAATAATAGCCAGATTATGGAAAAAGCCCTAATGTCTATTGACTGATGAGTGGATAAAGAAGATGTGCTGAGTGTGTGTATGTGTGTGTGTGTGTGTGTGTGTGTGTGTGTGTGTAATGGAATATTACTCAGCCATAAAAAGAGGGAAATCTTGCCATTTGCAATGACATGGATGGAGTTAGAGTGTATCGTGTTAAGTGAAATAGGTCAATTAGAGAAAGACAAATATGATTTATTTGTGAGATTTAAGAATCCCATATGTGGGATTTAATAAACAAAACGGATGAACATAGCAGGGAAAAAGAAAGGCAAGCCATAGAACAGACTCTTAACTATAGAGAACAAACTGATGGCTGCTAGAGGGGAGGTGGGGGGGATAGGTTAAGGGGTGATGGGTATTAAGGAGGGCACTGGTGGGGTGCCTGGGTGGCTCAGTGGGTTAAATCCTCTGCCTTCAGCTCAGGTCATGATCCCAGGGTCCTCAGATCGAGCCCCACATCGGGCTCTCTGCTCAGCAGGGAGCCTGCTTTTCTTCCTCTCTCTCTGCCTGCCTCTATGCCTACTTGAGATCTCTGTCTGCCAAATAAATTAAAAAAAATTTTTTTTAAATTTTTTTTTTAAAAAAGGAGGGCACTGGTTATGATGAGCACTGGATGTTGTATGTGAGTGATGAATCACTAAATTCTACTACTGCAACTAGTATTACACTGTAAGTTAATTAACTAGAATTTAAGCAAAAACTTGAAACTTCAAAAAAAGAAGCCTTAAAACAAGAAATTTAATGGAGGAAAAAGAGATAGAATGAGCAGGGGATAAAGAATATTTTTGAATAGAAGGTACCAAAAATCTTACTTAGTTGAGTGAACGTAAGTTTTTATCTAACAAAAATCTCTTTGATTCAGCACTTCTTTCTCATCTTTAGTCTCTATAGTTTGTGTGGGAAAGGACACCACCTCTGGTTCCAGGCACAAACTACATGACAAGTCAAAGTTCTTCTCTGGACTCCTTTTGGAAACTTTGTGAAAGTGATATCCTCTCTGGGATACAAGATGATAAAAGCCTAGAGTTACCCATAGCCTTATTTTCTATTGTGTGGGGGAATTACTGTCCAAAAAAAAGTCTACCTAGAAAGAAACAAAGCTCAGAGATTGTAAGAAATAAAAGTGTTCTGACACTAGCATGCTCTTACTCAACTCTCCTTATAAAATATCTATATTAATCACATGAAATAGCTTTGATTTTTTTTATTATATGTGAGATAGATGAACCTAACTATTCCTGTTTCAACTGTGAAAATCTAGGTTTTCTTTGTAACATATATAGCTATCTAACTAATTAGTTGTCATATAAAGTAGCTATCACTACTCTGTTCCAAAGAGGATTTGACATAGTACTAGTACTAAGTCTCCAAGATCAAACATGGAAATGTCTTGTATAATTCTCAGTTATTCATCAAGGATTGAAATTAGTCTTAATCTTCAACCTAATTTCAGGTGCAGATGGCAGGTAGATAAAGGAATACAGAGAAATCCCTCACATCCCTGGACAGTAGTTCTCAAAAAACTATCTCAAAAACTTCCCCTAAATAAAAGACTATATCTGCAGCAATAATTGGCAGAGAAAGAAGTGTCAAGGGAAGATATGATGAATAATGAAATAACAGCCATCTGTTTATAGAGGGCTTGGCAGTCTCATCCTATAAAGGGAACAGTTATATCCTCTGCCAAAAATTGGTCCCAGTGATGCACAGTGGACCCAGAAATACTGTGGCTTTATTTCACACATTAAGTGCAAAAGATGTAACACTCTTAAGGCTTCTGCATACCTAGATACTTCTATAACAGAAGCAACTTTAACCCAAGTCTTCATGTTTGCTGTTTATGGCCTTATTGCCAGTGTGACTGGCTTATCCAATTAAACGGTCTTCATAGGAGTAGAAAGTAATTCCATTCTTTCACAATAAAGCTCCTTTAAATCTACTTTAGATCTCCAACTCCTCAACCTCTTAGATGAAGTCTCTGCCATCTTCCATAGCCTTTATTGTCAGATGTAGGTAATAAATGATTTAATCTAGTCTAATAATCACATGACTCAAAACCATCTTCCTGTTAAATCTTCTCTATCTCAGCTATACTTGGTCTCATGCAGCATGATAAAGTTTCTTTATTTTTCCTACCTAACTCTTCTACCACTCCTGATCCACTCACCAG
Source organism: Mustela nigripes (assembly GCF_022355385.1). Classification (NCBI taxonomy): domain Eukaryota; kingdom Metazoa; phylum Chordata; class Mammalia; order Carnivora; family Mustelidae; genus Mustela; species Mustela nigripes. The sequence continues at coordinate 52,395,810 of NC_081571.1, forward strand.
GCTGCATCTAGTTGCTTCAGAGTTTGAACTGAGAAAAGAACATGACACAGGGAAGAAGAACTTACCTGATAAGTGCTACTGTAATCTGGACTTGGTGTCTTCTGATTATGGAATATTCCAAATGGTGGCTCTCCCTCTTGGTGGTGATTTGTCAGGGATTCTTTATAGGTCCTGTCAGGGATTCTTCACCTGTATATAAACTAATACAGGTGATGATTTTGTATCTGGACACTTATGGCACCATCCTCAGTTTCTCTGATTTTACATAATTTACCTACTATTGGAATCACCTTGCCTGGTATTCCATTTGAGTAGAATTCCTTCCATAAGGACTAGTCTGGTTTCCTTCCATTAGGTCTTCAGTAGATACTCAGAAAACTCACATTGCCTTGCTCCACCAAATTCTGTCATCAGAACAGCTCTTGTTTTTAGACTCTCCAAGTGTAAGTCAGGTTCAGGTGCTGGTGTCAGCATAAATCCCAAGTGATACAAAATCAAACTCACTAAGAGGTTTTCTTGAACCTTACCATCTGTATTCCACTTCCACCAATGTGGTTTGAGTTGCTGGTAGAAGAAACTCTGCTCTATTATAACTGGGCCCCCTGGGAGTTTTTAACTCTCAAGCTAGTCTTGTGAGGATTCTCATACTTTTAACAGTTTTATCCTCCAGGAACTCTACCAGATTCTCACTATGAACATATGAGAAAAATCCCTTTCTACTTCCAGCAAGCGGTAGTGGGAGAGGAATGACTCTGAAATAGGCTCAGAGTGTTCTGTTCTCCTATACAAGATCTCCCCCTAAGGGAAACTGTTTTACCTAAACATAACTAACCTAGAGAAATGGAAGCACCAAATCCAGTGCCTCTAGCCTTTGACTTGAAAGATGGGAAGTACCCAATTCAACCTCACTAAAAGACTGAGACCTAATCATGGGAACAGAGAGACCTTACTTACATATCATCTGGGCTACTCTATAATAACAGGGGTTTACAGCTTAAGACAACAACAACAACAACAACAACAAAACAACTCTGAAATCTTTAAACCCTATTTAAGGAGTATCTAGAAAAACTCAAACACAACAGTAGAGACAAAAATGGCACACTAGTAGAAATTTTAGCAGTACCACAGTTACAGAAAACAGGAAACACAGTCTAGCTACTTGCTAGGAAAACATGAAATTTCATACTAAAGGCCTATCCACTTCAATTCTTTTTACCTGATATATCATGTCAAGCTTTTAGCAACTAACTACAAGGAATGCAAAATAGCACAAAACAGCCTTAAGAGACAAACACAGCATCAGAATCCAATTCAGATATGGTAAAGATTTTGGAATTACTAAATTAAGAAATTAAAATAACTATGATTAGTATACTAAGAGCTTATTATGACTTTTTGAAATTAGCAGTTATTAAATAGAGAACAAAGTGCCAATGGTGAGCCACAGTTCAAACAAAAGACCACACAGAAGTTGAAGTAGAGTTTATTACTCATGAGTCTTAGAAGGAGTACTTGGCATACTTTGAGGGACTACATGGGAAGGTCATGGCAGGGTACAGACAGAAAAGGGGGCAGGACCTGAGATGCATGTCTTTACTAGAGTCTGTGGGGAGGGTGCTTTGGCATTCCTGAGTTAAGGAAAAGAGCAGTGTTTTGGTAAGCTCCATGGGGGTCTCAACCAAGGGACACACAAGGGGTAGCCCTAAGGAGGCAGCGGTAACTGCTGATCACAGAATCTGTTAGGGAAGTCATATCAAGAACCTACATTTGTTTGTGACTTTGTGGGCTATTATCTGGGGCATGTGCTTGCATAAGGGGGCTGGTATCAGTTTAAAGCCTATGTAGGACATGTGGGAAAATAAAATGAATGTCAAAGCAGCAATACCATGGAGTAGCTTAGCTAAATTCTCCTAAGCTCTAATGGGGAAAAAAAAATAGACAACACGTAATAAGAGATGGGCAATACAAGAAGAGAGATAGAAACTGAGAGTCAAAATGATATGCTATAAATCAAAAACACTTTATTTTTTTAAAAAATTTATTTATTTGTCAGGGATCATGACCTGAGCCGAAAGCAGAGAATTTAACCCACTGAGCCACCCAGGCGTCCCTCAAAAACACTGTAATAGAAATTTTTTAAAAAATGTCTTTGAGGGACTAATCAGTAGACTGGTCTTAGCTGGGTAAAGAATCAGGGAACTTGAAGATATGTCAACAGGAACTTCCAAAACTGAAATGCAAAAAAGAAAAAATATTAAGAAGATTGAGCAGAATATCCAAGAACTGTGGAACAATTAAGAAAGGTGTAACATACACACTATTAGGAGAAGAAAGAAATGGGAGATATTTAAAGAAGTGATGGCTGAAGATTTCCCAAAATTAATGACAGAGTCAGGAAACAGATCTGGGAGGCTTACAAAACACTAAAGAGGACAAATACCAAAAAAATCTATACCCGGCATATCATAAGACAAAGACAAAATCAAAGACAAAGAAAAAAATGTTGAAAGAAGCCAGAAGGGGGAAAAAAACCCCAAACACCTTACCAATAGAGGAAGACAGATAAGAATTACAGTGACTTTCTCTTCAGAAATTATGCAAGCAAGAAGAGTGGAATGAAACATTTGAAGTGTAGATTAACCAAAAATCCACCAACTTAGATTTCTGTATCCAGCAAAACTGACATTCAAAAGTGAATGAGAAATAAAGACTTTCTTAGACAAACAAAAAATTGAATTTGTCACCAATAAGACCTACCTTGCAAAAATGTTAAATTATTCAGAACAAAGAAAAATGATAAGCTTGGATCTACATAAAGGAAAGTAGTACATTAGAGGAAGAATAAATAAAAGTAAAATAAATTTTTTAATTTTTATTATTCTTAACTGATCTAACAGATGGAAATTTTTTTCAAAAGAATACTAGAAACAATGTATTTTGTGATTATTGCTTAAGAATAAGTAAAATAAATAATATTACTGTCAAAAGGGAATTAGAATTCTTTGGTATAAGGCAACTGTCATACCTATGAAGTGAAAAAGAACCTGGATTTTTTTTTTTTTTGAGAAGTTGGGAAAAAAAAAAGAAGTGGGATAAATTATAAATATATATTACAAATTCAAGGAAAACCACTAAGAAAGTATGGAGAGAAAAAATGGAATCATATAAAATGCTCAATTAAAATCAGAGAAAATGTGAAAAGAGTAAAAAATAAAAGAAACAAAGAACAGGGCAATGAATAGAAAAAAGTAACAAATATGCATATTAGTCCAAATGTATCAACAATCACTTTAAACCTCAATGATCTAAATACACTAATTAAAAGACAGACTGTCAGAACTAATAAAAAAACTCAGGCTTAAAAATACGTTACCTACTAGAAACCCATTCTCAGTATAAAGTCCCAGCAAGACTAAAAATAAAGAAATGGAGAAAGATATACCATGATAACACTCATCAAAAGAAAGCTGGAATAGCTATATTAATTACAAATAAAGAAGACTTCAGAGCAAGAGAAATTATCAGAGATAAAATAGGGTATTTTATAAAAGGATAAATTCTGCAACAAGACATAAAAATCTGTAATGTATATTTGCAAAACAACAAAGCATCAAAATTATTTGAGGTAAAAACTCATATTCAAGGAGAAATATATGAATCTGCCATTATATTTGGAGACTTTAACATCCCTCTAATAGTAATCAACAGATCAGCAGGCAGAAAAGGACATAGTAAACTAAATGGCATCATCAATCAACTAAACACAATTGATACCCAATAACAGTAGAATACATATTCTTCCCAATCCTCTAGGGAAAATTCACCAAGACGGACTGTATTTTAGGCCATAAATTACAACCAATCAAAATTTGTCAGATGCATATAAAATGGTGCTCATAGGAAATATATAGTATTTAATGCATTATGAGGGAAAACAAGACAAAGATTTATGGTCAATAACCTAAACTTCTACCTCAAAAAAACCACCACCACCTAAGGAAAAAAGGGAAGTGAAATCCAAAGTAAGCAGAAGAAAAGAAATAAAGTGTTGGCATATATTATATTTGTCAGAATTATATCTACAAAGGAAATTCAATTCAAATGAAATTTTTATTATATTTTAGACAAAGAATCTCAAATTCTGTATCTATCATTTAATATCTGGGAGGCACCAAAACATTATCAAATCTGAGATTCAATTTCCCCATTTAAAATAGAGATAAAAATCTCTATTTCATATGTTTAGTGTGAGGATTAAAATAATTCATGAAAAACACTTGTCACAGTAAGCAAAAATGGTAAGAATTGCCTTCATCACCACAACCACCATCACCACCATCATCGTCACAATCAAATGCACATGATGGGCAATATTGAACAGAGAAAGATAAATGAAACTTCCTGAGATAAATGGAATCTACAAAATTGTGGAATCTGCAGAAGAAGCTTTTTCTTAGCTAGGGAAATCTGCTTAACACCATCTTTGCCAGAATACATTCTTGGATGAATCCATCCTAATATTGATGACTTATCTTTTTCTGGTCCCCATAGTAACCCAGTGATCAAACACTCCATCTCTTCAAGTTCTCCTAAGATATTCCACTCACATACACTTATTTATAGGAGACTTTGTAGCAGAAGGGAAAGGCTAATATCATATGCCTTATTGAAAACAATATGGAAATTCTTTTTTTTTATTAATTTTTTTATTTTTTATAAACATATATTTTTATCCCCGGGGTACAGGTCTGTGAATCACCAGGTTTACATACTTCACAGCACTCAAAAAGCACATACCCTCCCCAATGTCCATAAGCCCACCCCCTTCTCCCAAACCCCCTCCCCCCAGCAACCCTCAGTTTGTTTTGTGAGATTAAGAGTCACTTATGGTTTGTCTCCCTCCCAATCCCATCTTGTTTCATTTATTCTTCTCCTACCCACTTAAGCCCCCATGTTGCATCT
>NC_081571.1:52401174-52433114 GCF_022355385.1 Mustela nigripes
GGTGATATCTCACTGTGGTTTTGATTTGTATTTCCCTGATGCCGAGTGATATGGAGCACTTTTTCATGTGTCTGTTGGCCATCTGGATGTCTTCTTTGCAGAAATGTCTGTTCATGTCCTCTGCCCATTTCTTGATTGGATTATTTGTTCTTTGGGTGTTGAGTTTGCTAAGTTCTCTATAAAGAACTTAGCAATATGGAAATTCTTACTAGACATTTCTGTTCTGTCAAGGTGCTTCTTAGCAACCCTGCTAACAATGGTTTTGCTTTCTGACATTGTACCCCCTAATGTACTGATTTCTTCTGTCTTCTTTCCCTCTCTCAAATTTCTCTTCAAAAACTTCAAATTCCTCTCTCCCTGTTATTCAGAGTAACTCAGCACTTCTTGGCTATACCTCTCAAAACTTGTATAACAGATTATATAACGTGGACTCAAAGAATTCCCCTTTCCAGGACAGCTCCTTTCACCCTGATTTGTAGACCCTTTCTTACCTAGCCATGGATGAAATCCTAGGCCAGTTCCATAACTTTTCCTGGTACTTTCAGTTTTTGTTAGCTCATTTACAATCAGTCTAACGTGATGTCAAAATTATTTTCATTCAGATTGAGGCTTCTGCCCTCTCCCAATCTAAACCTAGTTCAGACTGGGACAACTACACTGAGAAAGTGTTTTGTGGTGTCCTCCTTCCTGAGCTCCCTCCTAGCTCTTCTAACTATACAGCCTCTTGGTGGAGAGAGGAGAAATAAGGTTCAGAAAAAGTTTGTAATTTATAGTTGTAATCTGTTATCCATGCTTTCTGGGAGTGTTGAATGTTTAGCTGGTCCTTTGTTTGGGTGCAGGGCAATCTGAGGGCAGATCAGTGATCCCTAATGGATATCTTCCAACTGTTGGTTCAATGATAGGTTGATGTTTCCCATGCTGGCTGCCTACAACTCCCCACTGTCCTGGATTCTTTTAGTTCATTCTAATAAGTGCTATATCATTACTTCAAGTGGTCCTCTTGGGTAAGCCCCTCTGAAATGACCCAATTCCCCATTCTTATGCACTAGGCTCAGATCTGGCTCACAGGAAGTAAAAGCTTCCTTGCTCAGCTACACTCTGGGAAATGTAGGCTATCCCAAGAGCAGCCCTGCCTCTTAGCACACAGCCACAGGCCCCTCCAGACAGCTACTTGAAGATAGGCATCATTATCTCCCAGTTCAGATCAGAGACACAATATAGTACTCTGACAGTACCGTCTCTGAAGAGACCCTCTCTCCCCGTTTACTGTCATCAGTCACATCCCTTCTATATATCCTGGAGGTAGTGACAGTATATGGTATACTGAACCAGATTTGGCATCAACACTCAGCAAATTGTGCATAGATGTTTTGGCACCACTATTAGGAATGCGTGAGCACTGAACACTGCCTTAACTTTAGGGTACCAATCAAAAGGAAGACAACAGGATAATTCCCATTTTAACAACCTGCTTCATTTCTATTTAGAAATCTGTTAGTATGCTCCGGAAAACTTAGGACTATAGATAGCAATTTGGTTTTTGCATATGTAGTAATTTAATGCACTGAGTTTCTATTTTTAAAAACTTAATTTTTGTGTTATTTTTTATTTCTTGTACTTTGTGTTAAATTATAAGTTTTCCAAGGGTATGCTCAAGAGATATAACCAATGAAAGAGCTGGGGAAGGCAGTTCATGTGTAAAAAACATTTCCCTGTGGTAAAACCTCAAGGCAAAGTCCTTCTTTAATGCTGGTATGGTGAGTAGGGCAGGGTCTCTCTCATATTTTAAAAATTCCTTAGCTCTATTTTCTACTATCTGGAAGTAATGAATACTTCCACGCACATATAACATCTTCTAAAAATGGAGATTCTTTAAAAGATTAATAGTAAAAAATGTAGACTGAAGAGTTCACAGCCTTCATTTAAAAAAAAAAAACCTTCAAAGTTGAATTAACTTTGTAAAAAATAGCTTCCATCTCTTTTCATTTGCATTATAAAATTTGAACTTAATAAGCCACAGTGGTATAAATACATTAGAAGCTAGGTTGCCAATTAACATCTTTTTGGCTGTGCAGAGATAACCAAGCATAGAAAAAGTTAAACAAGTTTGACTTTAATGTAATTATGTTGGAGACAAATTTAATCAGATATTTATCAGATTTCCCTGAGGATCCTCTGAAGCAGCAGCATTAATATTGTTTTTCTAAATATTCACCAGAGCCAAACCTTCAATGGAAATAAACCAAGGAGCTCTCTTGAAAAGCTTTGAACCCAGTTTCTCCTGCGTAGCCTCATCCTCTGCAACCATAAAACCCCGCTATTGACAACAGTGGTATTTGAGTTAAGTACATTGGCTGTTGATCCCACGTTGACCAGCTAGTGTTGAGACTGCATTACAGTAATTGCTTGTCTGATTGCTCAGAGAATCCTCTAATGATCCTAGTGAGATTAGGGAAACAGGAATGTAATAGCAGGTGTGCACAAGGGTGTTAGAGAAATATGTCATCAAGTTAAGAGCAGCCTTCAGCATTACAGATGGAAAGCTTTGCTCCAATCCATTTCCCTACTTATATTGCCTTTCCAGTCCATCAAAATGACTTTCTTCTCTTAGAAATGTGAAAGGGAGTGTTTGAATCATAAAAGTTTGTGACCATTTTATTTCTCAGGATCTTCTATGTGTTAGCATTCACATAGAGTAAACAGGTTTGCAATAAAAGGGAGAGAAATTGAAGAAAAGCTTGACACTTTGATTAAACAATTTATGTCCTAGTTCTGGTTTTCACTTACTATCAAGATCATTCAAGTCTCTGAAATTTAGTGCTAAATCACCATTTGAATGTTTCCAAGTCCAGCTCCAACCACAATGGATCTAAAGTTTTCTATAATAGATTCTTCCCTGAAGCAAGATTTTATTCACTTTTTGAAATGTTTCTTAAACATATTACAGACCAGTTCATCCCCCTTTCATTCTGCATTAGGGTTTCAAAGAAAAACATGATAAATGCTGTTTTGGTTTCAGTGTTACAGTTCACAGATATCTTTTTTTTTTTAAGATTTTTTATTTATTTATCTGACAGAGAGAGATCACAAGTAGGCAGTGAGGCAGGCACAGACAGAGGAAGAAGTAGGTTCCCTGCTGAGCAGAGAGCCCGATGCGGGGCTCGATCCCAGGACCCTGGGATCATGACCTGAGCCGAAGGCAGAAGCTTAACCTGCTGAGCCACCCAGGCACCCCAGTTCACAGATATCTTAAGCTAATTTCTTAAGGAGCATGGAGATGACTGGCACTGGCTTATCACTCATTTGTTATGCTTTAATATATGAAACAAAACAAGATTCCCCCTTGCCCCTACCTTTCTAAAAATAAATGGAGGAAAGAGATATGGGGAGGAAGATGGTGCATCTGGTAATTTCTAGCATTCATGTTTTAGAAGGAAGTAAAAAATGAATTTTTTTGTTTTTTCTCATTTTTGTAGATTACCTTAAGACTCTTGTTTGGTAATGGAAATCACTTTTAAAAATGTGCTTGAGATTTTTGTTTTGTTTTGTTTTGTTTATTTTTTCCCACAGAATAACTGAAGATTTATTGAACTTATAACTCTGTGTGTGTGTGTGTGTGTGTGTGTGATTTATTTGCTTATAAACATAGAACTTTCCACATATTAAATTTCTTTTATTGTGTTAGTCAGTACACAGTACATCATTAGTTTTTGGTATAGTGTTCCATGATTCATTATTTGTGCATATAACCCAGTGTTCCATGCAATATGGCCCTTCTTAATACCCATCACTCGGCTAACCCATGGCCCATCCCCCTCTCCTCTAAAATCCTCAGATTGATTCCCAGAGTCCATTGTCTCTCATGGTTCGTCTCCCCCTCTGATTTCCCCTCCTTCATTTTGCCCTTCCTTCTCCTAATGTCCTCCATGCCATTCCTTATAAGTGAGACCACATGATAATTGACTTTCTCTGCTTGACTTATTTCACTTAGCATAACCTCCTCCAGTTCCATCCATGTTGATGCAAAAGTTGGGTATTCATCCGCTCTGATGGCTGAGTAATATTCCATTGTGTATATGGACCACATCTTCTTTATCCATTCTTCTGTTGAAGGGCATCTCAGCTCCTTCCACAGTTTGGCTATTGTGGACATTGCTGCCATTAACATTGGGATGCGTGTGGCCTTTCTTTTCACTACATCTGTATCTTTCATATAAATACCCAGTAGTGCAATTGCTGGGTCATAGGGTAGCTCTATTTTTAATTTTTGAGTTTCTAATACAGATCGATGAATGCTGACTAGAAGAAATGGGATAGGAAAGAATAATAAATACTCACTCAGTAGCTACAACTTCTCACTTCTTCAGGTGGTATCACTGGCCATCTCCTTGCCTGTAGCTATTATCATTCCATTTTTATGTGTGTGTTCCTGTTTTTGAGGAACTAACATGATATATGATCAATTTTCATACTTTTAGGAGGAAAGAAAGCTGTAAATTATTACACAAAGATATGAACATTTCTTTGAGAAGTAGAAACAGAATTTGTACACTTTTCTCGGGTTTACAAGGTGCCTGAAATGTATTTTTTCCAAATGGTATTTATACGTATTACATCTGTCTGTCTGCTATACTACAGCCTTAGGAACTCCAAGAAAATCTGGGTTACCCAAGTTAAACAAAAGTAAAATATCATATACTCTTTCCCATTTCCAGAAACCACCCTCCCCTTGAAAAAAATTCCTTTCTCACTTCCTCCACCTCTTATTCCCACTTTCCAATGGAATAGCAGCTGTGTTTAGCTTAATGAATTTCAACAAGCTTTAACAGATGTTGGAGAGTCCTATGTTTGTAAAAAAAAAAAAAAAGAAAAGAAAAGAAAAGAAAAAAGAAATAGAGAAATATCCAGAATTTCTGATCCCCAGATACAGTTCTGATTTTTTAACCATTCGTAAGTCAAAGATCCCAAGTAAATAAGAAGGGTAATTCCAATGAAGGTGGGCTGCTGATGTCCTGACAAAATTAATAGAAACACTAGATTTCACTGCGAGGTAGGGGAGGAGCGAAGGGGAAACAGTGCTCCAGATATGAAAGATTAATGTAAATTTATTTCACATCCTGTCAAAAAGCAAGTAATTGAGTCAGCAAATATGTAGATTCATAGACAAACAGAAGATGTTTACATTTAAATCTTTAAGACTGCTTGAACAGTATGCTAAAGATTGTGTTTTTAAGGTTTGGGGAAGGAAGTTGGCCTGCCAGCAAATCCCCTTATTGTTACTGAGCTGTAATTTTGTGTTGGCTAATTCCCTGAACACTGTCCTAAAAACAGAGCCAAATGTTCATTTAGTACCAACTCAACCATCTCTATTTGTTGTTGTATTATAGAAGACAGAGAGAGAGAGAGAGAGAGAGAGAGACCCTAACATCTAATAAATCCCTACTATGTACCAAGCATCAAATTAGCACGATACCTATTTTATTTAATTCTTGCTTAAATTTGTGCCAGAATAAACTGATCCTAGGAGGGCTTCAGAAACTTGCCAAATTACCTGGCAAACTACCTGGTTGTCTGATTACCTACCCTCCTTTCCTTCTTTTTGAGGGATAGTTGTACTACTACCTTTTAAAGAATCACCAGATAGGAGAGTTTCAATCCATGTTATTTTGAAGTTATGTTCAGGCATATCTATGTTAAGTGAGGCCTACATGTTTCTGTATTATTTCAATGATGACTCACTCAGATTTTGAGGGGTTCAGACATTTATGGAAATACCCCAGTGTTTTATGCTAGCATGTTTCTTCCTTTCTTAAACAAATAATAACAATATTCATGCATTTTGCTATTTTATCCCTCTATTCATATAAATTTTGACTTTATTGAAAATTTTAAGTATACAAATTCTTTCAAAAGAACTATTTTAAAGGATTTGGAAATTGTAAGACTTGGTCATATACGTGATTTTATTTAGGCTTGACATAATTATATTCTGAGGACTCTAAAATGAATTCAAATAATCTCCCAGATCTGAATTTTTCATAAGCTTTTATGTTTTTCGAATAAATAAAACATGCTGCTACATAACTAGAAGAACTTATAGTACCAACATATAGTAATGAATGCATGAGCTTACATTAGGAAAATTCTTATCTTCACATAAATCAGAAACTTAAGAGTTAGACTGGCTCAACACGCTCACAGCTGGAATGTACACATGTTGTGGCTTATTTGCCTCCCATCAAACATTTCTCAGTCCAGATGTTCATTCTTTTTCACTCCCATCCATCCTAGACTATAGCCTGCTTGATGCAAAAAAGGCCAAGACTGTCTCAGAATTGAGGTTAGACCAGGGACACCACTGAGGTTCTTATTAGTACAAAATGTCTTACCCATCTAGGGCTGCTTTATTTTAAAAGTTTATTTTCTAGGCTTGAAAAGAAGAAAAGTACCTTCAATACTTTACAATACTTTACAAAATACTTTTCAGTCTAAATTTTTACATAACTCATAGGACACATCAACACATACTTCACACACATACTGGAAGAATAGTTTTGTATTTCCAGGCTAACAAGTTCAATTCCTTCTATAATGCAGATTGAAATGATCTAGGGAATTCGATTATCCTCTCTTCTTCACTTACAGAAAGGTAACACTAGAACCTCTATGTTTTGTTTTGGTTTGGTTTAATTTTCACATAGGTCCCCTTTGCTTAGAAACTGACTCTGAATTTTCACTCTCAATGCCACTTTCCACTTAAAATTTTACCATTTTTTTTAGAATCCAGTTTAAACACCAACTTCTCAGTAAAACCTCCCTGATCTCAACCTTCTCAAAACACACAAATACCATCCTTCCCTCCTATGGCATTTTTATATCATTCTTAGAGCATTTACCATTTATTCGTTATTTCTGTTCATATCTAGCTTCTTTAGTAGAATTAAGTTTCTTGTACTTGTGATTTTAACTGGTAAATGTAAATTACCACAGAAAGTCCATTTTCAAGAAGAATGTTTTACACATAGCACTTCTTAAAAAATATTTATTTATTTCAGAGAGAGAGAGAGAGAGAGCGAGAGCACATGAGTGAGGGCAGAGGAAGAGAGAATCTTAAGCAGACTCCTCACTGAGCACAGAGACAGACACAGGGATTGAGCTCAGGACCCTGAGATCATGACCTGAGCTGAAAATGAGAGTTGGATGCTCCACCAAGTGTACCACACAGGCACCCCCACACAGCATTTTAAGAGTTATGGGCTTTGTTTTGTTTTTAGTGAAATGAAACCCAAACAGAAAATAGACCATCATGCAAGAGGTCTCCACAACCTTTATTTGGGCTGAGTACAGAAAGACAGGAAATCCGAGCCTCCATTTCCCCAGCTACAACCATAGTTTTCCATTTCTTTTTCTAACCCTCCACCTACACAAAGAACAGGTGGCACCATGGGTATTTACATCATCAGTGCTCACTGAATCTCTGCTGAATTTCATGGTACAAATGGTTAGGATACTAGTCCTGTATAATATCACTTTAGATAAAACGAGGCAGAGAGAGATCACAGCAAATTGATCAGTGGAAACAGGCTCTCCTGGGTTGGTTCAGAAAGGCTTGAATGAAGGAGGTATCAAGAAAAAAGAAAAAAAACCACCTCTGATAATATAGTGACTTTGACTTATATGTTCCCTCTTGTATTTGAACAAACTCTCTAGGATTCAGTTGTGAATACCCTTTCTATTATTCTCTGATTTAATACACTTTATTCTAGTGTCAGAATGTGGGAAATACAGACAAAAGATCCAATTCAGCAACATCTTCCTTGAGCAACAGGTAAAAAATGTATGTCAAGTACATTATGTGCTTGTGGCACTTATTTAAAGGTTGATGAAGTCTGGGTAAACTGTAGATGTATTTTAACACTCACCTAACAGAGAATTGCAAATATTTAACAAATGGCTAAAGTAACCATAGTTTCAGAATAAAAACTTCAGGGGGCAGACAAACCATGAGAGACTGTGGACTCTGAGAAACAAACTGAGGGTTTCAGAGGGGAGGGGCACGGGGGATTGGGTGAGCCTGGTGGTGGGAATTGTGGAGGACACGTATTGCATGAAGCACTGGGTGTGGTGCATAAACGATGAATTTTGGAACACTGAAAAAAATAAAATTTTAAAAAAGTAAAAAGTCTATTTTTTTCAGTTCTATAAATTACTCATACTCATTTAAATCTTCTTACTGAATAAATATTCTGAGTTTCAAAAGTTATATATATTCCCATACACTAAACAAAAATAAATGTGGGATTTCTCTACTTCTAAATCAAAACAATTGCAAGCAAAGAATTCATTTCAAATAGTTCACTGCTTCCTTTAAGTTTCTTCACTAAAATCAACCGTGATAAAAAGGACAATTTTTGTCAGATTTAAATTAAAGTCATGTGGAGCATGGATCATTTCCAGTCTACAAATTCTCTTGTGGTCTCTTTGGAATAAATATCAGGGTGAGACAGAGTCATCTTTAACATAATGGCTATGAATAAACTCTTCCTTTACAAATAAGTAATTAGACTAAGCTAATACCTTCTTTGCTTCTATGTTAGTGATACCTATTTGTTTTGATAGGATGATAGCTTAGGACACCATTTTGGGATATGCCTCAAAGGCAAGAAACCCAAACATATTTGTATCTTCTAGCTCCATACAGCTGTGGAAACAGCATGGAATAGGGATTAGAGAGGGTAGGCAATTAGATTTAAACAGGTATAGTGTTTTCTACTCAAATTTGTTTCCGAAATTCTAGTATTTTCAGCTCAATTTATACTTATTGAGCATTATATGCTAGGAACTGATTTAAATGCCATGGGGGAAACATAGTAGTTATCATCAAAGGAAGTAATAATCTAGTGATAGAGACAAACATAAGTAAGTTATCTGTTAGTCGCAGTGTGATCAATGATGGGCAGAGGTACACACAAAATTTGAGGTGGATGGGAGAAGCAGTTCTTGTAACAACTTTAGTTACATTTGAAAGATCAAGACAGCCTTCCTGAAGGCTTGCGTTTTGAATAACAGAAAAATCTTAAGAGGCAGAGATAGGAGAAATACACTTCTTAAAAGATGGAAAAGTAGGGACAAAAGTTTTGAAACAGAAGGGTATAGTAGACTTGGAAAACTGAATTTGTGGAGGTATGGTGAGCATTTTATAATTGTTTTTATAATTTCTCAGTGAACAATTGGAAGCCACTGAACACTGTGGAAATTAATGATGTTCTTTTGTTTTGATTTTCCACGTAAGTCTTTTAACTAATGAGATTAGGAACAAGATAAGAAATTTTAGGGTGATCTTTCTTATAGCAACTCATCTTATATCAGCGGTGGAAACTTGGAAGTAGAGCAATGAGGTAGGATGCCATTTCAGTCATCTAAGTGAGAACCTTAAAGTTCTCACTTCAGCGATGATGTATGATGAAGTGATGGCAATGAGAATTCAAAGGAGGAAACCAATGTTAAATACACTATGACCACCAAATTGAGAACCCTTGAACACCAAATGGGTATAAAGAGTGGAGGGGGGGTGGCGCTAGGTGGCTCAGTGGGTTAAGCCTCTGCATTCAGCTCAGGTCATGATCTCAGGGTCCTGGGATCAAATCCCACATCAGTCTCTCTGCTTCCCCCTCTCTCTCTGCCCACCTATCTGCCTACTTGTGATCTCTGTCTGTCAAATAAAGAAATAAAGTCTTAAAAAAAAAAAAAAAAGAGTGAGAGAGGGAGAAGACCCAGATGTTTCTGAAAAGCAAGTTTCTGAGGAGAATTCCAAGGTGGAAACTAAAGAGAATTGCACACACAGAGGCTATGATCTTCAGAATTTGTCACCTCTAGGCTGGTGCTTGGGAGGGAAATAATAATAATGGGAAGAACGATCATTACTTGAGGCAGTGGTATAGTTAGTACAAAACTGAGAAAGCAAGCATAACTGCCATTTATGCAGGAAAACAGAGTACACAACTGAGTATAGCGGTCAAAGTGACAGATGAAGGGGCTCAATCCAGAGTATAAAAGTAGAAATCTAGATCCAAGGAGAGAGAACAAGTAAATATGAACCAAGAGCAAAATGGGAGCAGGTCTAGGGAAAATGCTCTAATTGAGTCTCAGTTGGCCAGAGTGAGTATGTAGGCCCAGCTTAGAGGACCAAAACAGGAAAAGCAACTTTGCATCTTCTGAGAATTTGAGGTGACTGTATAGATAAACTGCTGGAAATTGGATTTGGATTCAGAGAAAAGATGGAGGCTAAAAATGGAGACAGTTTGGATTCATCTTCATAGAAGGGCATCAGTGTCATGGGACAGAGTACACCACCAAAGAGGAAATACGGAAATAAAAAACAATGCATCTTTGGTGGAATGGAGTTCCAAGGCCAGTGGGCATGAATTTTCTCCTCAAAAAATACACAAGTTTGCCAAAAATGTAACTTGATTTACCTTTCCAAAACTAAACTTAAGTACCTCAAACTCCCATTTTCCCCTTAAGGCAGAAAAACTGGTGAATAAATTTCAAGTTATCTCAGTCCTTTCAGATTTACTCACGATTTCTCCCTACTTGTGTGTCACCCCTGGGAGGCATCTTAGTCCTTGAAGGCACACATGGGACCAAAGCATTAGTGGAAATGGGGCATCTAATCCTGAGTTGTCAGAATGGGTTGAACTCTTTCTATTTGATTTTCATGCACCTGAAATAGGGTTCATTCATCTGTTCATGCAAGATACAATGAGACTTCCATTTCCTCTGGGATGTCTTTCCTCCTTTACCTGACCATATGTCACTACCAGGTCTGCCAGCTCTCCCTCAAGTAGCTTCTGTCTTTTAGAAAACACAGATGCCTCCATTGCTAAGGGCAAATGTTTGAGACTGCCTGAGGCACTGTCCAAGAAGTTATACCCAAAACAGCCATTCGCATTCCCATGATATTGGAACAGTGAACTTGCTTAGTTTGTGGCTATACAGGTGTCAGATGAGAAGTAGACATGAATCTTTTCTACTCAAGGATTATTCTACACTTTTCTGAGTTTCCTTTTCAGTCTTCAAATACTATAATAATCACTAATGTAAACTATTAACTGTAATCAAAGAGGATAAAGAATGTAAATAAATTTTGAAAGATTTTCATTGACCATAACCTTTAATGGATATGTTATTTAAAATCAAGATATATTTATAGAAGCTTTCATCCTGAGCATTGGATTATGCTGAATTCCACTAACCAATCAAATTCATGCATAAAAGTTGGTCAGTTGATGGACGCTCTAAGTTTCATGATATCCTATTTTTAGACCCCAGCTGTATGTACCTGAAGTCCCCCAGGAGAGAGTTTCTTAAGTCTTATGTGGCAGCAGGAGAGTTGGGCATTGCCATCATGGGGACAAGGAAAGTGGGATTTTAAAGGTTCCTTAGATAAACTTTCAAATGATCATCCTGTTTTCAACCTGACCCCTTATCATTTTCAGAGGTAACTGGTGCTTCCAATTTCTCCTTTCTAAAATTCTGTGATAAAAATTGGCTCCCACTCTAGGAAGTGATGCTTCAATGTTGCTGTTCTGCTAATAACTAATAATCAAACTTCAATTTTCTGCTTTCCAACTTTTAAAATTGTATTACTATCTCTAATCTGCTTTTATTGCCTCTCCTGTTACCATTGTCCTCATTTAAAAATTTTGTATACTTTTTAGTACTTTCTTCCTTATTCCTTTCAAAATCATAATATCAGGGTTTCAGGATAAGGCACAGAAAAATGAGTATATCTTATTCAACTGAATTTCCTTCCATAGCATTCTAATGTCTCTAAGAACCTGTGATGTTAAGTATGACTCAAAATAATTGAGGCGTTTAATGCTGTATCCTATGAGCAAAGGCAAATAATAATTATAACTATCATTTATGGAGTGCTTACTCTATGCCAGACTCTTTTAATCAGTTTTTAGACATTAAAAAATTTAATCCTCATATCTATATGAGGTATGTTCTATTTTAAAGATGAGGAAATTGTTAAGTAAATTAGAGGTATCACAGCCTCTAAATAGTAGAGTTAGACTGCAAACCAAGCTGCTTAGCACCTTAAGTAAAACGTGTTAATATCTATTTTTGCCAAAGTAGATACTGGGGGTTAGAAGTTGGCCTGAGCAGAAGCCTGATTGCTGTTTCTTCCATTTCCATTTAAATTCTACCTCTATTTTTAAGCCATTGGTATTCAGGGCCACTAACACAATTCCTGTAGAACTCTGGGAAGGCCATTCTGAACAGTCTAGGCTTATCTTTCTTAATCATGATTTAGTAGAAACAGCTTCCCTAGAAGTTATGCTCTTGTATGACATGGAACAAAACACTACACCATTCAGGGACCTGGCATTCTTATCTGTCACTGAAGAGATTATATGAAGAGATAATAATCACAGCCAAGGTTTATTTAGCTCTGTTGTGTGTTAAGAGCTTCATATATACACATAGGTAGTTTATTCATTTAGTAATTTTCTAAATTTTGAGGTGATACAGCTAAATAGGTATGAATTTGTTTTATTACTCTCCCCTTCAGGACACTGAAATAGATCTCATTTAACTAAATGTCGAGTGCAGGCTGTTCTTTGTACTTTCAAGGTTCTGTGTATTGTCCATACTTGTATTCTAACAGCCATTTGAAGTTCAGTTCTTGGTTGCGTGAAGTTTTCTCCTTTTATTATCCAGTGACACGGACCTCTTTTCTGAATTAGAGCATACGCTCAAGAATCAATGTTATCAGTGATTAAATACAAGGTTATCTATTTTATGTTTGTTTTGTTTCACCAAAGAAATTATAAACTTTGTAGAGGGTAAATACAATATCTTGCTCTTATTTTCAAAAAGTATCCTATGAAAATTTATATAATGTTTGGCACAAGTTGAAATATGCCATTTTAGTGTTGGTTCAGCATTTAGAAAACACCAAAGTGTGAATTTCACATTCAGACTTGGGGATATAAAACCTGCTCTGCTCTTTGTTGAAAGACAGAAAATCCCAAATATTTTGGATAAAGATTTATTTGTAATACAAAGTTGATTATCTATTTTCTCATTTTATACTTAATACATATAGATCCTATTTTGTAACATCTGAGAATTCATTGGAATTGCCAGATTTTCATCCTCTTGCTTCTCAATTCAGTGGTTCGCAGGTGTTGTGACATATTAAATGGTAATAAAGTTAGAAAATAAAACAAACTCACATCTACAAGATAAGGAACAAATGCCTACAATTACAAGAGAGCCTTGTCTTCCTTTAAACAATGTCTATTTGACAGAATGATAGTGACTAAAAATAATTCATGGGAAGAAGCTGACAAAATGAAGACATTTCTTATAGTTTTTAGTCTTAGCTTTTCTGTAAATCTGTGTGTCCTGTCAGTAGATAGTTATTGATCACCTATGATGCTGTTAGTTCAATTCAAAATGAACTGGATTTCCAACACAAGTACCAACTTCCTTGTCATAATTTATAACTTTATTTTATTTTATTCACCATAATCTCTTGTAATATCTTGTATTAATGCAATATCTTGTATTAATGCCCTAATGATACTAAAAATCCTTTAAGTATCACATGACTTAAAAAAAAAAACTGGTATAGCAAGAAAGAGACTCTTAACTATAGAGAAGACAATGATGGGTACCAGAAGGAGGTGGGAGAGGGGATGGATTAAATGGGTGATGGGGATTAAGAAGAGCACTTGTGATGAGCACAGGGTGTTGTAAGGAAGTGTTAAATCACTATATTGTACATCTGAAACTAATATTACACAATATGTTAACTACTTGGATTTAATTAAAAACTTAAACACACACACACAAAAACTGGTATAGCACTAGGCTCATAGGACTCAGTTGGAGCCTTACATTTGTTAAGCAATTAAAAGAAACAAAGTGGTTGTATGGGAAAACATTAGAAGTTTTTACATTCTTTCAAGGTTTATAGGACATAAAAAAGAAATCTCATTGAACACTGCATTCCCATAATCATATCAAGAAAGAAAAAGTCTCTGAGGGCTGGGATTTGGAGATATTCTTAGAGGACTCTTCAACTGCCCTTCTCCTAACAGTCCTCTCAACCCGGGATGAAATTATAAGACACTTCGATGGCTTACAAGCTGATTAATACACCCTGAAAGTAAGTCCTAGACAGAAAAAACAAACAAAAAAACCCTTTCTTTTGTAGCAGCATTTCAAAGATGAGTATTTGTTCTATTTATTTAGAGCAAGGGTTAGTCAACAAGGACAGGTGAGCCAAATTTGAGTACTGCTTACTTTTTGTAAATAAAATTTTATTTAGACACGGATACATCCATTTGTTTACATATTCTCTATGGCTACTTCGCAATAAAACAGAAGAGCTGAGTAGATCACTATTTGATTTCTTTGACGAACTGGAAAAGTTTTTTAGCCCTGATTTGTTGACTCCTCTCTCATATCCTAATATGAGTACAACACACAGAGGTTGATTAATAAATACTACTGATTAATTTGTTCATTAATTAATTGTTTATTAATTGATTTGTTCTGGGTTGAAATTATCTGATTTGGACCTCCTAGCAGTTTCATGAATAATAGGAAACACAAGATTTAGTCTGGTTACAAAATTAACTTTTACATTTTCCAAATTCTAAATGATCAGAAATTATGGAGGGGATATGATAGAAAACAGAGCATGAATAGAAAAATCATTATTCTTTTTTTTTTAAGATTTTATTTATTTATTTGACAGACAAAGATCACAAGTAGGCAGAGAGGCAGGCAGAGAGAGAGGGGCAAGCAGGCTGCCTGCTGAACAGAGAGCCAGACGTGGGGCTTGATCCCAGGAACCTGGGATCATGACCTGAGCCGAAGGCAGATACTTTAACTCACTGAGCCACTCAGGCGCTCCTGAAAAATCATAATTCTAAGACTGTCTATGAGGAATGTTATTCTGAAGGTAAACCTTATTCTCTTGTGTTAACAAATATTATTTTATTGACAACATCCTGCCAAATCCTACTGTGCATATTTACCTGGATTTAAGGACTAGCTTAATAAGTAAAGTGTGTATAATTGTAATTTATCAAATATTATAGCAATTATAAGTCCAATGGATATATTCATCAGGCTTTGTTTTTAGTTCTTTTTAGATTCATATCCAAACTTGACTTTTTTTGACTTTTTATTTTGAAATAATTTTAGAGTTACAGAAATGTGAAAATAGCAGAGTTCCTATATACCCTTCACCCAGCTTATTGTATTATTTATTTTATTTTTTATTAATTAAATTCAATTAACCAACATATAGTACATCATCACTTTCAGATGTAGTGTTCAATAATTTATCAGTTGTGTATAACACCCAGTGTTCATTACGTCATGTGCCCTCCTTAAAGCCTATTACCTAACTACTCCATTCTCCCACCCACCTCCCCTTCTGCAACCCTCTGTTTGTTTCATAAGTTCTAATATAAAAAAAAAAAAAAAAAAAAAAAAAAAAAAAAAACCAGTTCGGGAAATGGACTTCCATGGGCCAGATAATGTTGAGAAAAGTGTTTTTTCCTGATGAATCATTCTGCTTTTATTTGTTCTTTTTGCTTTGGATATGAGTTTGATGATGAAACAGAGCATTTATTTTGGCTTTGATTTTCAAATATGTTCTTTCCTTCATTACTTGGCTATTGTTTTTTTATCCTTATTCTAAGGATTCTTCTACACATTTGTCTTTTTATCGAGTACTATTTCATCATTTGGGAAATTGCTTTTTGAGGTGTGAGACACTAAAAATATATAATCAGGTTGTCATAGCCAGCGTATATTTATGAGTCTATATAAAGGTAATTAAATCAATTGATTGGATTGGGTCCATTGTTAAAAACCAAAAGGAGGTTTCCCTGATTTGCTGTGGAATAGGGAGGAATCCTGTGCTTATTCCAGTCATGACAGAGAAGATATTTAGCTTTGTCCTGTAATTAGCATTTTTAGAAGGACCATAATTATATATTACATTACTTCTTCAAGCCACTGAACACAGAGGGGTCTTTTTGTGAATTTAGAAATAACTGTAATAACATGAATTTTAATGATTGACAGTCATGGGCTAAAACGTAATCATGAGCTGATGGCTTTTTTTTTTTTTTTTTTGCCTGAAAAATTTTACTGACTTTCAATATATTACTGTGAATGAAAATATAAACAACATGTCTTCTGAGAAAAGAAACAGAAATAAAACCAAAACCAAAAAAGAAAAACACTGGAACATTTTTTCCTGGATGAGTAGTCCTACTCTTGCCAATTACTTAACTTTTGTAGGTCTTTTTATAACCTTATGAATTCATGTCCATAAGCATGAATTAAAGAAATAATTATTTCCTTTTATCTCCAGGTAGTATACAGAAGTAATTTGAAGATTATGCTGTAAAGAAAAGAAACTAAGCTGTGACACAAACATGCAACGTACTACAACCAGGCCTTCCAAATGCAATTTGCTTTGTATTTTAAAATTTACTTATTACATGCAGAACAACAAAAGCTGAATACACATCATCTGTAGTCCACAAACAGTTCCAGTTATCCATCTAGAAGTACTACTCAGTAGTAAAATGTATACATACCCAAAATACGGCTGTAAAATCTACTTGCTATATTTAACTCAAATTATCAGTGGTGTTTCTGTAAAGGTTAAGCTACATGGCTTTAATGTAAGGCCAATTCTGAAGTCTGATTCATAAAGCAATTCATAATGTTTATTGAATGTTTAATAGAGGCCATAAAAGTCCCTTATGGGTCTTGGGTGAAACCTTCGTCTCTTTGACTGTTTTATTTTCTCTTCCCAGTTTGGAGAGACATCCTTAATTGTTTTCAGAACTTATTTTTGAAGACCCCAGGGAAGTATTTTTCTGATAAGCATATTTCCTTTCTGATAGACTTAAAACTTGAAATTGGTGCATGAGAGGGCTTTAAAAGTTTTACCCCCATACAACACCAAAAATCAAATGTGATAGAAACTCTATAGAAAATATTTACAAAAAAATTCTCCAGCAATTAAGTTACATTTATGGAGAAGACAGTTTAAAACTACATCAAAAAGGACTTGGACTCTGAGAAACAGAGTTCCTGGAGGCAGGGGTGAAGGGTAGGATGAATCTGGTGGTGGGTATTAAGGTTTGCACGTATTGCATGGAGCACTGGGTGTGGTGCATAAACAACGAATTTTGGAACACTGAAAAAAATTTTGAATTAAATTAAAAAAAAAAAGACTTGGACAACTCTGGCTACTGCTTTAAGTTGGTATTTATTTTATAAACATGAAAGGCTTGCTATTAACACACACCAAAACAAAATAACACCCTGATTGGAAAAATGTACTCTCTGTACTGAATATCTTCCAGTTTGATCATCTCACTGGTGTGACCATGCAGGTAGATGGGGTATTACTCTCTCTGATTTGAATTGGTATTTTTCATGGGGAAGAATTATAAAATCAGGTAACTACAGGCATGCCTCAGTAAACTTTTTAATAAGGTCATTGTATTTTCACATAACTTTTACAATTTGGTCATTTTTATATAAGCAGTTTGAGAAATACCAACAAGAAAAAGGAGAAATCAATCATAGTATGAAAAATATATTTCATAAATATCTAAATATATTTATTTGAAAATGGAAAGACTACAAGAACCTAATATGACTATGAAAGATTCACTATCAAAATGGTGATTCCCTTAAAAGCCTTTAATAACAACCTCTAACATGTATGGCAACTTTACATAGGGATATTTATTGAGTGTTGGGGGAAAGGAAGCATTAGATTTGCTTCCTGTTCTTTAAGAAGCTACAAATATTATTGTTTGCAATGGAAAATTTAACAAAAATTAACCTAAAAATTTACAACTTCAGAAGATACTAGGGATTTCTATACCATTATAACTAAAGTCAAGGAACAAGGGGAAGTTGCAGGAGAAAATCATCTCAAGATTTTCCTCATCTTTAGGAATGATGGTTAGATTTTCTGGGGCAAGACCTGCATTTTACATTTTAATTGTGGGGTATACTTTTCTTACCATTCTCCTTTATGCCTATTAATACTACTTCTACTACTAATAATAATCATAACATAAAACATATGTATGCATGTGTACTTAAATCAATGCAGAACTTACATAAAACAAAGTTAGTATGCGTGCACCTGGGTGGCTCAGTTGGTTAAGTGTCCAACTCTTGATTTCAGCTCAGATCATATGCTGCACAGCTTTAATGCAGAGTGGGATGGAGCCCCAAGTCAGGCTCCATGATGAGCGTGGAGTCTGCTTGAGATGCTCGCTCTGCCTCTCCTTCTGTCCCACCCTACTGCTTGCTTGCTTTTTCTTTCTCCCTGTCCCTCTCTCTAGAATAAATAAATAAATCTTTTAAAAAGTCAAGTTGGGGGCACTTGGGTGGCTCAGTCAGTTAAGCATCTGCCTTCGGCTCAGGTTATGATCCCAGAGTCCTGGGACCAAGCCCTCCACTGGGCTCCCTGCTCAGTGAGGAGTCTGCTTCTCACTCTCCCCCCTCTCTCTTTTTCTCTCTCCCTGTCAAATAAATAAAATCTTAAAAATAAATAAATAAGTAAATAAATAAGGTTAGCATAAGAACTGGTCTTATCTTCAAATGTCTTAAGGCACAGACTTTTGTTATCTGAGCTGTGGTCCTCATATTTCAATAAATCATATGGCTTACCTTCACATGACTAAAAATAATGAGCAGCAATAGATATTGAACTTTGTATAACATTTATTAATATAAACCAAGATCATGAATGAAAGCAATAACTATAGCAGTGTCACTAATGAGGAAATATTTTTAAATGTTATGGATTTAATAGCACACAGACCTTGGCTGACACAATTTAAAATGACAGATAAAATTTAAAGACTAATATTTTACTTTTATGATCAATAAATTATCAGTAGTCATGTCATATGGAATCTAGTCATTAATATAATTTTAAAAATTTGGTATTAATGCAACGTAGTTAACTCTTTATACCTAAACCTATTCTTTGATTTGAAATATTAACCATACATTAATAGAATATGTGAATGTATGATTGCATTTTTGTTTCAAAAATGCTTATCAGTATGAAAACTTCAATCTGTTTTATTACAACTCATTATGTACAAATATAAATGAGCATAGATGTATATCCCTGCATATTCTCTCTACAGAGAAATGATAATAATAAACTTTTGTCAAATGATTATTACACTGATTTAATTTATACTATTACATATATTCTTACCCCAAATACTTTGAGATAGATTCTATTATTATGATTGTTACTGTTATTACAGTTACCATTTTTATGACTAACATTATTATTTTATGGGAGATAAAACTGGAACTTGGAGATTAAAGTAACTTGCCAAAGATTACATTGCTAGTAGTCAATTAAATTCCAGGCAGGGGTGCCTGGGTGGTCCAGTGGGTTAAGGCCTCTGCCTTCAGCTCGGGTCATGATCCTGGGGTCCTGGGATTGAGCCCCACATTGGGCTCTCTGCTCAGTGGGAAGCCTGCTTCCCCCCCTCTCTCTGCCTACTTGTGATCTCTGTCTGTCAAATAAATATATAAAATCTTAAAAAAAAAAAAATTCCAGGCAGACATTCCTTACCATTAAGTACTCTGTCTTCCCTTTGTCTTTAACTATCTGTACTACTTCTTCTCTGAAATTATATTTATAAGCTCCATGATTGGACTCTGGAATACAAGAATGCTAAATATAAAGTCAAAATCCCCCCAAACCTTTTTTTAAATTTCCCAATATTATTCAGTCTCTGGAGGTAGACAGTAAAAGTGCTTCACTTAGGGAAAATCCCAAAATAAGCCCTATAATTATTAATGTAAAGCATGTTTAGGGGTAAAAATTATAAAATCACCATTGATCTGAATGCAAATGTCAATACTGTGATTTGAAAAAGTAAATGGCCCCAAGTAACTACTGAGCTACAACTCTGTCTCTAAAGTTGAGATGCCCTCTACTTAAGGCATTGCGGTTAAGAGGTTTAAAGAAAAAAAAATTCCCATTTGCAAAGTGTTGCTCATTCTTACATGGCTTGTGTATGTCAAAGAACAAGTTTTCATATCAAGGCAAATAGAAAAAAGGAGAACATTGTGGGAAGGAGAAGCATACTGTACAATGAAGGCCAATACTTCATGTTTCATAGGTGAAAAAACACCAATTTCATAAAGAGTTTGTATACATGAAATAATCCTTGCTCAGACCTATAATCATTCAGGAGGAGCACACTTAGGAATCTTATATTCCTGAGGACACAGGAATGCTGGGTATATAATGAAAGATTGTGATTTTTATAATGCTCCTATGGTTTTTGTACATGCTTCAAAACATACCACTGAACCCAACTTCTTGGACTGATATTACAAACAGAGCAACTGGTGTCTCTCTGTATGTCCATATTTTCAGTGCACTGACAGTGATGCACAAAATCATCTCTAAGTTTCTTTCAGTCCTAATATTCTACAATTCTAACTACTTTGTTCTCTGACAACTAAGCTGTGACTAACCACCTGCCATGACCCCTCATTCTGCCCTCACTTCCCATTCAAACTCTGTCCACTGATGTCTACCACTGCTTCTAAATTAACCTCAGTTTTCTCTGATTTTTAATAAATGGTTGCTTATACTAGGATTTCACCATGGCTGTTATATTGCTTACATTGTTTTACATATTTCCTGGTACATGGTATTTATTATATTCAAGTAACTTAATTCTCTCTAGTTGAGATGCCTGGGGGATGGAGACTTATGTGCATCTCATCTAGCAAACAGAGAAGAATTCTTGGGAGCTCTGCACAGTAGACAGATACTAATAATGAGACAGACAAACAAGAAAAGATGCATTTTCCAGAATCAAATACGATGTCAGTATGCAAAATAGGAAAATAGAATCAACAGAATGAGATTAACAACAACAGAACATATCAACAGTGATAATGAAAGCAGACTCTTACTAAAATGCCAAAATTGTCTAACCTCAGAACTTTAAAAAAAAAAAAGATTTATTTATTCAGGAAAGAGAAAAAGAGAGAGAACACATGAGAGAGAGCAGGCGGGGAAGGGCAGTGGGAGAGAGGAGAGAGAATCCAAGGAGACTCCATGTTGAGTCTGGAATCTGGCTTGGGGCTCTATCCTATGACCCTGAGATCACATCCTGAGCTGAAACCTAGAGCTGGGTGCTTAACCCACCTGAGCTAAAACAAAGACTTGGGCCACTTAACCTAACCACTATGCCACCGACATGTCCCCTGTCTTTAGAACCTTTGACAGCTCTGCCTGTTAGAAAACAAAAGCTTGTAATAATGCATGATACATACTAACATAATATAATATAATATAATATAGATTATATAAATACAAATGCATTTATGTACAAAATCTATTCTGGCTAATAAAAATAGATACACACTGATTTTTAAAAACACTATAAAAATTATACAGAGAAGGCCTTTGGAATATGTTTCTAGACCTATTGGTTAATAGGTTTTTTAAAAATTTCTGAGTAATGACGTAAGAGGCAAGCATAGCCACAATAAAAGGGAAAAAAAGAACCCAAGTATCTGATATAATAGCATTATGGCCTATAAGCCCTCAATTATCTCAATCAATTCAGAAAACCAAGCCAAGTAAAACTGATGTGCTGACAGAAACAGCAAACACGTTTTCAGGTAATGAATAATCTTGTATCACAATAGAATGTCAGCTGAGGTTAGAAACAGGAGTTTTTTTTTTTTTGTTGTTGTTGTTGTTTTCCTGGATATCAACATCTTTCTTTACCTCTTCAATAAATCACTACCAGTTTTTAGACATTTGCTGGTCCTGGATATTATTGGAACTTGGATTAACTTCTAGAGTCTCTTATCCAGCTGAGTGGGACAACTTCTACTTCCATGAACTTCTAAATAATACTCAAAGAAAAGTCTAGAAATGGAGGACATCTTTAATCCAGTCAAGTCATATAAGGAACCCCTGGAGACTGACACCTCCTTTGGATGCTACATTAAGAACACTATCCGAAAAGTATGTTCTGAACTCTCTTTGGAAAACTTCCAAGAATCTCATTGTATTTATGAATAATCCCTTCACCGAGGTACTGGATTGTTTCCAAAAAACTTTCCCACACGCACTGGATCTTGTCCTGGTTCCACCTCTCCTTCCCTAATGGCTATTTCTCCCTACCCTTCCTCTTTCCCTTCTCTGCCTTTTCAAGTGCATAGCACACTACAAATCTTTTCATATTAAATATTAAAAAAACAAACCCTAAAGTGTGAGTTTCCACAGGCTATTGTTGTGTTTCCCTTCTGTTCTTCTCTAACAACCTTTATAAAAGATTTTTACCAGATACACTCTATTTGCTTTCTACCTCCTAGTACTTCATAGTTTCTTTATGTTTTATTTATTTATTTATTTATTTTAGTGCCATGGTACATATAGAAAATGATATGTAGCTAAAGCTGCTAATGGCTATGGGGACTGTCTCAGAGGTTCCAGCCCCCCCCCCCGGCTCTCCCAAAGTGCTGAGAGAGTCGATAACATTATACCATACCCTGCCAGGGCTCCCCACTGTGTTGAGGTACAATCAAGGGCCACTGCTCAGTTCAACTCATACCAACCTGTGTTCCACCTATAAGGCAAACCTGACATATTTCTTCAGCTGTGCTCACATAAGATTTCTTTTGCTATTCAACATACGTTTTGCTGGCCTTATTTTGCAGAAAATAAGCATTTACTGTTTGCCCCTTTTCCCGAAAGATCTTATGTCCCTTTATTTCTGTAATCCCATTCTGCCCTTCCCTTCATACTTGCAGTGGACACATTTTA
Source organism: Mustela nigripes (assembly GCF_022355385.1). NCBI lineage: Eukaryota > Metazoa > Chordata > Mammalia > Carnivora > Mustelidae > Mustela > Mustela nigripes. Next base: position 52,424,081 of record NC_081571.1, read on the forward strand.
TGTGTCACCTTATATCCTCTCAGCTCTCTTTCACTGTGGCAGTGGCTGTAGTGATCAGTGGCAGTCTCATGCCATGTGATCCAGGGGTCGGTTTTAGGATACTAAGGACCTTACAATGAAAAAAAAATTCACATGCCTCTTTGGTTAACCCTATTAAGAAGACTAGCTCTAGTACAGATGACTGGGTTCTGAGCAGGGCTTGGTCTCTGTTGCAGAGAACTACTCATGGGTTAAAATAAGCAGTTCTTGGCACGACACTGGGATCCATAGAGACTGAGTGCCTCACTGTGGGAAACTAAGTGACTATGAGATCAGAGACACTATTGCTTGTTGAGGATTAGCAGATCCACCAATTCATAAGTTTGGGCTACTGCAGTAGCAATCCTTTATATGATGGGTGAGATACATGGAAATGGGCCTAAGCAGGTGTGGAGGAAACATGCAAGTTATGGGAGCCTGGAACCCAGATTCCTGCGGCAGCAATAGCAGTTGCAATGTTGCTGTCATTGATGCTTCTCTTTTAAAGTGTTCCTCTGGCTTCATGGTGGGGGTCCCAATGACCAATTCACAGATGGGTCATTCCTGTCTCAAGCCTGTCACCACATTGTAACCCAACTCAGAGGTGACCCTCAAGGACAGTGGTAAAGGGCAAGCCTTCCAGTGGATAAAACTGCAAGTTGTGAAGTTGGTCATTTATTCATCTTGTTTAGAGGCTGATGTGGACTGAGGTACAGATATACAAAATCTCCTGTGTGCAGGTGAAGGGCTGAGCTGGTTGATCCAGAGATGGGAGGGAACAATATGGGAAGGATGAAAACAAAGAAGTTTGGGGGAAAAGACATGTGGATGGACAACTGGGAAGGGCCCCAAAGTGTGGCAATTTTTGTATTTGGTGTTAATGTCTATCAGAGACTATCTTCCACAGGGGACCATTAAAAAACCATGTACATGGGTAGATCTGACTTGTGAATGTTAGCCCTTCTCTCTGCGACCCAGTCCTTGTGCAGTGCACCCATAAGCAGTGTGGCCATGTGTGCTGGTTATGGAACTATGGCCTCTCAGCTCCAAATTTACCCTTTTTTCCTACTTCATGAAAACAAATCTGGGCCTTTTAAATACCTGTCCTTTGCCAGATGATAAACTATTGAGTCTTGTTACTTTGGAGAGTGGGAGAGACCTGGCATGTGTTCTTCTTGGCGGCAGTGTACTTATTTGCCAGACTCCTTCAGTTTGCTGGCCTCTCCAGCTTTTGCCCCTGTATTTTAAAGCTGGCAGCAGTACCCAGCGGCCTATAGCTTCCATTGATTTTGTAGCCCAGTGCCTGTGGGGTACACTTCTCCATGAACTACTTTCCTCCAACACATTACAGAACAGGTTTCCAGCAAGTTCTGCCAGCTTAACATCACAGAGACTTTACTGCCAACCAGTAAACGAGGTGTGTTCTCATCAATAAGGTCTTGACTTTCACCCTGGGGTTTGGGGTCTTTCTCTTTGGGTGCTCTACCTAGTCCTAGGGGTCTTAGCAATCCTTATATCTGCTATCCCTGTATTTTTAATATTTCTCTTTATTCCTTGTTAGCCTCTCCCACATTACTCAAATACTCCTTTACAGCTAATAATTCTCTTTTTTCAGCTATATTTGGGTAAAATTGACAAATAAAAATTATATATATAATTAAAGTGTTCCCAGTCAGAATTGCTAAAATCAACCAGTCAGGAAACAACAGGTGTTGGCGAGGATGCAGAGGAAGGGGAACCCTCTTACGTTGTTGGTGGGAATGCAAGTTGGTGCAGCCACTCTGGAAAACAGCATGGAGGTTCCTCAAAAAGTTGAAAATAGAGCTAACCTACAACCCAGCAATCGCACTACTGGGTATTTACCCTAAAGATACAAATGTAGTGATCCAAAGGGGCATGTGAACTCAAATAGCCAAATGTCCACAATAGCCAAACTATGGAAAGAGCCTAGATGTCCATCAACAGATGAATGGATAAAGACGATGTGGCACGCGCGCGCGCACACACACACACACACACACACACACAGAAATACTATGCAGCCATCAAAAAGAGAAATCTTGCCATTTGCGACAATGGGGATAGAACTAGAGAGTACTATGCTAAGTGAAATAAGTCAATCAGAGTGAGACAATTATCATATGATCTCACTGATATGAGGAATTTAGGCAACAAGACAGAGGATCATAGGGAAAAGGAGGGAAAAATGAAACAACATGAACTAGAGTGGGAGATAAACCATAATAAACTCTTAATCTCAGGAAACAAACTGAGGGCTGCTTGAGGGGAGAGTGGTGGGAGGGATGGGGTGGCTGGATGATGGACATTGGGGAGGGTATGGTGAGAAAAAATATAAAGTGTGCAACTTGATGTTTATATATATATATATATATATTTTATATATATATATATATATATATTCTAAAATGAATACCACAATCAAGCTATAGCTAACTTCATATTAAATTTCCCTGTTCAAATGATGGTATAATTTATCTTTCCCAGTTGGACCCAGACTAATAAACCATGGCTGCAGGAAAGACAGCTAAGCTTTCTGGTCTCCCTCTCACTAAGCTTGACCTTGTTACTGGCATTGCTGAGTGCCTTTCTTTCAGCAGCAACAGAAACCAATACAAAGACTTTGTTCAGGCTCCTTCCTTGAGAACTCCAGCCAGCCACTTGGCGGCAAGCTGATTGCTGTCGGACCCCGAGGAGTACACCTAGATTTCTGCCCAGTGATAACTGTAAACAAGCAACTGCAACACTCACAATGCAACAAGAACAGGCAACCGTGAGCTCCATCTCCTCATGGATGAAGTCATCACACTGGGCAAGTGAACAAGCTACACCCACTGAAGTGCTGACTAAGGATGAGAGAAATTGTGAATGGGTGGTAGAAGAAAAAGATGACAGATACTAAGAGGGGCATTAATAGCTGGGACTGTAGCTTGTTCCACTTACCCTTGTATTTTTTTGTTTGTTTGTTTTAAAGATTGCAAATAGCTACTAAATCAAAGTATGTGTTGTGTTTAATGTGACACATGAGTAGATATGATTGGTATTAAGGAACAGACCTATGGAACTGGAGGAAATAATGCTGAGTGAAATAAGTCAAGCAGAGAAAGTCAATTTTCACATGGTTTCACTTATTTGTGGAACATAAGGAATAGCATGGAGGACATTAGGAGGAGGAAGGGATAAATGGCGGGGGGGTCAGAGAAGGAGACGAACCATGAGAGACTATGGACTCCGGGAATCAAACTGAGGGTTTCAGAGGGGGTGGAGGGATGGGTGAGCCCGGTGATGGGTATTAAGGAGGGCATATATTACATGGAACATTGGGTGTTATACACAAACAATGAATCATGGAACATTAACTACATCAAAGACTAATGATGTATGGTGACCAACAGAACATAATAAAAAATGTAAATAAATAAATAAGAAATAATACAAAAAAAAAAAAGGAATAGACCTATCATGCCCCACTTCTTCTCCTCTTGGTCTTCCTGTTTACTCTAGGTATGGCGCCCAGCTGCACACACTGGTAACATGAAGACATCTCGCCTCATATATGTCTCTATTTCTATCCCAGGACTTCCCTCCTACCACCTCATGAGATGCCCATGTGAACCCTTTCAGTCATTCTGAAACAGGCATAAACCTGGAAGTATAAAAGATCTAAAAACCCAAGGGGTCCACCTTGACCATGGGGAGCAAAACCAAAGAATAAATGCTTCTTCTTTCTGTCCCTTGGGGTGGGCAATTTTGGGGTGCATTATACTGGCTCCTCAGAGGTACCCAGCAGCGCTAAACTCCTGTTGCCCATAGTGGTGATGAACTCAATTAGATACCTCAGATTGACTCCCTCCTTCTTTCACTCTTTCAAGTTCCCACTTCCATTCTCTGGGAAACCTACTAAGATAAACTACCTGCACCAAAGCACTGTCTGAGTTTCTAGTTTTGGGTAAATCAGGGCTAAGAAAGATTGCTCTTGTGTTTTACTTTCAGCTTCCTAAATGTGTTCTTCTGTTGGCTATTCCTCAAGTGTCGACATTCCACAAGTTGGAACCTTGGCCTACTTCTTTGCCATTCCCCTTCCTACTTCATCTCATAATTTAATTGCTGAAAACTCTCGATCTGGTATTCCCATCCCTTTCACTCTTCTGACCCATACCAGCACATCCATGTTTTATTAGATGTTTCCAACTTAAATGTTCTCACATAGGTTAAATGTAGTATTGAAAGGAGAATTGAGCTCGCATTTGCCAGCCCTAAGTCCCAGCAGTTTCTCCTTTGGTGTTTCCTGTTTAGTGAATGGCATCCATGCTCTGGGTTGTACAAGTTAGAAACCTGTCAATTAATCTTTTTTTTTTTCCATTTTATTTTATTTCTATTCAGTGTTCCAGCATTCATTGTTTATGCACCTCACTCAGTGCTCCATGCAATACGTGCCCTTCTTAATACCCACCACCAGGCTCACCCAACCTCCCACTCCCCTCCCCTCCAAAACCCTCAGATTATTTTTCAGAGTCCATAGTCTCTCATGGTTTGTCTCCTCCTCTAATTTCTCCCAACTCACTTCCCCTCTCCATCTCCCAATGTCCCCCATGTTAATTCCTTATGCTCCACAAGTAAGTTAAACCATATGATACTTAACTCTCTCTGTTTGACATATTTCACACAGCACAATCTCTGTCAATGGATCTTGATACCCCCCTTTCTCCACTTGTTCCCAAGGCAGACAGTGACCAATACATGCTGATTTCTACCTTCTTTGTGCCCTCAATTTTCTAGCTCCACTTGCCATTGCTGTAGCCCCTCATTTACTACCAACTCTCCTTGTCTCTCAATTTCTGTACTAATCATTATGAAGGGAGGTCTCAAGAAGAAACTGAGTGAGTGGATGAGGCAGAAAATATGAGATAGCCAGTTGCCTGTGAGCTGTTTACCTATGTCAGTGAACAGTGCTGAACTAGCTTAGTATGTAATTCATACTAAATACTCAACAGACAATTGTGGAGGAACTAAATATATGCTTGACTCTTGGAGCAGATGTTGTAGACAGTAAGAGACTACAATTTAAATGAGAAAAAAGGATCTTAATAGAATACTATAGGTTAGTGTTTTGTTGCCTTGAAAACATGTCTGAGAATTAATCTGAAAATATTTTTAAAACTTCTTTTTTTAAAAAGACTTTACCAGTAACACAGTGTTAAGAATATCTTTATTCTAAATGTTGGTGAATTGGATCTGGGGAAACTTTCATTCCCAGGAGACTATTAGAAGGCAATTGGCTAATGTTTATACTGGCAAGTCATGTATCTCTCATAGACCCCAAACCTCCAGAGATTTCTGTAGTTGGTAGGAATGAACATAATGTTTGGCACACTTCCCCCCACACCCCCACCAAGGATGTAGGTAGCTAGAGAATAGAGAGAAAATACAGACTGAGGGAAGGAGTGAAGTGTGAATAATTAGTTCTAAAGCACAACCTGGAAATGTCTCTTGTCATCCTTCCCAATTTCTTCATCTGTTTATTTATTTTTTATTTTCAACATATTTTTGCATGCCTCCTTTAGAATTTTTGGGAACAAGGTAGTAAAGGGGCTACTTTTCTCTCTTTTTTTTTAAAGAAATGAAATTAATTATAAAATTACATATCATGTAAGAAATGATGGGCAATTTATAGTCATGAGTCTAGCAGAAATAATTTTCTGCTAAGAAAAAACTTGAGCTCACATGTCTTTAATGAAGTTAGTAAACCAAGGATTGTAGCTACAGAGATATTGAATTATTCTCAAGTAAACCTGGCTCTAACTGAAATGACCTATTTTCCAAGTGTGAACATACCTATGTTTATTATTTTACAGGTCAGTCTCTTTTGTTAGAAGCGGTAGTTGGCATCTTTATTGACATAAATAAAGACACATTCTAAAATATTACCAAAGAACACTGATTTGAAGGTTTTGTTTTTTTTTTTTTTAAAGAATGATCTGATTCAAAATAATCCAGCATAATTGTTATGAAAAGTATTGATGGTATTTTTTTCTACCATCATAATTCAAAATTAAACTACTTCATGAAAATATATTATTTTCCTAAAACTTCCTGGATCAGCTGGAATATATTTATTGGGCTTAACATATTAAACTCTTTATTTTTGCTCTGGACTAAAGCCAAACAACAATAATTGCTTCTATGCATTGCCTAGAAGCAGGTGACTCTGCCATCTGGATATGTGTCCTCCACTTCACTGAGCAGGGCTCTGATAAAATGCTATATTCCTGGCCTCCAGGCAAAGCATAGTATGGGGAGTAAGCAGCCCTATAGATCCTGGTAATAACTTTTCTTTCCCTTTGGGATTTACAGTCTGCTTCTATTTTGTGAAGATTTTAAAGAAAAGACCCAGGATATGGGAATTGAAATGTGGCTATTGTCCCAGATATTCAAGTTTTGTTTGCCACTGAATATGCCAGAATACTAGAGATTCTTTATTTTTTGGTTGTGATCCAGAGAATGTTCATAGTTATAGTTTCATAAAAGATTGCTGGGAAGCCTGCTGAATCTACCAGTGTGGATCATGAATGGGAAAGCTGCATTGCCCATCTGGGGGTTCCTTTTTTGATCAAGTCTAACTATGTAGTTCCAGCAAATAAAATAGAGTAGGAGGTTGCCCTGAAACAAGCTATCCATCTTTCTCTTTCCATCTTTGGCTTAATGGTCCATTTCCTAAAAATTCCTTCACTTTCTCTCTTCAGATCAAAAAATATTATAATCTTGGTCTTGTCTCTCTCTGTGACATATATGCTTTTCCCCTTATGTGTTATTTCTTAATCCAATTGGTCGGAATCACCCAAAATTCACTAGGAGGGCAGTCAGTGGTTGCATTGTAGCCATTACTTGACAAGGCTGTAATTAGTTGGGCCATTTTACACCTGCTTTCCCAGCTGGGCACTGCATTTTGCTTTACAGTCATCTGTATCAGAACTAAAAGCTCACTGCTTCAAGACTGAACTCATAATATCCAGCAACAGTATAAAATTGCACAGATTCTGTATTATAGAGAACTTACAGCAAGGAGAACTCATTCGTTCACCCATTCATTCATTCAGTTCCCCATTCTTTTTTCTTTCTAGCAGGTGTATCTTTCTTCTACCGCTTAACTCTTCTGGTAGTTTTCAGTAGACAGCTCCTAACATAGAAACTGAAATTGCACCTGCCCCCCACCCCACCCCAGCAATGCTGGTAGCTCTTTATTTAATATATCAGTTGACATTTGGAGAGATGCATCCGTTAGGCCTAGTTTCATAGTAATCATAGTTACAAGCTAACCTTTAATCCATGGAAAGATGCCTTGCAAGTAACTCAGGGAATATATCTGATAAAGCCTCGTGCATAAATTAATTTTCATGCTAAATTAAACCCTTTTTAAATGGAGAATATATCCATGTTTTGCATCTTATACCTGACGTTTCTACGATTCCTCACAAACTACTGGCGATGAAGGGATGTGGTCCAAGGAAATAAACAAATCCTTTCTCAAATACTCCTTGTTTTCAGTGCAGACAGCTTCACATTCTTCCCATTCAGAAATCCACTTCGTTGCATGCATTCCATTTCTTTCCATATTTGTGATGTTTACTGTAGGCTTATTTACTGAGATCATTTTATGGTAAATCAATATTTGCCTATGTGAGTGATTCAGAAGAATCACAGAAATGCAACTAAGCTCCAGCGAGTATTCTATAAAGTCAATGGTGCTGCAGTTGTCAACACAGTGGGTCATCACCTGAACCCATAATGGGTGGATACTTTTGAGGGCCATTATGAAGCAATTAGTTACTCATCATCAATCATTCTTTTACCAAAAGCACTGTTAGCAGAACTCTGTGGAGTGTTAATCCACGAGTCTTAATGGCCGACTTAACAATGTCGAAAAGCTCCTCTCAATTTGTTTCTATTTAGAAAATAAAAACATGCATTTGCCTTAGCTTGCTGTTTTAGAAAGTTAAGACACAAAAATCTTGCCCACAATTTTTAATGTTCTTCCTCTTTGGAACCTATCTGAAAAGTAGTCAAACCACTCCTTCCCCCCATATCCCCATCTTTCTCTTTCTATTTCATTAGGAATGAAAAAATACTTTCATCATTTTTGCAATGCTACCAATTACTTCCTAATAACCACTAAGCTCTCCTTTCTTCCTTAAAAGCTGCTTTTCACCTCCATGTTCCCCTTTCTCTCCTCACAGCTGTCAGTATAGTTTAGACCCTGAGTACATCAAGCCTGACTTTCTGTAAAATTCTTATCCAACTTGCCTCCCTCCATACAAATTATTGCATTCCTGTTGCCAGACCCATTTCATCTTATTTCCCTGCCAAGTACCTGGCAGTGGTGCTCCCTTATATACTGGATCCTTATCCAGGTATTCAAAGACTTTGACAATCTGTCCCAAAAGGGCATTTCCTTTCTTATTTCTATTGGGTCCCTCTGAATATTCTCTACTTTAGCAATATGAGCTTTACGAGTCTCTCAAATACATTTTGATCATTCTATTTCCCACTATTGGAATGCCCTTTTCTACCTCTCTACTAATTCTGTTCAGTGCCTGTCAACATCCCACTCCCTACAATATTTTCCCCCCTCTTTTTGGTCTATGTTCTGCCTTAGCAATCTCAGGTCTTTGAATAATAATATTTAACCTTTAAAATCTATCTATCTATCTATCTATCTATAATTATATGTCACCTTATATTTTTGTCTTAACTTCACTTGCCATGTGTAACTTACTCCACCAAATAGATTGAAAATCTCTAAAAGCAGAAACTTTATCTTAAATTTTGTATTCCTACAGCACCTGGTAAGTGTCAAGCTTATAACAGACTCGATAAATGTATACTGAATGCACTGTTTCCCTTGAGTTCTAGGAATCAGATGTTTATTGCAATTCTGGATAAAAACAAAACAAAACTTCAGTTAGACTATTAAATAATCATAGAGTTTCCTTGCCGTGAA
>NC_081571.1:52453114-52459873 GCF_022355385.1 Mustela nigripes
AGTCAAGCAGAGAGAGTCAATTACCATATGGTTTCACTTATTTGTGGGGCGTAACAAATAGCATGGAGGACATGGGGAGATAGAGAGGAGAAGGGAGTTGGGGCAAATTGGAAGGGGAGGTGAACCATGAGAGACTATGGACTCTGAAAAACAATCTAAAGGTTTTGAAGGGGCGGGGGGGTGGGAAGTTGGGGGAACCAGGTGGTGGGTATTATAGAGGGCACAGATTGCATGGAGCACTGGGTGTGGTGCAAAAATAATGAATACTGTTATGCTTAAAATAAATTAAAAAGAAAAAGAAAAAAAAAAGACGGTCACAGATAGTTTAAATGACACCAGGATAATATCAGGGTCATTAAATGCTTCAGGTAGAAAGTAAGTGAATTCCAGTAAAAGGGTCTTTTTGTTTTGCTTTGTTTTGTTTTCATGCAGTTTAGGAAATCAAAGAAAAGCTTTTGGAAGTTCCTTCTGCTAAAAGTGAAACATCTGATATTACTGTGAATGTTACTGTAAACTTGATTAAGTTCAAAATGGAACAAAAAATTATTTGCTTTTGTGGTGAAATTATGAACAAGATGTATGTGTGGTGGAGCACAGCAGTTTGGTAAAAGCAATATTCTTACTAAATTAAGGAACTTATGGGGCAGAAATTTTCCTTTATCTACTGTGGTATACATATAAGTAATGATTACATTCAAACAAACAGCAATGTCTACTAATCAAAATAGAACATGTAATGTCACATTTTACATTTTACTATTTTGTTATATACATGCATAGATAAACTATAAAATTGCTGTGATGAAACAGATGTTGAATTAATTAGAAAAAGCTTCAACAGAGCTGTACATGCTTTCTCTCTTTGTTATTCAGCTTCATTTGCGTTTTAGAAATGTTTTAACCTCCAAAGGACTACTTTGAAATCAACCTAAGTGTCCTATGATGATAATAAGTCTTTTTGTAGATTAAGTAATCCTTCCAAATTTTGGTTCCATTTTTTAAAAAATCAGTTGAATACCTCTTAAAGTATTTAAGCAAGGGTATGTCAAAAAGTTAATTTTCAAACTTTCAAAAACTTCAATTGTCACAACCAAATCTCACAACCAAGATTTAATATTTACACTCAAAGAAGCAAAAAAGGAAATGAGCAGATTAAACAGTGAATAGGAGGTAAGAGACTTATTTTTTTTCTCCAGGTATAATATACATACAGTAAAGTGTGTAAATTAATCATAAGGGTACATTTTGATATTTTTTATTGTCTAATGATTGTTTTGTATATTGATTTTATATAAACTTGTACGTAATTACCACCCAGATGAAGATGCAGAATATTCCAACATTGCATAAGCTTCTTTCATAACTCTGTGTAAAATTTCATTTTAAAGGCAAACAATTCAGCTTTGAAATACCTGAAGCAATTTTTGATTGAACTATTTTTAGTTGTATAAATTTATATTCCCTCTCAGGATGCAAAGGAATTGAGAAGGCCCATGATTTTGAATATCTCACGTTGGATGAAGATTCAAGAATCACAAATTCAGCAAATCTATTTGACCAGTTTTGTCTCATGAAAAATATAACCAGTAGTCACTCAAAAGGAAGCAAAAAGTACCTATAAAAAATATTAGGGTTGAAACATTTATACAACTTAATATAAAACAAATTAGAATCAAGCATATCCTTTATTTAGTAGAATTAGCTCTGAATTTATCAGGTACTTCATCAGCAACCAAGTGAGTACTTTCTCCATTAAAAATATTATTATGCTCTATAGAGATGGTTCAGTGGAAGGTATAAATAATTTCTAGTTTATCAGCAATAAAGTGCATTTTAAAGTAGACTGCTGGCAATTTTGTAAAAAGAATAGACCATAATAAAAATATAGTCTTTGGAAAAATAGTGTTGTGATATTAGATACAGATATATCTAGGAAATTGATTAAAATATATGAATATGTACTAAGTTTTTAATCACAAGCTATTTTTGATGTTCATATGATTAAAGATTTTAAATTTTGCTTTAATGTACAAGGTTATATGTTGTTTCATTTTATTCTTTTACGAAAACATGCTTTAACTTTTTGTTAGGAATTACAGAAAAGTTGGGAAAATAAAAGAACTCTACAGAGGATGGCTATATATCGTTTGATTGCATTCAACTCTTGTTAACATTTTGTGCCGTTGCTAACATTTTGTCATTTGAGCCCTCACTCTTCTCTCATCTTTGAGAGTAAGTTGCATACATCATATCTTTTTGCCTTCTATACCTAAATACCTTGGCATGTATTTCCTAAAAGTAAAAAATATCCTTTTATAAAACCATACTACAGTTATCATTACCAGTAAATATAATACCTATATTTGATCTTTATCAAATCTAACATCCATATAGTAATTTTGTCAGCTGACCTAAGTTGATTTACAGTATTTTTTTTTCCCTAGTGCAGGACTGAAGATCCAGTGTAGATTCAGATATTGCATTATTTGTTATACTAATTATTTCTGCATAAGTTACCCTACAACTGGATGATTGAATGCAACAAATATTTATTTTTTAAAGATTTTATTTATTTATTTGAGAGAGAGCACAAGAGTGTACGATCAGAGGGAGGGCCACAGAGAGAAGGTGGAGCAGACTTCCTACTGAACATGGAACCTGATGTGGGCATGATTCCAGGATCCTAGGATCAGGACGTGAGCCAAATCACATAGACCAATCCCAATTTATTGTGGGTTAGGACTACACAAGGCTGTGAATATCAGCAGGTGAGACTAATTGAAGGTTACCTTGAAAATGACCAAACTTGTCATTCATGTCTCCTTTTACCTCTTTTAATTAAAAATACTTTTTTAAAAACTGTTTCAAAGAATTTCTATTTTATAATTCTTTTATAGTTCTTTAGCTGATCATATAATAAAATAAGATGGTATCAGCCAAATGAACTATTTAATTATGTTTATTGTCATGGTTTACTCTCAAATCTGTCCCAGTTTGGACAATAATTCATTTTGGTCACCATAATCTTAGCTTAAAAAATATTTCTTCCTAGAGTTTTTTTTCTGAACCCACCCTAGAATCAATTCTTTTCCCCTTTACAATCTCTCCTTCTATCTAGAACCTTTGCTTACATGACACTAATCCAACATTCTCACTGTGTTACTTCCACTAAGGCAAGAACTATGTTTAACATGAATAAATGGATAAAATAGTATACTAATTATCGACATTGTTTTAGTGCTTGATCATTATATTTAACTGCAACTATACTCCAGGGAAACGTAATCATATAACAAAACACAAAAATAAATTTAGCCAACGAAAATGCCCACTAAAAACCCTTTATTTATTCATTTATTCACGAGACACATGTTTACTGAGCATCTCTCCTATTTGCTAGAGCGTATTCTAGAGGCTGGGGATTCAATGCCTAGAGATATGTATAAGGTTCTCTCGTGAAGCTTCCATTCAGGAATATGACTAAAAATGAAGCAAATAAACTAATAAGTCAAAAAATAATTCCGCATTGTGATGAGTGCTGCATACAGTAAACTATATTAATGTGATAGGTAGTTACTAGGAGTAGTGGTAAGAAATGGCTACTTTAAACAAGAGTTTACAGTGACTGCTCCAAGGAGGTGGTATTTGAACTGAGATTGGGGCAGCAAGGAGCCATTCATTTCAAGAATAGCTAGCTCTTTGGCAGGAAATTGCTATGCATGAAATACAGAATAATCTGTTTTAGAAATGCCTACACACAAGAACACCTAGAAATTAAACTATGTTCGAGGAGAAACATCCTTAATTTTTTCAAAATACATTTAATTTCCTTAAATGGAAAAGTATTTCTCTAGATTATTGCTATTACTATTACTATTATTATTACAGTATTATTACTTGCCTTTCTATAGCGCTGTTGTCTGGTGAATACATATGTGGCTAACTGATTTACTCACCATGTACTTCGTAAATTTAAGCCATGTGTGAATGTCCAATAATATGTTAATACATGCACCTGGTTGTGTCTCAGCTCATAATAGAGTGTGAATCATCACATTCTTAGTTCTGAGGAACTGCAGAACTGTTCACATTGCTCAAGCAAATACTTTTGAAGCAAATGCGATTCTGATATAAAAATACAGCCCTGGGGCGCCTGGGTGGCTCCGTGGGTTAAGGCCCCTGCCTTTGGCTCAGGTTGTGATCTCGGGGTTCTGGGATCGAGCCCCGCATCGGGCTCTCTGCTCAGCAGGGATCCTGCTTCTCCCTCTCTCTCTGCCTGCCTCTCTGCCTACTTGTGATTTCTGTCTGTCAAATAAATAAATAAAATCTTTTAAAAATAAATAAATAAATAAATAAATAAATAAAAATACAGCCCTAACTCATTCAATTTAGGTCACGTCCTCAAGCCGATGCTGTTCACACATGTGTACTTTACCAGTGGTGGGCATGTTTACTTGATAAACCAGCTCTGGTATGGAGCTTTGTATTCGAATAACCCCACACTGGAATTTCAGATTGCTGAGTATGCACCTGGGTTATAATTTTTGATTATATCAATAAATTGTCCTTATTCTGCGTGTAAATAACTGAAATACACTAAATATTTGATTACACTGTGTTGTCCTTATGAGTTTATTATCCTAAATTATTTCTTCTTTAATCTTCTCTAAATATTACATTTATTCAAGTACCCTTACACATGGCTTACCATACTTTGTGAAGCACATGTCTATCTGAGAGATCTTGTGCAAATCCAACTACTGTAAATAGCTTGGATTTTAAAGAAATCCTGAAGAATCATTTTTCTAAGTAAGAGTCTTCTATAAACTGACTCATCACTTCTTATTTCATCTATAGAAAGGTCAGATTTTTATGAATCAGGTGTTCTTAGAATATATATATATACACATCACATTCCCTATTCACAGATACTGCTCTATGTTGAAAAACACTTTAACACCTGCATATAATCTATAATAATGGAATCTATTTTAGAAATGATCAAAGATGAGGACAAACAGACCCTGTATCTATGTTATTCATGAAACAACATACTCAATTTTGATCTTTGATCTCTTGCATTTTCTAACTGATGTTGCATCTGGACGGCCTCCATACTGAATGTCAAGAAAGTCTGTCACGTTATATCCTAATTTTTTTTCCCAGCATTTTATAACTATTGATAGATTTCTTGCAGTTTGACCTTAGTGTGTTCTAAGAGTATTATCTATTCACACTGTTTTTGGTCATTGTGCTTCTACTTGACATAAAACAGGTAGTTCTTAACAGCATGCAATAGTGCAAAGAGCATGGATTTTAAATTCAAAAAGACTCTATTTTAATAATGGCTCTGTTTCTTATAAACTGTGTGGTCTTAAGCTGTTTATTTACATTCCCTGGACTCTGATCCCTCATCTAAAAGTCAGATAATGATAGCTCATGGGGATTTTGTGTTGATTAAAGGAACTAAGTGGTAACTATAATTGATATTAACAAGTAGCATTATTACTAGAGAGATTCAAAAAATTATGTTTTCCCTTTGTATATATGCAAACATACATACACACATACCTGTGTGTATCCTTCTTCCAAAACATGGTTATGGGGGACCGTGGAGGGGGGAGAATCAGATAGTGCCACATTACAATTTTAACTTTCAATCACTTTTTATATATATTTTTTGAAACTTGAAAAATAGATGCATGAAAATAAACATAATTTAAAAATGAGATCAACTTCAGAGAGGTGTCCACTCCACATTCTAAATACTTCAGTGGTCTCTTAGCAATTACCAAGATCATTGAGGCACTCCATCCTTCCTGGACACCAGTTTGTTTCAAAAGGGTGAAACAAAACATTTGTACTCTTCTTGCCTCAACAAAACCTCTTCCATTTTGTGTTTGTATATGTCAAGATATTGCCTACAATTCCCTATACGACATTTTACCACAAGCATTTGTCTTACTTTTTTGACAAGCTAATTAATATTTTTTTGTTGAAAGAAGTCCTACAACCACTTTTAAGGTATAAATCTAGCATATTTCATTATGCTAGAACTCACTAATTAATGCTAAAGTCAATTTTTTCTGTTATCTCTCATTAAGACAATACAGATTTTAAGACTAAAGTATTATTAGAGATGAAGAGGAACATTTTATAATGATAAAATAATCAGTTCTCCACAGTCATAATAAATTTGCATGCAATTGAACATAGCATCAAAATATATGAAGTGAAGAGAAATAAAAAGAAAAATAGACAAATTCATAATTATAGCAGATATTTTTGACACTGGTTTTTCAGTAACTGAAAAATTTAGTAAGGATATAGACAATTTTAACTAGATAATTAATATTTCACCTAGCTGACCTAAATTGAATATTCCCAACAATTATACAACATATATTTTTTTCATTTTATTAGAGTTGAGCAAATTCCTTAAGTTTCAATAAATTACAAAAGACAGTAAGTTAGAAACTAATAATAAGATACTAGAAAATCCCAATACTATGGAAAATTATAAATGAAATCCAAAATAATCTTGGATAAAGGCAACACTAAAATGAAAAATAGAAATAGTTTTATGCTGAATGAAAATAAATTTGGAAAAAATATATTAATGTGAAACAAACAAATCAAAGTTTGAACAGTTAGGTATATATGAAAACTACTGAATAAATAGTTGTACAGACCTGTACCCCTGGGGATAAAAATATATGTTTATAAAAAATAAAAAATTAAAAAAAAAAAAAAAATAGT
>NC_081571.1:52459973-52498746 GCF_022355385.1 Mustela nigripes
CTGTACCCCTGGGGATAAAAATATATGTTTATAAAAAATAAAAAATTAAAAAAAAAAAAAAAAATAGTTGTAGGTTTTTTGTTTTGAAATTATTTATTCTTTTGTTGAGAAAAATTTGTAAAGAAATTTTGTAAGGAATTTCAAGTGAGGTACTGGTATCATCATAAAACAATATTGAGTCACTAGGTACAATAATAGCAACAAGAAAATATCACTGACATAAAGTATTATAATTAAAAATATTCATATATTAACTTGTTTTCCTTTGCATTAGTAGTATTTCTTTTATTATTTAATTTTTTGCTAGCATAATTATATATCAAAGTTCAATAAAGGGAAGTTTTACTGTCTCACTGCATCATTTCTTTGAATTCATGATTCTTACTGAAAATTATTTAGTTTATAGAGGAAGGGTGTGAAATTCACTGAGTAAAAGCTAATAACTGGGTAATTGATAAGAGCTGTTCTTTCAAAAAATACATTAAGACACTGAAAAAGTAAGCCATAGACTGGGAAGAGATCCTTATAACACATATGACTGATAAGGGGCTTATATTCAGAATAATATACTCAACAAGAAAAGAACAACTCAAAAAAGGAAACTGGCGGAAGACTTGAACAGCCACTTAAAAGTCAGATACTATAGAAAATTAATGCAAATTACATTCACAATGAAAATCCCACAAGTATCACTGAATTAAAAGAACTGACAATTTCCAAGGGTTGATGAGGAGGCCTGCCAAAATGATATTGACACAGTAAAATGGCATAATCATTTAGGAAAAGTTCTAAAGTTGAAGACATGCATTTTCTACAACTCAGCAATTTCACTCTTAAATATACCAATGCTTGTGTGTACCAGATGTTCATAAGAATACCTGAAGCAAGTACAAGGATATTCACAGCAATAGCATTAATAAAGTTTAAAAAATGGAAGCAACCTTAAGGTTCATCACAGAGAATATAATAAACTTGGGTACATAGGAATATTATATAGGAATAAACAGGAGTGAATTACAGCTACAAAGAGCACAGAGGTATCTTGCAATCATAATCAGCTAAAGAAATCAGAAACTGAACAAAACATAATGTGATTTTTTTAATAAAGGCAGATTAAATTAAACTGCAGTCTTTAATGATTCCTATGTAGGTGGTAATCTGAGTGAAGAAAAGCAAGAGAAGCTTTACTATTAAAGTCAGGACAGCATTCATCTTTGAGGAGAAGAGTATTTGGATAGAAGTAGCGCATGGGGAAAACGGCGTGCTGGCAGTTGGTTCGCCTGGGTATTTGCTTTACAGTAATTCAATGAGCTGTTCGTTTCTATTTTGTGTACTTTATGTGTGTCTTATTTCATTGTAGCATGTGGAGTTTTTTTTTTTTTCCTCTTAAAGGAAAGAGATGTGGCTGATATTCTTTGGCTTCTATTTCTTGGTTTTATTTTTTCGTAATCCTGGCTGAAAGGTAGAGTGACTCTAGCCGTGGCAGTGGAAAGTTTTTATGAAAACAACAATTAACTCATCAGTCAACAAAACACCAAACCACAACATCTGGAAGACATCAACGAACAGATTAGCTCTATAGCTTTCTCTTTCTTGCACAACGCATGAGACCCAGAATAGACTTAAATATTTCAAGCCTCTTCATCCTCAAGTCTAAGGTAGTGGGGGCATTTGAGGGAAAGAGCATAAAAGGTTTCACTTCAAGGCATCCTACCATCCTAATAAACGAGTATGAAGTCTTGTTGTCTCTTGGCCGAGTCTAAAGCACTGGGCACACAGTTATATATAACCCCAATCCTAAATAGTGGACTGTGATGTTCTTTGAAGGGTTGAACACTGTGCTTCTTGGTGGAATAAGTTCTTTATAAGAAAGGGCCTTTTAGTGAACCATGAAACATTCATTGGTTCCTTCCCAATTTAATTGTAAAGTCACCTGCATCACTGATACAGAAGAATTTTGTTCTAGAGAAGAGATTCTGGATTATATTCTGTGTCTTTTCTTATCTCCAATAGCTTTCTTCTTTATTAGTAAAACAGGGACCATTTTCTATGATTAAAAACAGAAACTCTGGAGTCCCTAAACATATTCTGCTTTATATAATGAAAAGATGACTATAATATAGCAATTTAAAAATTAGAAAAATTATAAATATTCATGTGGAACATTTGAACTAAATCCACTTTAAATAAAATTTAATTTTCTGACAAAAAAATGCCAAATAAAGCACAAAAACAATCAGGGCTATAAAGTGCAAAAACATAAACATTCTACAAATACCAAGAGCAGAAGAATGTTTTGCATAGATAAATGAAAATTATCCTACTTCCAGTTTTCTGTAACCTAACTGTCCACTTCAACATTTTCAGACAAGGCCTTCGATTTATAACTAAACACGAAATGAAATTTCTGAAGAGAGAGGTAGTAATAGTTACATTAAGAAAGAAATCACTAGCTAGGTAAATGGAAATATTGAAAAATAAAGGTCTTTCAGAAATAATGTCATAAGCTGCATTTTCAGTATTTAAAAATGTAAAGAGTCAGGTCCAATATGAAAAATATTTATGGCTTTACCATTGTGGGCTAAGTAACAGATTCAGCAGCAGAGACAACCAATAAGATTCATAGTATTTTCTCCCACTGGATAAAAGTGGTCCAGTTTCTCCACAGTCAGCCCTTCTTCCAGCTGCTGTACTCTTGCCCCTCCCTCTTTGATATCCTCCCTATGAGCATGACTTATGTTCCTCTTTCAGGCATTTCTATTCAAATTAAAAAATGTTTTTCATGAAATTAAAAGATCCCATTTATTCTCTTTTACCTTTGTTCAATATAAAGGGTGCCTTAAATCTATCTTTTCTCTTTATTATAAATGGTTGATCTTAAAAATCAACACGGTCATATTATTTTTCTTCCTGTTAGGCCCCAACCAATATTTCTAGACTGATATTTTCTCCATTTTCAGCTTTGGAAATCTATTATCACTCAATCTAAGTGGGTTGCTAACCTAGTCATCTTCTAGTCTTGTATTTACGTGACTATTAGGACATACTTTGAAGTGACCCTTTATTCTTTCTCATATAAAATATCTAGAAGATATCAGTGACAGTCAGATACCATTTCTAGGGGAAAAGCTACTGTATTTTCTCCAAGGTCATAATTGTACTAAAACATCCAAGGGCAATGTTTTCAGACTGAATTCTATTTTTTTCCTGAGACATATAAAAGAGGATTGATAAGCCTATAATTCAGAAGCCACTTACAGACTTACAGGAAAATTATATATTTGTAACGTTCCTGATGAAAGACTATAGGTCAAAGGCAAAAAGCAAACGGGCAAGGAACGTAGAAAGTAGAAAAAAAAAATCTCTGAATCTTTCTTGACTATTGAATAAATGTCTTGGGATATAAAAGTGCTCTTAAAAAGTACTGAAGGCATGCCCTGATGGGCTAGCCATGTTGCAGCTAAGCATGAAGGGGAAGTGCCAAGTGGACTGTGTTTAGAGAATAAAATAAATTGGTGAACTGTACAATCTTGATTTCAAAATGGTATCTCCACATTGTCCCTGTCACAGGTCTGCATTCGAAGTTTCCCCACATTAAAAGTTTCCTGAAACGGATTGGTTTGGACACACAGTTCTCTGTGAATGTCATTTTATCTTGCATGCCATGCTTTAAATTCTTGGAAGTATAAGGATCTGAGTGCATTTCAAGTCTTTGGGGGTGGAGGGTTCCCCTAAAGTCTTTTATCATTTTGCTTCATTTCACTCAAGATACCTTTAACCTGAGGAAAATGAAGTAGTCTAATGTGACCTCTATCTACTTTTCATTCCCACACTTTAGTCCCCACCAATCACCTATACTTTCTCTCTCATTCTGGCCCTTTTCCTCCAAACTGGGAGACAGTTAGCCCTTCCCCTTGCTAAAGCCAATCTCTCCATCTGGATAACATTCATTCCCACCTCTTTAGAAATCTTACTCAATCTAGTGTCCTCTCTTGTGCCTGAACTGACCCCTTTCCAACTCAACTTTCACTTTTTCTTAGGCTTATAATCTGCCCACATTTCTCTTATCCTAATGAGAAACCTCCTGGCTACATATATATTCTTCATCAATACACTACACCCTTTTTACTTTATACTTTCAAATTCTGTTGTCCAGATTTTAGCTCTCAAAAAACAACCAGCTGTTCCTAAGTATCTAATCTATTGGCCATTTTCTACTTCTTTTTTTACATTGACTTATTAATAACAGATTTCACTACCTTCTTAAAGTATTCTACTTTCTGTTTGTTTGTTTGTTTGTTTGAACCTTGTTTTCTTCTGTCATATTTCACTGATGACTTCTCAGGTTTTATAACTCTTTACTTTGGGAAGTTAGGATAAGGCAAGCTCTCTTCCCAGTTCATTTGAAAACTTCTAGGTTTCATATGATAGATTCATTGACATTTTTCAAGATGTGGAAATGAGACCCTTTGGGGGGAAAAAAGTCATTAGGTAGAATCATGTGTTTCTGTAAAACAATTATACTTATTTCCCTGAGTCAAGTCACTTGAGAGATGCCAATTTCAAGATGTAGTTGGGAAACTGTCACTTGGATATAGACTTTAATATTTTGAACTATAGCAATTATCATATTATTTTTTAATATCATTTAGTTTCATTTCCTATTTTCCCATTGGAATATGAAATGAGCCCTACGTCCTAGGAAAGAATCTAGACAAGTATTTTAATGGTTTTCTGTATGCTAATAGGGCCAGTGAGGAATATTTCTGCACTTACAATCCAAAAGCTCCATATTCTTCAACTGAGATGATCCCATTAGATGCAACTACTTCTTGAGCTGTCGCTTTCTGCAGGGAGTCTAGGAGAACCTGACCAGAGTATCCTTGTCTGTTAGATCTGTTCCTAATACAAGGCTTAAAATAGTATTTTAATTGCACACCACAAAGTTAGTCAATACTTTGACCTACTCTAGAAATTAGACAAAACATAAGAACAAAACTGGAGCTGGTCAGAAGGCCACAGAAGATGAAGGTCTACACCCTTGGAGTCTTTATAGCATTCTTGGCTTTGGCGTGTACTACCACTGTTGTGTTTCCAGATGGTGTAACCACACAGCAAAGTATCACTTGTTTCATGGACTTTTACTCCTATCCGTACCTTGAGAATGGGGTACACTGTACTGAAAATCACTAACACCAAGAAACGTGCTAATATAAGGTCCCCAGGAATTTCATACTTCGTAAACATCATGTTAATCTTAGTCATCATATCCAAGCCATAAGACTTAACTTCATGTCAGATGTCCTTTCATATGATGAGTTAAATTTTTCCATTAAATAGGTAAATAAATAAGTGATTACATATAAACAAAATATTACACTCTCTATAAAGTAAAAGATATATTATAGCATATGCATATATGTAGCAAAATATATGCCAAATATATATATTTAATGTGTTTACCTATATATATTATAGTTTGAATAAATGAAATTTTTATATAAAAAATGGATATCTGCCACATTTTTTCCTAAAGAAAGTACTTGGTTTCCTGGAAATTTATGCCTTAATGGCCTTGTAATAATAAATAAAAATCTGAGCGTTAGAATGTGATTCAGAGATATCCAGAATCTACAATTTATTCCCAACAGAAAGAGTCAATATAAATCCTGTGAATTTCATTGTCTGCTGCCAGAAAACCTATTTAATTATGAATAAGAAATGCTTAGAAATATTGTCTCTTTAGGGATTGCAGTCCTTATTTGGAAACAAGACCTTGTAAGCCCTTTAAAAATTACCTAACTACAACACTGTCATCTTTGTTCATCATGAGGAAACTCTGCACTGGAGTAACCCCAGTGCTCTTTGGTATATTGGAAAGAGAGCCATGAGAGTGCATTGAGGCTTCCTTGCATTCTCAGAGATCCTGATTACTGGACCTGTTTTTAGTTACTTTTTCACTTGAATCTGCTTGGTGTGATTTCCGTATTATGAATTGGATCCAGCTGTTCAAATAGTTACTCAGACAACACTTTAAAATTATTTTACTGCATAGATATCTCTTCTGAAGATGCTAGCCTACCATAATACACCAAAGCAATTAAATTAAAAGCACAGTATGAGTAAAGAGATAACATGCCTTTCTAACACAACTCTCTCAGGTATATTCCAGAAGACCAAGACGTTTCCACAAGTTAGGGCAATCACAGAATACAAATGTGAACCTTTCTCATATAAGACGTTATCCAATAGGCTAATTGACTTCTATGACAAGAAATATTTTGCTTCGGTTTAAATCTTCACTTTGTATGTATAATAAGTAGAATGTATTCTGTTTCCAATTAGAGAATGTGTTCGAAACCAGAACTTCTCAACCACTGTGCAATAGTGTGCCATGAATGGGTGGCTAAGATGGTAGTCTTAGGCACTGTATTAGTGGCCAAAAGGGGCTGCTTAAGGCAATCAAAATTCCTATACAACTTGTCTTTGTGAGGACTTTTACGTGTTTATTGCACCTTACTAAACAAATGGGATTTTATATATAGCCACAATGTGTAAAGATTTAAAAGCACTGGCTCAATAATACAATTTTAATTTTCACTAAAGCAAGATATTTGGAAGTAGGCTTTCCAAAATTGGCTCATAATGTCATCAAGGACCTCATTTCATTCTACACTTTCACCTTCTCAGTATGTTGACATTTGTCTTCAGGCTTGTCATCTCATGGTTGCAAGACAGCTGGAAGCTCTAGACTTCACATTCTCAAGAGAATCCAAAGTAGGAGGGAAGGAAAGGGTCAAAAGAAAACTCTGTCACGTGGCCTTCTCTTTTATAAGAGAGAAAAACCTTTCCCTAAAGTGCTCTACCACCCCTTCCTCTCCATCTTTACATTGTACTGACAAGGGGTTACTTCTGTGTCGACATTGGCGAAGCCATTACCATAAATGGCTTGGGCACTCATGAGTCACTCCTAAGAGTGGGCATACTGCCATTTGCAGAGAATAAAATAGGAGTGCTATTAGCAAGAAATATAGGAGAATGACTGCGAGTTAAGCAATTGCACCTGTTGCTGGGAGATTAATCAAAAGAAAGGAAACAACATTGCTTATATTTCTAAGGGTCATAACCAATTTCAGGTAAAAGGAATATGTAATTGCTTTCCCTTTATTTTTTTTTAATAGACTTATTTATTTATTTATCAGAAGGGGAAGGGACAGAGGGAAAGGAAAAGAGAAACTTGAACAGACTGTACACTGAGTGCAGAGCCACATTTGGGGCTTGATCTCATAACCCTGAGGTCACAACCTGAGCTGAAACCAAGAATCCAATTCTTAATCTACTGGGCCACCCAGGCACCCATGGAAATATGTCATTTCTTAAGTTTAATGGGCTTTTCCTTAAATCTTCAACTCTGCTTCAATTTTTATAGCAAATTTAGGATTATCACTAATGTATAAATAAAATGTTAATATATTATTGTAACCACAGCAATATTTTAAAAAATATTTGCAAAACAGATATCTGATACAAAAAAAAAAAAAAAAAGAACTTGGATCTAAATCACACAAAGAACTCTTAAAACTTAAAACTCAAGAAAAAATTTAATTTTCAAAAAATGGGTAAAGAAACTAAACAGACATCTCACCATTAAAAAAAAAATGGATGTCAAACACTTGAAAAGGTACTCACATTATTTGTTGTCAGGGAAACTAAAACAACGTGGTACCATTATACACCTATTCAAATGACAAAAATCCAAACAACTGACAACATGAAAGGCTAGTGATGATGTAGAACAACAAGAAGTCTCATTCTGCTCCTGGGAATGAAAGGTGATAATACCACTTTGAAAAACAATTTGGCACTTCCTTAAAAAGCTATATGTAGTCTACAATCCAACAATAATGCTCCTAGTTATCTAACCAACAAATCTGAAAATGTATGTCCACACAAAAATCTACATGCAAATGTTTTGAGTACCTTTATTTATAAAATCACCAACAATTGGAAGCAACCAGGATGTCCTTCAGTAAGTGAGTAGATAAACAAACTGTGGTATATTCACATAAAGAAGTCAGCCTGATAAGGTTATGCAGATGCCAACCAGTTAGTGCTTGTCAGTGGTTAGAAGAGGTTAGAGGTTTGAATAGGAGTAGCACAGGGGATTTTTTTAGAGTAGTGAAACTATTCTGTATGATTATTTAAGAGTAGATAATTGTGCATTTGTCAAAACCTATAGAAATTTATAGCACAAAAAGTGTACCATACTCCACATAACATATAAAGAGGGACATGGAAATTAAAATAACAATAAGATACCACTACACACCTATTAGATTGGCCAAAATGTAGACACCGACAACACTAACTGCTGGTAGGATATGGAGAACAGAAACTCTCATATGTTGCTTTGAAAGCAAATGGTACAGTCACCTGGGAAGACAGTTCGACAGTTTCTTACAAAACTAAACATACTCATACCATACAATCCAGCAATCACACTTCTTAGTATTTACTCAAGAGGTAAAAACTTAGGTCCACACAAAACCTTCACAAAGATATTTACAGCAGCCTTATTTATAATAGCCAAAACTTGGAACCAACCAAGATGTTGAAAAGTTAAATGTTTACTACTACGTGAAAGAAACCACTCTGACAAGGCCACATACTGTATGCTTCCAACTATATGACATTCTGGAAAAGGCAAAACTATGGAGACAATTAAAAAAAATCAATCAGTGGATGCCAGGGATTTGGGAAGGGGATGAACAGGTTAAGTGGAGAGGAACTGTAGGGCAATGATGGTATTATACCATCATGACAGAGACAGGCATCATAGATTTATCCAAACCTATATAATGTACAAAACCAAAAGTAAACAATAATGTAACCTACAGACTTTCAGTAATTATAATGTGTTAATATACGCTACTTACTTGTAATAAATATGCCACTCTGATGTTGGATATTGTTAATAGTGGAGGCTATGCATGTGGGGTGGCAGGGGGTGGTATATGGGAAATCTCGGTACTTTCTGCTCAATTCTTCTTTGAACCTAGAACTACTCTTTAAAAAAAATCACATTAATTTTTTTTAAAGACTGAATTTTAGTCTAAAATTGATCTGAAAAAGTTAGGTTTTAATTAAAAAAAAAAAAAGTTGGGTTGCCTGGGTGACTCAGTTGTTAAGCATCTGCCTTCGTCTGGGTTAGATCATGATCCCAGGGTCCTGGGATAGAGCCCTGTATCAGGCTCCCTGCTGAGCAGGGATTCTGCTTCTCCCTCTCCCCCTCTATTCTCACTCTTGTTCTTGCTCTCTCTCAAATAAATAAATATTCTTTAAAATAATTAAACAAATACAAGCATACATAAAGCTAATAAATAAATAATAAATGATAATAATTACATAATAATTATGTAATCGTTATAATAACATATTACTGTATAATTAATATAGTGGATCAGGTCCTGGATTATATGATATATTATAATAATTATAATAATAAATAATAAATTAAACTTTAGTATATGTAATTTAAAGAAATCATTCAGGAAATTCAGAAGTCCTAGAACAGAAAGCAGACTATGACCAAAAGAATCTGTATAACAAATGCATAAAATACTGTCACTGATGGAGGCTGAACAAAACGATGGTGTCCTAAGTAACTCTGGAAGTGGGTAGACATTGCAAGACTAAACACAAAAGGAACTGTACAGAAGAACTGTACTGTAGTTGATACAGTTCTATTTTTCATAAGAAGTACAAGTTAATTCTGAAAGGACTAACATGTATATTGGAATCAAACAATTAAGTAAATGCATGGTAGATTGAGGGAGATAGATTTCTCACTATTTGCGTGACAGGTTACATACAAGCAAGAGGGGAAAGGCTAGAATTAGCCATACGGTAATGGATTAGAATGGGAGGCATAAATAAAAACTCATATTATCTTGATATAAATGCAAATGGATACATAAATAAACATATATGTATACAAACAGATTAGTATGCTCAAATCTATTTTGTTCTTTTGCCAATTGAGAGGGCCAGAAGCAACAATACCCCAGTAGCAACAAACATATCTAGAACCCAGATCTTGGTTTCTCCTAAAAAGAACTAAGGCTTCTTAGAGAAATAATGTTATGGCTAAGGCTGGAAATATACTACATGAGTCTAGACCACCTGAAAGTGCCAAAAAGTAAGGATGTGCTCAAAACCACAGAAAATAGGGGCACCTGGGTGGCTCAGTGGGTTAAAGCCTCTGTCTTTGGCTCAGGTCATGATCCCAGGGTCCTACATGAAAGGTTTCTATATTTTTAAAAATGGAGAAATTAGCATTGCCACTTTGAGGAAAGTTTCCTAAACTAATTGCAAAGTGTCAAACCACATACAAAAAATCAAATTAAAGCAAACTGGCAGATAGCATAATGTAGTGAAAAAGACCAGTTTCAGACCTGAATGCTGGTTTGCCCCAGTTACTACCGGCGTGGCACTCAACAAATCCTTTAATCCCTGTGGACCTTCATGTTTTATCTGTAAGTTGTGGAAATTGGATGCAATGATATCATAGTGCCCCTCCAAAATGATTCTATAAATAAGCAAAATACATAATCAAAACCAAAAAGTATGCCAACGGGTTGTTCTTTCATATCAACATGACTTGGGAAGTACTAAGCGGCTTATTCACTGATAAATTACAGGTTTAATTTTTTTTAATAAAGCTACTTTTTTGAGATTTGGATTGTAAGTCAAATTGGAGTATATGCTGCATTATTGTAATAAACAGTACTATCTCCTTTAAAATTCTATTTTTATCTTAAAACCATACAAGTTAGAGGTAAAAGGGAGAAGACTTTATACCTGTCTTATTGTCCACATATTCTCAAGTAAAATCACATTTTAAATAATATCACCTTCAGCTCCATAAAACTTTGTACTGCACTGAGAAACCATAACAAGACACACAGGCGTAAAAGCTAAGTATGTCATCAATTTTCAGTACAAATAAAAGATTAAGCCTGTCTTTTTCCCACAAGAAGGACTCTGATGGAATGGATGGAAGTCTTTCATGACTCACTTCTCTAAACTTGGTAGCCTAGACTCCCAGAGAAACTATAAAGCCACGTGGGAGGTAGATGTGAAATGAAATAAAATGAAGAGTGAGATTAGAACCTGGGTTCTAATCTTATCCCTTTTGTTATTTAACTAGCAGTTTCACCTTGAGCAAGTATTTTTAATCTTGCTGAGTTTCTTGTTTGAGAAACATGGTGTTGGATCAGTCAGATGCTATAATAAATGAACTAAACTCAACAATACTGTGGATTTGCTCCTTTATTTTGAACAGTAAGGTCTAGGGAGGGAGCATTGTCTGTTCAGGGTGGGCTGAACTAACCCTTGACCTCCGTGCTGAGCAGTGTGGCTAACATTCCAGACACTCCAGACGTGGAGAGGCCACAGCCCACTTGGAGGGCAGAGGAAATGGTCCAGGAGCAATTGTTTCCATATGCATTTCCAGAGCTGAGACACAGGAGTGCTTTGGCACTGGCAGGAAAGGGAAGCAATTTATCCTCTTTCACATCCTTCAGAGAGCTTCCTGGGGAGTTCATGACCTTGGTCTATCAAACACCTTTCACAGTATTGATTCTTGTAAGGGAGTCAGAAGCAACCTTAAGAGTTAAGGGCATTTAATTTTGAATTTCACTCTATAAACTCACTTAGAAGCATAGCTTATAACCCAATCTCTTTGTACACGGGTTTAGCAAAACCTGTTTAAACAGAACTTGGAAGAGTAATTTTGTCAATGATATTAGGTGATACATATTAATGTCATAAACAATGAAGTGAGGTTATTGCACTTTGCTTAAGTCATAAGTAATATTAGTCCTTGTAATAATTTTTTAGGCTTTGCCCTCTGTACTATGCAGTCCTACTTACTTGCAAATAAGCAAGTAAGAATCAGCAATGCCTTTGTTTTGTTTTGAAGCATATGAGTGTCCAACCAAAGGCAAGTCTAGCACATATGGAGGGGCATTTATTTTCTGACTTTATATTCTTTTCATAGGCACAGGTTCATATCAACCCACTCCCTACCAATACACAGAGGGAGAAAATTGAATTTCCACTAATGATATATTTTTTAAAATTCTTACAGAATAATTATAAGTGTGCACTGGGAAAAAAAAAAAAAAGGTATCTATGGCCATGGATGTTCATGCCCTCTGATAATTTTCCCCATCCCTCAATTACACTGATTTTTTATTGCCTTTGGGAAATTTATTTTCAGTGGTGCCTGAAGCCAACAATTACATGCTTTAAATTGTGTACTTTAAATACATAGCTCTTCTTCTCACACATCTCAAGCTTCCACAAAGGGTTCTTCAGTTCCGGTCTCCAGTTTGGTTTTATGCCCACAGCATAGGAGCAGAGGGCCAACGCTACCACTGCCATTTCCAGAGGACATGCAAATATACCATCTTGCAAGTATAACTGGAATGTCCCACCTAGTCCAGAGTACAAACAAATGATTGACACCTAACAATAGTGTCGAAGGCAATGACACATGTTTGACTTTGCATGGATGTAATTAAAATTGAGGCTTGGCTGTTTCTAAGACTAAGTGAATATTAGTAGAGAACACACAGAACCCAGAACCTATGGTTTTTTTTTCTACAATGGCAGCTCACGAACTTACTAACCAGTGTCATATCCATCACAGGAAAGGGTATTTTCATCATATATGTATGTTGAAGATTTAGAAACTATCATCTTGTGGCATTTTTAAATAGATGTTACTCAGTTTCTATAAAAATTATTTTATAAAAATTGGGAAGTGCTACAAGCTTATGCTTTACATTAAATGAAGGCCTCATCAGGAAAAAGCACATTGGAAGAAAGAATACTACAGAACTAAAATTATATTTAAAAAAAGGAAACAAAAAAACCCTGTCGAGCTATAAATGTCCTATTGGACAAGACACAGTATTCCAGGGCACCGTATATAGTACACCTCTTCTTTTGAACAGGTTACTGGAATAAATCCCATAGATGTAAGACTTCCCCAGGGAGGATAGGTCCCTGAGATGGTTTCTGTCAATATCTGGGGAATGATCCTTTCACAAGGCTACAGGTTTGCCATTGATCTCTTCTTAACCTGTAGGATTTAGACAGAAGATGTAACCAGGTGTAGCATCGTATAGTCTGTAATAAGGCAAAACCTAAGTCTTGTAATATATTTTAAACAGGATGTTACTTTCCTAGATCAAGCATGTCATGTACTGTGAGAGGTACATTGTTCTTTCCTGAAAACAGACCTGCAAAATAGGGCTGCTGAGAAAAGAGGTAATAGGGCCTGACAACTGGAGAATTGGATTGCCTTTAGTTACCAGATGTCTAGGTTTTTTTATTTTAGTGTCTTGGTTTTTATAAGATCAGAATTATGTTTAAGACCTGGATCATCAATATCAGAATGGCAACAACCTGATTCTGTTGGAATGGTTCTCAAGAAAAAAAAAAAGTTATTGTCATTTGGGGAGCTTACTGAATCCTAATAATGAAAGAGAAAATTAAAAAATGAGAACACTGAGGGAGGAGTGGAGGTCAAATATGTTATTTTCTTGAGAGGTACTCTTAACTACTTTATCAGCTCCCTCCTGAATACCTGCATTTGGATACTGAAATATTATTTCATTAAGTACTTAAATATTTATCAATCTCTTTCTCTGTCTCACACACACCATAAATGTCATAGTATGATACATCAAAAGAGTTTCTAGTTTTCTAAGGAAATTGAGAAATATAGGTTCCTATGAAGTAAACTAAATGGTTGCACCGTCTCATTAGTGACTTTCTAAATGACTACAAGCATTAAATTCATCATATATATGTTTTATTTCTTGAAAAAGAAAAAAACCTGGGATATCCATTAATGTGTGAACTTACTGATACCTAAACGCTAAATACGAAGACTAAATTTCCTTCAAAATAAAATGGGATTTGAGGGAAAATTGACTTATTTTTCTCTTTAGGGCATCTTTCAGTCACATCAATGACATTTTTCCAATAACTTCATATAAATTCTATATTACAGATTGCATCCGACTTGCATAACTTGTTCTTTTTCTTTTGGCAAGCTCCAAGCCATCTCAGTTTTGTATATTTGTATGTAATTCTGATCTCCGAGAATGTGTATGCAACACATGGGTAGGAAGCCATAATTCAAGGCAGGAGAGTTAGGCACAGACCTCACCAGAAGGGTGACCACTGATTGCAGAATACCTTTCTGTTTGGTGTCCAGCAGAATTCCTGGCATTTAGTAAAAATTTAATATTTACTGAATTGAAGATAATGTAAAAGCAACTGATTAGAAATCAGTATTATAAACTTTTTATTTTTTATTTAAAAGATGCTCCTTCAGTATGGCTCAGTTTGGCTCAGAGTCTAGTTCATCAAGTGACTCTTTTAATGGGCACTCATTATTTGGGATTATACATCTTCACAGAAACTGAGATGCTGGCTAGTGACTTTCTATATTTCATATTTTCTCACCATCATGCCAATGGCTATTATTTACAATATTTTTCCTGTCTATTTTCAAGTACGAAGACTAAAATAGGAGTGCCTGGGTAGCTCAGTAGGTTTGGTGTCTGCCTTTGGCTCAGATCATGATCCCAGAGTCCTGCAATGATGGCGGGCTCCCTGCTCAGCAGGAAGTCTGCTTCTCTCTCTGCCTTTGCCCCTTCCCTCTGCCCACGCTCTCTCTCTCTCTCTCTCCCACCCTCTCAAATAAATAAAATATTTTTAAAAAGGACCAAAATCTATTTCTATTAGGCACTATGTGTTCTAACTTTAAGCACTTTTTCTGACATCAATTATCAACTTAAATGATTTTTCATAACATACAGAATGGTCAGATCATCTTTACACTCAAGATCTAGTAAGAGATTTGAAAATTTTTAACTATTGATTCCACTCAAGAAAGTGCTAGAATGAACAAGCCATCACTGCCATGCAACATAAACTGTGTGGTAAATACATAAATAAAAAAATAATGTGATGAATACATCTTTAGTAATATAAGGGCATGAACTGAACAAAAGCCTCGGTCCCTGGAGAGCCAATGAATGACAAATGCACAGAACTAAAAGGGGCTCAATTACTTGATAGACTACATAATGACAGCAGTTATGTTTTATTTTATAACAAGTGAATGAGTCATTAAATACATGTATACCAATTTACATTTCATGATATGCTTACCGGAAAGAAATGGTTTAATAAATGTTTTATCCATGTAACTGACTCTCCCAATCACTACTCACAAAGGAAGATTTTATTTGTGGTCTAAAACCACATTCCAAACTTGCCTACCAATCCTTAACTTTGCTTTTATAACGTATTTCCCCGTTATTTATTCTCTTTAGCATATTTACTTCAAATCCCATTGACTATTTTCTATCCCACAAATTTTTCTAATGTAAAGTATATTTTTATTTCTACTGCTTTTAATGCCTCTGAAGTATTTCTGAATTTTAATTACTAACCTCTAGTCATAAGTATCCTATTTAGGTTTGATTTGTCACTAGAAAAGCATGATCAGAGGGCTCTTTTGTAAATCTGCCATGCCTACTGGCACTGCCACCAAACTCACGGGAAATGTTGCCACTTGCGCTTACCGTCTTGCTCCTTCAAGTGTAGTTCTGGAACTAGAGGCATAGGCATCACCTGAGAGTTTGGTAGAAATGCAAACTGCCAGGCCTTGCCCAGATCTGCCGAATCAGAATTGCCATTTTAATGACATCACTGGATAACTTGTATACATATTAAAGTTCGAAAGGCAGGGTCTTAGAACATTTTTAAAGTGTCATTAAAAATCACTGACTACATGGTTTCAAGAGACACTTTTCAGTACATATTTAAATGTCCCTGCCCTTCTACTATCTGAGCTCTGAGAGAAGGACCAGACCTGACCAAGTAGCAAATTTATCCCTTGTCTCTATTTCCCTAAAGCCGCATCAAGCTGAATGATACTCGGATACTACTCTGTCTTTTGAGGCTTCTTCAAATGGCCGGTTATAATTCATTCAGGAAATAATCTCCAGGCTGTCGTTTTGTTTCCCTTTTGATTGAGTGTTACTCTGCTTTTTATGTTTAACCTGTATTCACTCCAGCAGCATTTTATTTATGGCTGAACTAAGCTCCCATTCTCAGGACTACTTTTTTCCCCACTTGAAGTCAGCCAGTATGCAGTATGCAAATAGAAACATTCAAAACAGCAAGGTGGGGGTTATGCATAGCAGAAAAGAACTGGTGTTGGTGCATTGCTTTAGACCACGAGCCTTCTTTTAACTGTTGAATGGACAGCACTGCATACCATGGTTAGTTGCTGTTCTAGGAATAGATGCGTGTGTTCAGTAACTACAACTTCTATGAAATCGAAGGATCTCATCTGTCCATTATTCCAGTGACTGGCATGGTGCTTAGTACAGAGTACACATTCCAAAATAAATGAGGTAAAGAATATTCTTCTCTTTTCATTGTAAAATGCAAAAGATTAAAATATGCCATGTTAAGCAGAAGTAATAATTATTTTGAAGTTTATAATATGTGCAACCATAACAAACCCAAAGATCGTTCAATAGAACTAGCGCTTTATACCAAAGACAAAAACAAACACTTCTGAGGCAGAAAAATAAGCCTGAAAATAAGGGGGTGGAGAAACAGTAGTGCTAATTTCTTCTCCCTGACATTTAAATGCTGACTAACATTATAGGCAGGTACTGAGGTAAATTAAGCGTATGGAAATATCAAGTTTTATCTTTAAAAATGTAATTTCCTCTCATTCTCAAAAGTCACATTTGAGAATTGACATAGAATGTACTTCAAAACACAAGTGAGTCAGCAGACATCGAATAAAAACACCCACCAGCACTGATGTGGAGCTCAAAACCCCCAGCTAATAAACAAGGTTTAAAGGCCTTAATAGCCTCCAGCAGCTGGGAGAACATAAGGGGGCGGAAGAAAAATGCCTCCCCTTTCCCATAACCCAGTTCTCCAATAGTTTCCCATGCTGCCCACCCACTCAGTTAATTTACTAAAAGCTTACTTATATGGAGGACAGGAATAAGAACTCCCCAGTGCAATAAAACTCAGACAGTGATGAAATTAGAGGAATAAGCAGACTTTCAACAAGAGGTGTGTGACATTTTATACTTGTGAAAAGTCTTCAGCCAGGTAAAGGCACCATACTGCCTCTTATATTAGCCTTGATAGCAAACAGCTGGAGTGCAGCTAAATTCACACATCTCAAAGTGACAGCACTGGCTCTGGGCTACCTAGGCTGAGCCTTTCACAGCTGGAAAGAGTATAAACCAAGTATAAAATGTAGGTAGGATTCCTAAGAAATCCTTTGCTTTCATTCATTTTATCTCCCAAATATGCTCTGTCCCCAAAACAGATTATCCTAGTAGCCTGTCTAATCACCTCCAAGCGTCCACACAGATCCCAAAGACATCAGTATGTCTTTTACAGCCCATATTTCTACCGAAAATCCTGCCTAGGTAGCAGTATCTAAAAATACTCCCAAACCCTGTTGCTTTTTCTAAAGAGGCATTCTGAAGAGTGCTTCTGTGTAGAATTCCAGAAGGATGGTTTTACCTGTTCTGTTCATTAAGGTCAATTAACTTTATGTTCAACATCATTCACAATGCATATGTGCAATAAGTATGTTTGCAACTCACCCTGGAAAAGGTAGGACAGGAAAATAGTAACTTGTATTCAGATGGCACTTATTTTCTTTTATTGATATCAAAGGGATTAAGCAAAATGATCTAATTCCATGTTCTTATGTTCCTGTGAAATTAAAAAGGAAAAGTAACATTTTCCCTTTATTTTAATATAAGGAGGGTGTGAATGTGCTGTTTCCAATCATATCCCATAATCAGTTTTTTTTTTTTAAGATTTTATTTATTTATTTATTTGACAGACAGAGATCACAAGTAGGTAGAGCGGCAGCCAGAGAGAGAGGAGGAAGCAGGCTTTCTGCAGAGCAGAGAGCCCAATGCAGGAGCCCAATCCCAGGGCCCTGAGATTATGACCTGAGCCGAAGGCAGAGGCTTTAACCCACTGAGCCACCCAGGCGCCCCTTTTGTTTTGTGTTTTTATGCCATCTTCCCT
Organism: Mustela nigripes; assembly: GCF_022355385.1. NCBI lineage: Eukaryota > Metazoa > Chordata > Mammalia > Carnivora > Mustelidae > Mustela > Mustela nigripes. Next base: position 52,478,145 of record NC_081571.1, read on the forward strand.
GCTATGGGCTCATTTTCTCCCTATTCAAGCTAGTTCTGAAACTGCATCTTGTTTAAAAGGGTTTCTGTCTTTTATTCCCTTGACTCCTTGCAATTTCTTGGTATTTTGCCTTTTCTTTTTCTTTTTTGATTATTTGATGACCCTCCATTTCCCACACCCATTTCTGACTCTGAGTCTCCATTTACTAAGAACTTCTGAGCACTTCCAGACTGTGGCACCTTTGCCCTCTGGCTAAATGCTGCTTACTACTCCACTAAGGGTCCGACCTTGAAATTCAACACGTGTTGCTAATGAGAAAAACCTGTTTTGTAAAAAGGAAGAAGAGCTTAAGGAAAGTTTTAAAAGGAGCCATGTAAACAGAGTGCTAGTTTTTGAGTAAACCATATTGCTTTAGCATCCTCTTTAAGAATTAGGACTTTAGTGAGTTTCAGGAGGGAATTATTGCCACAGCGAAAAGAAGGTATAATAGTGCTTAAGATCAAAGCTTTTCATTTTTAACCAGAGATAAAATAACCTAAACTTCCATTCAGTTAGTACCACTAAATTTAGCTTTAGAAAATAGCATCCACGATATAGAGAATGGTCTATCTCTTACCTTCTCAGTTCTTTTAAGTGTGCGGCCCATTAATTATGCTGAAGTGCCTTCATGTAATAGTATATTACTTTTCCATTCAAGTAAGAGCACTGACTATCTACAAAATGCAGAGCCCACACAGCGGGACTACCAGATAGTCTAGTCTTCAAGGAAGATTTTAGTCCTGTAAGGGGCAGGGGAGCCCACGGGGGAGGGAAGTGAAAGTGGGCAGCATTTTCTAGCTGGAGCTTGGTGATACACTAAGAGCTGTGTAATTATTTTTAACATATTTGTTAAACTTTTACTGGCCACTTATTGTGTGTAGTCAAAGGATACATAGGTCAAAAAAAAAAAAAAGAGAGAGAGAGACGCTATCAAGCTATGATGATGATGACGATGATGGAAGTGGTATTGGTGAAGATTTGGAACTTCTGCCTATCACAAAGTGGCATAGGTAAAGGGGAGCTAAGGCAATGTTATAGAAAGGTCACCAGTATTTAGATTGGATTAGAAGAAGGAAAGTTGGAGGCCCTATTTGGACGGTCCTGGTGCAAAGTAATAAAAGTGTAGGCTCAGAAAGTAGTCACAGAAGGGTGAAACAGATTGTACTCTTTTTCAAAACCAGAATAGGTCTTTCAGTTTTTGAAAATAAAATGTCCAGCCATGCACCTAATATTGATGGGAGCTTAGGTAAGGAGTTTGGCTTGGACATATCTGAGCATGACTTGTGGTTCTGCCACATGGCTATGTACCACTGCGTAAGGTAACTTATCTCTTTAAGCCCCAATTTCCTCACCTGTAAATATAACTAGTTATATAATCACTTTCAGGACTAAAAATTACATAAAAGCTGGACGAGTCTGTCTACAAGAAGGCCTCATGTATCTGCTTGGGTTATTAGCCAGACGATTTGGCATATGGTTAAAATCAATTATGGAGACAGCTGAAATGAATGGATAAGAGAGAGTGAAGATCTGGTCCCCAAATTCAGCTGCCTACAACCATGAAGCAGGTAAAATTGTGTGCAAATTGAGCAGGATGACACTGCAGTCTGATGGGACCTAAAGAATGTGTGCCATAACTCGTGGAAATCAATTTCTGAGTGTTTGCTGGCCAAATAAAACGTCTGTAGTGCCTAGGCCTATTGCTTTTTATAGAATGTAGTGGTTTAGAATAACTGTTTTGATTGTGACCCACAGGAAGATGGGGTTTTAATGGATCACAACAGCATATGTGCAGATACACCTAAAACAAAATTTTCCAAAACAAAATTTAAAACACATAAATCTTATTGATATTCTCTATTCCATTTGGGTCCATTCCATTTCACTCCATTTGTTTACATTCTTTTCTATCTTTTCCCATCCTATTCTATCTCATTCAAATGAAACCTTGGGCCAAATCTTCTAGACTCATTTTTCTAGCCAGTGGGTCACAACCCCCAGTTTATGAAACTCTCATTTATAATAGCAGTTTAAAATTTTTTGGTTGTACTCCTATCAGTAAACATTTTGAAATAAAAAGCATAGAGATATTAATTATTAATCTGTTAATTAAATGTTATGAAAGCTTTTTAATCTACTTAGATAAAAACAGAAGTAGAAGTTACATAATTTTCTCACAGCATCCTTTGGTGAGATCTATACCACGCTTTCTGTACCTGACCACTTCTGTGACTTTGAGCCAGTGAGCTAAATTCTCCAAGTATAGAATTTCTTATCTGTAAGCTGAGAATAGCAGTATCTATTTCATAGATTTGTTAGGATAATTTAATATTTTATTTAAAACAACACAGCACTTGACCTCGCCACAAGTAAATAATGTTATTTTTAAGTTAATATTAATTTAACAAACTTTTATTGACTACCTAATATCTGCCAGCCACTGAATGCAAAGATTGATAAAAGATAAGATATGATGTTGACAGTGATGATAAAGATAGAATATGAAAAGGAAGAGGAAAGAGACATTATAATCTAATAGAAAAGCCAACTTATATAAATGTTAGAGAACAAAACTGAATATAACGTGTCTTCAGACATATTTAGCACTCTGTCCAACATCTCATGTGAAAAATATTTTGAGGAATTAATGGTTTTGGATATAAGTATGTAATCATTATTGAATGAATGAATGATTAAGGTTCAGGCCACCGCCCTGCCACCAAAAGAATGACATATCACAGACCCCTCATTATTGCCACTTGGCCATCAAAAATAAAAAATATGTGTGATTATTAAATTCTTAAATTTTTTAAAGAATTTATTTATTTATTTACCAGACAAAGAAAGAGAGAGAGCACAAGCCGGGGGAGCAGCAGGCAGAGGCAGAGGGAGAAACAGGCTCCCCGCTGAGCAAGAAGCCCAATGTGAGACTTCATCCCAAGCTGAAGGCAGACTCCCAACTAGCTGAGCCACCCAGGCAACCCTTCATAGAAATTTTTAAAATTAAAAATGCCACATTAAATATGCATCTCTAAAACAATGATTAAAAGAGAGAATCACAACTCTTTTTGTTTTGAACAGACTTTTTTTTATCAAAATGTTATGCAGAAGAAATCACTGCTATTAAACTTTTCTTCTTACTCAGTAATCAGAGAGCAAAGGCATGAAGCTACATAGCAGTTAAAGAAACTTAAAGTCATATATTAATAACCTAACAGTTTCTTCAGATAAATTGAAAATTAATTTAAATATTTTTATAGGTAAGTCAGTTATCAATCAACAAACAAAGCTATTATATTACTAGTTCTTTTCACATAAATATTAAAGGACCACCTTTAAACATGTTCATTTTTTATCTTCTCCCTCAGCATTTCTTTTCTATTTCAAAGTCAATAGAAAATCTCCTTAAACAGGTCTCATGTTGTGGAGAAAGTAGAAATGGGTTTCAGATTTACTTTTTGATGCAGTAAATTATGTTTTATCATTCAGAGGATGCAACCTATAAGGTGACACATTGTAGCCAGATAGAGAAGTGACATTTTTCAATTGCTATTGGCTATAGTTCTGTTTTTATTAACCCTCTTGCTGGAAAATCTAAATGCAAGCTCTATGGAATCAGATGTGAAATAATAACTTTCTTTAGTGCCATTCAGGTGATGGAGAATGATTTTCCATTTGTGGAAATATCATCTAGGAAATAACCTGCAATGGCAATTTGTCAAGAAAAGAAATCCATCACCAAACTTGATAATGCCAGTAAAGAGTGAGGTATGTGTGTAGTTTCACAGTTACCATTTGACCCTAGGTGTCCCCAGGATTATCAATCTTCCCACGCTCCTCCCACTCCTCCTGCATTCTCTCGGCCTCCAAAGGGGCTGGCAGCTGTGTTTCTTTATTCAGCAGGTGCAGGCCATGCAGTAGCTTTTGAAGCATGGTCCCAAATATTTTCCCATTCAATACAATAATCCTGTGGAGATGACAAGGTAGCATCATGATCTCTGTTCCACAAAAGAGGAAACTGATGCCATGACTGCTGACGTGCCTAACTCCCTGCATCTAGAAAGAGGCAAATATGTAGACACCCCTTTCTGGATCATTGCTCTTTAGAATACACCGATGCTTATTGGGGCATTAGGGGAAAAAAATATAATGAAAGGAGTCCTAAAAGCCAAGAAACCTGAGACCATGAAATACTGTTTCACCACTTTCTTATTACCCTCATTTTGTGTTTGTTTTTGAGTAAATCATTAATTTATTTCAGGAAGTGTATCAGTTACTTATTGCCACAATATTGCTGTGTAACAAGCCATCCCCCCAACTCAGTGGCTTAAAACAATAAGCATTTGTTATCACTCATGAGGTTCTCAATCAGCTGAGTGTTTCTTCTGGTCTCAGCTGGGCCTGCTGGTGCATCTACAGAATGCTGTGGACTGGGCAGGTGGCTCTGCACATCATACAGATGCTTTCTATGTTTGGGTGCTGACTGGACACAGATTGGTTGAGGAGAGTGTCAGGTGGGACACTGGCTTCTCCTCCATGTGGCCTCTCAGCATCCAGCAGATTAGTTGGTCTGACTGACAGAGTGATGACTGGATCCCAAGGAAGTGAGCAGAAGTACAGAAGACTTCCAGGTCAAGGTTCAGAAACAAAACACTGTTACTTTCATCACAATCCGTTAGGCAAAGCCGATGAAAAAAGCAGCCAGTTTCAAAAGGCAGAAAAAGAGACTCTCCCCCTCAATAGGAGGAGCTGTAAAGTTAGAAGCATGAAGCAAGGCTACTGGGTGGGGAGTCACCGCAGCCACTTTTACAATCAATCTAATATGGAAACAATCCTTCATTGTGTCCAGTATACCAAGGGTTGGCGAGTACAAAAATGACTAATTTACGGTCCTTAATACGTAGGACTTTATAGTTTAGTAATAGAATCAAATATATCAAAAGATCAATATAGAGCAATACAAGTATAATAGACATTAAAACAAACAACAACAACAACAAAAAAAAACCACAACACCTTGATCTACAAAGCCCAAGAATGTAAGACCTATGGGGCAGCCAGTGGCTCAGTCAGTTAAGTGTCTGACTCTTGATTTCAGCTCAGGTCATGATCTCAGATCAAGCCTGGCATTGGGCTCCACGCTAGGCATGAAACCTGCCTAAGATCCTCTCTCTCCCTCTGCCCCTCTGCTGCTTCTTGCATGTGCTCTCTCTCCAAAAAAAAAAAAAATAAAAAAATAAAAATAAAATAAGAGTATAAGACCTGTAATTTAATTTTTTTATAATCAAGTTTGTGTCTTCAACCCTATTTTATTTTATTTTTTAAAAAGATTTTATTTATTTATTTGACAGACAGAGATCACAAGTAGGCAGAGGGGCAGGCAGAGAGAGGGGGAAGCAGGCTCCCTGCTGAGCAGAGAGCCCGATTCAGGGCTCCATCCCAGGACCCTGGGATCGTGACCCGAGCTGAAGGCGGAGGCTTTAACCCACTGAGCCACCCAGGTGCCCCTTCAGTCCTATTTTAATCTATAGCAAGATTCAATCAATTCAGGTTAAAATTCTGATTTTCCTAAACCAATTCAGCATCTCTGTGAGGTGTGAGGTTCCTCTCTCCCCCTTGCCCTGGCATCAAGAGCTCAGAACTTGTCCTTAATGGTCTCTAATTGGTATCTCTGGAGATTGAGTATCCCTGTGGTCCTCATTTTAAATATACAGAGCCTTCTTCATTCCCTAAGGAGTTATTGCCTAAACTCGGTCAAATATGCATGACTATAATACAAATGTTAGAATATACAACTTAGTGACCCAGAAATTAAAGAGATAATAAGAAAGAATAAAGTACATTTTATTTTGCATCAACATTTAATAGAAAATACTCAGGGACATGATAATTTTGATATAAGCACCATTCTAGAGTGAAGAATATATTTATTATTATTATTAATTATTAATAATCATTACTACTATTATTATTATTTTTTAAAGCCTACACAAAATTGAATATGAAAAGAGCACTGAGTCAGGAGTTGAAAGAATATTAATTCTAGCCCATATTTCATCATTAGTTAGCTACATGGCTCTAGCAGAGGGTTTCTGCTTCTCTGGCCTCAATTTCTTCATTTCTTTATTGAGAAGTTGGACTGGAGGAATATTTCAATCCCCCTCAGCATTGAAATCCCACAGTTCTTAAGAAATTGAAAACAGCCATTTGTGATGTTAGGGAAAACAAAAGGGAAAGGGAAAGAATCAAAAAAAAATCAAGTAAGATAATATGTTTCAGGACATTGGTGGATGATTTATTAATCTAGCTAAGCTGACTGAATAATATATTTTAAAATTACATAGGGATATTTGTTCTGGAAAAAAATTTAGATCAGAATGCTATATACTTCATTACAGTAAAAATATTTTATTGCAAAGCAACATAGCTCTCTATAATTGTCTTAATTAATGATGTCCATCTCTACTTTGCTCCTCAATGTTAACTGTCAACACTAAAATATAGAAAGAAAGACACTTTTAGATTCCCTAATAAGCATAAATGCCAACGCATTCTACTTTGAAATATTATTATTTTATAATACAGTGAGTCATAAATCATTCCGAATAGAATTATAATTGTAAGCTTATTTCAATACTGATAACTGCTACTTATTGACCATATGATTAGTTTCTCAATTCTAATATTATACAGGTACTTCAAGAATATTTGGTAACCATAATTAACAATGATCCAAATGAATTAGACTGTGATTAATGCTGATTTAATGTAATCATAAGCAAATAAAATTTCTAGGTAAACTTGGCAGAAAAGGCTTTGGGCAGAGGACATCAAATATTATTGAAACTGATGTGAGTTCTCTGCTTATCTTGCTATACAACCTATAATCTCATGTTGAAAAGCATTAGCTGTAGGTTGCTGTTATAACTGTACCTTGGAAACAAGACTATTGTTTATGCTCTAGTTGTCAATTGCTAAATCACACTACCCCATCCCTTTGAGACTGACTGCTTTCAAATATCTATGGTACATTTTATTTAGTCTATTGCCAGTATCAACCTGCATAAAAATATACATATAAAAAGGTATAAAAGCTAATTATCAGACATAGTTCTTACGGACCAGTTTTGTAAAGATACTAATTGTCTAGTAGAGGATAGGGAAGGTCAAGTACCTTTTACTCTTTCATACTTTGAGAAAACTAATAATCTAGCAAATTGATGGTGGAATTGGAGGGATATGCTCAGAGGTGATTCGTCAAATATAAAAGATGCAGACATAACCTCCTTCGTCCCCCACTCCTCTAGCCTCATCCGCTGCCCACTGGTCACTATTTGGAAAGGGGTTAGGTATCACCATGCTCTTGGCAGACATTTAGTAAGTGTTGGACAATGATGAACTAAATCTTAACAACTGATGTTATAAAAGTTACTACCCTCCCCCAGTAAAACAAAACATAACACTGAACGTTACCTTGTTCTAATTTTGAGAAGTTATTTAGACAGCCCTGCCACTTGTCTTCTGTTTACTGCTTTTCTCACACTTCCTTCTTTATCCCCCTTAGTTATTTAGGCTCGTCTGTAATGGCCTCAGGTGTTTGAGTCTGTCGGGACCGTCAGCCACTGCAAGCCTGCTGTAGTGTAAACGACAAATAGGAGTTTTTGAGCACAAGAGGGGGCACTCTATTAGTAAAACAGTATAGCATCCTCCCAAGTTTCCACTGACGGGGACCCCACCACCAGGTTGAAGTGGTCCAACAGAGCTGACTCCTTTCCCTAAAAAAATGTCCTAAAAGCTAAAATGGGTAGAGCTGGAATGGTAGCCCATCTTTATGTACCTGGTAATATGGAAACTACCCTTGCACAAATGCATTTTTTTAAGGTAATGTCCTCTGAGGGGCCAGTTCAAAGTCTCCAGGCTGTGAAAGTAAGCAGATTGCCTCTGTCTCTTGCATCTCTCCAAAGACCTAAAGCCATATGGTCTGATGAAAGTGAAAGTGCGCTTAAGCAGAGGTAGGTTAAATAAACCAGAGCAAATCCATATAATGTATTATAATGCAACTATAAAAATTCATGAGGTAGAAGAATATGTATTGGCATGGGAGATAGTAAATGATACAAAAAGTGTTGATTCATGATGTAATATTTTTATAAAACTCAAACAGGTATGTCATCAATTTATCCTATATATTGATCATCAGTTATTCCAGTATAAGAAATATTAAATTGAGGTTAAATATAGATCTTAGAATTAAGGTAATATTATCTGTGTGGTCTACACTTAATGCTACATATTACACTGTAATGTAGTTTGTATTATGTGCCAAATTGTTTACTTTATATATATATTTTTAAATTTTTAAAATTTATTTTTTATTTTCAGCATAACAGTATTTATTATTTTTGCACCACACCCAGTGCTCCATGAAATCCGTGCCCTCTATAACACCCACCACCTGGTACCCCGACCTCCCACCCCCCGCCCCTTCAAAACCTTTAGATTGTTTTTCAGAGTCCATAGTCTCTCATGGTTCACCTCCCCTTCCAATTTGCCCCAACTCCCTTCTCCTCTCTATCTCCCCATGTCCTCCATGCTATTTGTTACGCCCCACAAATAAGTGAAACCATATGGTAATTGACTCTCTCTGCTTGACTTATTTCACTCAGCATAATCTCTTCCAGTTCCGTCCATGTTGCTACAAAAGTTGGGTATTCATCCTTTCTGATGGAGGCATAATACTCCGTAGTGTATATGGACCACATCTTCCTTATCCATTCGTCCGTTGAAGGGCATCTTAGTTCTTTCCACAGTTTGGCGACCGTGGCCATTGCTGCTATAAACATTGGGGTACAGATGTCCCTTCTTTTGATCGTAAAGTCAATACGTTAAGTACAGTCACTTCAGGTTTCAAATGTGTTAAAGAAAACTTAGAATCAAAATAAACATCATTAATTTAGAATAACAGACAATTGTTTAGATGAAAAGATGTGGTTCATGAGTTGATCTGTAAACACACCTTCTGTAGCTGCTTCTGTACCATCCATCATAAGGAAAAGTAAATGTCAACAAATAATTTTTGCAAGTTACGCATTCATAATCAACTATCTTGAGAAATTCAGTATTTAATTTTTCATTAAACATGCACTCTCATTTTCAAGCTCATTGCTGCCAAAGGATTACTGTAAAATAAAAAAAGTGTTATACAACAATAAAAAATAGTAACTGTTGATGTATTATTTACCACCAATAAAGGACAAAACAAGTCTAGCAACAATTTTCAGATTCCTCCATGTAAGCACTATAACAGTACTGTTCAGCTTCTATTTCCTGCATGTCTTAGTTAATTTAGGCTGCTGCAACAATATACCATAGACTGGATGGCTTAAACAACAGAAATTTATTTTCTTATAGTTCTAGAGCCTGGGAGTCTGAGATCAGGTACCAGCATGACTAGGTTCTGGTGTGAGAGTTCTCTTCTAGCTTATAGATAGCCTTCTCACTGTGTCCTCATAAGGGAGTAAGATATCTTCTTGTCAGGTCACAGTCCTGTTAGATTAGGGTCCCTAAACTCTCAAGAGCTCATTTAATCTTAATTACTTCCTAAGGATCTTCTCTCCAGACCCAGTCACACTGGGGCTTAGGGCTTTAATGTAGGTGTTTAGGGATGACACAATTCAGTCTACAGTATTCCAACCCTTGCCCACACAAATACACAAATTTGTATTATCACATGTAAGATATACCCATTCTATCCCAACAGCCCCAAAAGTACAAGTTCATTTCAGTATCAAATCTAAAGTCTTGAGTCTCATCTAAATATCCAAATCAGATGTGGATAAGACTTGAGTTATGATTCAGTCTGAAGCAAAATTCCTCACCAGATGTGAACCTGTGACCAGACAAGTTATGTGCTTCAAAATAAGCGGTAGGGCAGGCAAAGGACAGACATTCCCATTCCCAAAGAGAAGTATCAAAAGGAAGGGGGTGACAGGTCCCAAACAAGTCCAAAACCTAGATTTCATTAGATCTTGAGGGCCAATAGTAATCCTTACTAAGGTTCACAATATATCTAGATCTATCTGTCACAGGGGAGGAGAGGTATTACAAAAAGTAGCTCACATGATTAGGATGAGAAGTGCCAAGATCTGCAGTTCATAAGCTAAGACGGTGAAGAGTGGGTGGTGTGGCTCCAGTCTAAGTCCAAAGGCCTGAGAACCAGGAAAACCAGTCATGTAACTTCCAAAAGCCAGAAGGCTCAAAACCTAAGGAAAGCAATGTTTCAGTTTGGGTTTAAAGACAGAGAAAGATTGATGTCCTAGCTCAAACAGGAGTTTCCTCTCCCTCAGCTTTTTTCTTCTATTTAGGTTTTTAGTGAGTTGAAGAAAATTTCCCCACATTGGGGAGAGTAATCTGCTTTACTCAGTCTACTAATTCAAATGTTAATCTCATCCAGAAACACCCTTGTAGGCACACCCAGAATAATGTTTAGCGAAATATCTGGGCCCAGTCAAACTTGACACATAAACTTACTTATCATACTGCATATGTTCCGTGTACACTTAGCCTCTAATTGCCCATGACCCCAATACATGGTGGCCTGGAAGCTTCATCCACCTACTGGCCTTAATGTGAGTCTAGGCCAAAGTGTCAAGTGCTCTACAAGCCTCATACTTGGGAAAGCTGATATTTAATCATCAGCTCCCCCAATGAAATTGTTCTCTTGCCACAGGGATTTTACACATGTTATTTTTTGTATCTGAAAGATACCTTCTTTTGTACTTTATATTATTTTTGTATGTTTTATTATATATATATATATATATATAAAACATACCAAAAAAAAAAAAATATATATATATATATGTAAAATTGTAAGTACATGAGCGGCAAAAGAAGAAACCATGTAATGAATATCTGGTGTGTTATACAGAGAATTGGAATTCTTAAGGACACTGGGGTATCACAGAAAGATTTTTTTTTTAAAGATTTATTTTTACTTATTTATGTAAAATAATCTCTACACCCAACATGGGCCTCGAACTCACAACTCAGAGATCAAGAGTTGTATGATCTATGGACTGAGCCAGTCCAGTGCCTCTCACTGAAAGACTTTAAAAATAGGAACGACACCATCAGATTGGCATTATAGAATTCAATGTACTAGGAAAGTGAAGACTGGATTGCAGGGGATTAAAAGGTATGTGCAGATCATAAGGAAACCCAGATTGCCCTGGAAGAAAGTGCATTAGCTTTTATTGATGTGACAGAAGTGGGGAGGGATGGAATAGGAAAGATCTGGGAGATATTTAGGAGGTAGACTTAATGGAACTTGAGTTCTCAGGAGAGAAGTGTAGGCTGAGTACCTGTAAATTTTGACACAAAAAGTAGGACCAGATAAGATGACCATTAAGGAGCAAACAAGCACGGTAAAAGTATAGTTTTTTGGAAGGCAAAATATGTAAGGATTTCAAGAAGGAGAAAGGGCTCAAATGGGGAGAAATTGCTAGGAGTAAAGCAAATTGGGAGTGGAGAGTGACATAAATAGTTATTAGTCATATTAACAAGAGGATTTTTGATGGTACTTTAAGCGCAAAATTCATGTCAGAGTAGATTACAGTTGGAAAGGAAGATGAAAATAACAAATGTACAATTTTTTTTTTTTTAAGTTTGGCTTTTGTACTTGCTGGAGAGGGTACAGTAATTGTGGAAGCCACTTTAGGCAACAGCCTTGAGCAACGGAAACTTATGGCAAAAGGACCCATAGCAACCACCAAGATGAATGCAAATAGGCTCATTAAACAACCCACCTCGAAATAATCATAGGCCCTAAGTGATCAGTCACAACCAAGCACAGTTTCTGAGATTACCCAAAAAGGGGAAAATTTTGTACATCCCCGTAGTCCCACAATTTGCCACATAATTGTTGCCCTTCACCACTGCTTCATCATAGAATATCTCTCCTTTGCTGTCCTGTTCCCTGCTGCTTTGCTATACATTCAATAAATGTCTGTCTCTTTTGTTCCTTGCAATGTATTCAGTAAACTTCTATCTCTTTTGTTCATCTTTGGGTGAATTCTTTCACCACCCATGCTGCCAGCCTCTACCTGATCAGAGCACTCCATGTTTGGTGCCCCCCCCCAATCTGTTCAGGACATCCCATAATAACTAGGAAAAGAAAAGGAGATATGAATATTATCTTGAATTAAAATTTATGCATACAGAGCCTGACGTTTTCCCACTACTTTCCCCAAAATTATACATGGAGATAATAATTTACAAAAGCCAACACAATGGCCAATAATAAGCCCTCATAAAGTTCTTTCTTTAAATTACATCATTTACAAGTGTATTTTAGAGGACTTTAAGGTGGAAAAGAAACACTGAACTTATTTCTTAAATTGGAAAGCTAGGGAGGTTAATATTCAATATAACTGAAATGGAACTTAAAAAAAATGTACCCTGACTGAATATAGAATGGCTATGGGGATTTGGATGAATGGTCTTTAGGATTTTGCTTATCTCATATACAGTAGAATAGCTCAAAAATAGTCTGGTTGTCTTTACCCATGTGGAGCTGGAGCAAAACAAGTTATCAGTGTCCTAGAGCTTAAATCTATAGCCACCATGAACTCTTATTTCAAACCTCCTTGGTGCCAGTGGTGTTCATGGAGTCTGACACCATTTCTACTACTTATTGGTTTGTTTTGTCTTTACTATTCCATTGAGGATATGTTGCAATTTGAGTTACTATAGAAATGCACAGAGTATCATACATATGTTTCATTTATAAGTATAGGTTTTGTGTTAAGTTATGTAATAGTCTCCAAAGGACTAAACTGGAGAAGGTAAACAGCTACATCAAGTTAAATTAATTTAATCAAATTAGCTAAATCACATTAATAAAGAGAGACTGTCATATTAAATCATATTAGAATAGCTAATGTTAACCATTAAAGTAGTTATTTCTATCTGAATTAGAACTCGTGTTGAATTATCAACAATGGGGTTTTTTAGGGTTTTTAGATGCAAAACATTTTCTCTATTGAAAATAATGGTAATTATGCTTGAGCATTAAAGGAATTCAACCTTTAACTATTATTTTCCATGAACAAACTCACCTTGTAGGCAAGGAAAAAAATGTGCACGTTGCAATTTAGAGGGAAGATAGTTTATATAACATTCAAGTTTTTTTTTTTTTTTTTAAGTGTTGTATCCCTTTTGTTATACATGGTGGTCAATAAATAATGTGTTCTAGTGTCGAAACAATAACAAACTGCTTCCCATAAGAAACTGCTCATTCTGTAATGAAGAACATTTTTTATCTGAAAATGTACCATTTGGTGGAATATACTCTCTCTAAGCATAAAATGTTCTTCAGGCAAATGAATGTAGTCATTCAGCAAGTGTTACAACTTTTCTTGAGTTCAGTTGAATGTTAAGACACTTCGTGTCACTCATCCTAAATTTAGTAAAACTTGAAAACAGTTGATGTTTGGGTTCAGATGATAGACATCTAGAATTTTTATTAGAAATCCAATAGTGAATGGCCAAGAACAATTATGTAATGTGGCCGTTTGGCATATTTTTAGGTCTTCTGTTAATATGTAAATTCTGACCCAAACACATACTTAAGTATTCATCGGTAGGTAACTTAAGTGAGCAAGACATTTACTGCCAGCTTGTACTAAATAGCAAATAATTGCTACAGATGAATATATTCTACAATGTGCTTTTTTCCAGTCCTGTAGAAATATACTACCAAGTTCAAAACTGTAATTGATATTTTGTATTAACCAGAGAAAGAAGTCAATAATAGTGCTAGTTTATGGATAAAATCACCATCTTCTACTTGGGAGTTTGCTACAGGTTTTAAAATGATTCTAATATTCTTGCTCTCATAGTGAATTGGACCAAAAGGAGACACGCTCAATTAATAATAAATCTTATATTTTATGGTAGTTTCACTTTAAATTCTTCCATATTTTGCATTCAAAGGGCAAGGCTGTAATGTACTTTAATTGTAAAATGAGTATATGTATAAACCTTTCATCCCCATTAGTATCCTCAGGGTAAGGACTGTGCCTTATTTCAAGAGATAAACTTGAATGAGCACTCTTGCAAGTTAATATCATGAGTGGGAGATTGTGGAAGGACAGTATGTCTCCTGAAGTGATCGTCTCTACAGACACCCCTCCTTTCCCTAACACTGCATCCTTACCTCCTTTATCCCCAAATAAATCCAAAAGGTTTATTTCCAAATCCAGCTTTTTACTAGGACTTCTGATTCAGGTAAATCATATTTCCTGAAGATATATTCAGGTATCTGTACCATTGAAGTAACAAGAGAGATTCCATTTCCCCTGAAGGACCAGTTTAATGAGTCAGAATCTCTGAGGATATGCATAGCACCTTTTTAAAAAAATCACCTCCTTTATATTAGCAGAGAGATGCTTTTGCTTAACTCAGATATAAAGGTATTTATTTTCAAAAATGGAGGTGGGGGAGGAGGGAGAATTCAGAGCCAGAGGCACTGGGATTCTGCATTGTGATCAAATTACTTTGTTATTCAACAATTAAATTCTTTTAAATTTAAATTAAATAAATAACATATAACTTTATTCAGTCTTCTAGCCTCCAGATTATAAGTCTTTTGAGCACAGGAATCTGTTTACTATTGTATCTTTAGCGCCTAGCACAGGAGTGTCAAGTGAAAATATTTGCCAAATAAGTGAACTCTCTTTGTAGCCCTTATTGTAGCTATATAGATACAAGGTTTTTCAAAGCGTTTTTAGATTAACTTTATTCATAGTGACCATCATGCTCAAGATAATAATTCTACCGATTGCAATTTTATCTTAAAGAATTCTGAGGCAAGATATCATAACACTCATATAAATTATCGTTGATAAACCCCTAAGAGACGACAGTATGACAGTTAAGAATAAAACATTCAATATTGGAATGACTGGTTTCTACTCCTGCTTCCAGGTTTTATTAATTATGTGACCTTGAACAAAATTGATAAACTTTGTAGACCTCTTATTTCTCATCTTTACATTAATAATTACAGGGTTGCCATGAAAATTAAATCAGATCATGTATGTAAAACTGAGCTTCTAGACAGAAGGGTGTCATTTAGTGAGCATACAATAATGGTACCTATTTTGAGTTGATTAATATAGTTCCAAGAAATAATTAGAAAAAAGAAATTCTGAACTTAAGATGATTCCTGATTTAACATAAATGGTCAAGTGGCTTTGAACGTATAGAGAATCTTAACTTCAAAATGTTGATGAACCAGTACAAGAATCTGCAATATGTCTCTAGTAATTACCTTTTAAATCTTCCTTAAAAGTCTGTAAAAAGCACAAATGCCTTGTGTGCACATTTGTTAGTTGTATTGTGGAAATAAAAGAAAAATGTGATAATTGCACATCTGGGAGGATGTATTTATTTTCTATTTGCTGCATAACAAATTACCACAAACTTAGCTGCTTAAAACAGCACCCTTTCATTAGCTTGCCATTCTATTTCAGAAAATCAACTTTAATAACAGACACCCATTTATTAACTCAGTTCCCTAAGTCAGAAGTCTGGGCAGGTTTGATGGAGGTCTCTGTTTAGGCTTTCACAAAGCCAGAATCAGGTTTTGAGCAGGGCTGGGTTCTTACCTGAAAGTTTTGGGCAAGAATATCCTTCCAAACTCTGCTGGATTGCTGGCAGAACTCAGTTCATTGCTATCAAAGTTCTAAACCCTCTTTTCATATAGGCTCTCAGCTGGGTATTGTTCTCAGCACCTAGAGGTCACTGTCCAGTCCTCCAATGGCAACCACTGAATACTGAATTCTTCTTGTGCTTAGAATCTCTGTCCTTCAGCTCTCTTCTGAAGAAAACTGTCTTAAAGGGTTCACATAATTAGGTTGGACCCACTCTGATAGTAACCCCTTTCAATTGTTTCAAAGTCAACAGACTAAGAACCTTAATTACACCCCCAACATCACTTTTACCATTTAATGTAACAGAATCAGGGGAGTAACACCAGGGGATAAAAGTCATGGGGCCATCTTAAAATTTTACCTATGACTGAGAAATGAGAACAGGTCTGGGAGCTAAGACCTAAAGGAGATCAAGAGTCTTTCCAGAGTGTAGAACCTGGAACAGACCATGAAGACACAAACCCCAAGGAGACCCAGCAGAGGGCTTGGCTGACGTCTGGCTTAGGTAACCTTTATATAGACTATTTCAAAGTACCAGGCATGCTGACATGAGGTATAGTTCACCGCCATCCATCAGCAGTAAGAAGGAAATCCTGGAACTCAACCTCAGGCAGCTCCTATTGAATGTCTCACATGCCCACTGGCAGGTCATGCTTTCATCAAGTTCAAAAGCCATGGACATAAATATGTTGTTAATAAAATTGGAGAAATGTGTTGTTAGAACCACAAAATTGAGAAACTTACTGTGAAGTGAGGGAAATAAACCTTAAGATGCTTCTCTCAAGGTGTTGTAAAAATGTTGCAGCTCTTGAGTGTGATTTTTACAACAGCATAAGAGAATGACTATCTAAAGCTGTCACAAAGTGCCCCTTGAAAATAACTGAGCTCATGATATGACTAATGCATGCCAGTAAAATCTCAGGGATATATGTCGAAAGTGAGACTCAGAAAAATCTCATTTTTTATTGACTGTCTTGGAGGGCTGTTTGTCCCTGGTTGGGGCAGGGGAAGGGGAAAAATAGAATAATTAAAAACATAACCTTTGTTAGTGAAGCATAACTTATACTGAGAAAACTGCACAGATGATAAGTACCCAGCTCAGTTAATTATTACAAAATGAATACACCCAGTTAGCCAGTACCCAAATTAATGAATAGGCTAGCACTTGCACAACAGAAGTTTCACGCATGTCTCTGTCATGTCCCAAGGTCCACTCTCCTCCCAACTGGCATCTCTTATCCTGATTCGTAATTTCCTAGATTAGTTTTACCTGGTTTTCAGTGTTATATAATTGGAGCTAAATAGTGCATATTCTTTCATGCCCGTTTTTTTGCTCAGCATTATATTGTCAATTATAGGTGTAGTTCATTCTCACTGATGCATGGTATTCAATTGAATGAATTTACCATACTTTATCCATTCTACTGTGATACACTTGGGTTGTTTCCAGAGTTTGGCTGTCAAGGGTAGTCCTACTATAAATATCTACACACACCCCTTATCTTACCATCTTCCCACTCCCCACATTTCTATTTGTTATATATGCCTGGAAGGGGAATTGTTGGATCACAGCAAATGCATATGATCACCATTAGTAGGTGATGCTGAAATCTTTGCCCAAGTGGGTATCCCAATACATGGTCTTCCTAACTTTAGCAATTTTTGTGTATAGTGGTATCTCATTGAGGTTTTCTTTTGCATTTTCCTGATGATTAATAAGGTCATGTACCTTTAATATATTTATTGGCTATTTGGATATCCTCATTTATAAAGTGTTTCTTCACTCTTGCTCCAATTTCTCTTGCTTTTAATTTGTGAGATTTCTTTATACATTTTGGGTGTGAGCTATTTGTTGCTTATATATATGCAGAAAATATCTCTTGCTTATTCATGCTTTTAATGGTGTTTACCAACAAATAAACATCTTTAATTATAAAGTCCAATATCATATTTTTCTTCTTTCTGGTTAGCAATATTTGTGAGCTGATCATAACCTATTTCCTAAGTAGTTCCATTTCCACTTAGTAACTAGAAATCTTCAAAATAATATTGCCCTTATCCTAGCAAAAAAGAGAAACTTGAATGATTTACAAAATCATACTTTTTTTGAACTCATGAGAGATGGGAGGTTAAAGAAACAACCAAGTGAACTTAATTTCAGAGTGACAAGCCTCTCTGAGAAAATTAAGGGAACTCAAATTGTTCCAGGTTTGACACTACAGGAGAGGAAGAGGTATAAACAAGTAGGAAGACGTCATATGAAATTTTAAGATTCCTAAATGTTGAACTTAAGCTTGCTTATTATTTTAGAGCAAAACTCCATGGTAAAAACAAACAATCCAATTAGGAAAATGGGTAAAACACATGAAAAGGCATTTCACCAAAGAGAATATAATGATAGCAAATAAGCACATGAAAAGAAGTTCAATGTCATTAATGAGGGGAAAATGGTTGAAAGCTACAATAAAATATCACTACGTACTATTATAGAATGGCTAAAATAATAAAGAGTGACACCACCAAAAGTTAGTGAGGATGCAGAGAAACTGACTCACTCATATATTGTGGATGGGAATATAAAATTGCACTGCCACTCTAAACAGAACAAAGCAAAACTGGACCTGCAGCTATCATACAACCCAGAAACTGCACTCATGGACATTTATCCCAGAGAAATGAAAACTTATGTTCACACAAAACCCAGTGCACTAACGTTTGTGACAGCTTTACTCATAATAGCCCCAAACAGGAAACAGCACAGATGTCCTACAGTGGGGAAATGGTGAATTAAACTGTGATATGCCTATCCCATGGAGTACTACTCACCAGTAAAAAGGAATGATATGCTGATTTGTGCAGCAATCTAGATGAGTATCCAGGAAATCATACTAAGTATAAAAATCCAGCCCCCAAATATTACATGCTATATGTTACCATTTATATAACATTCTTGAAATAACAACCTTTTCTAAATGGAGGAAAGTTGAGTCATTGCCAGGGTTTACAAAAGGATCAGGGGCATGAAGGAAACATATGACTTATGAAAGGGCAACACAAGAGATCCTTGTGATAAAAATGTTCTATGTTTTCACTGTATTAGTGTCAGTATCCTGGTAGAGATATTATAAGTTATTTACCACTGGAGAAAACTGGGTTAAGAATGCATGCAATCTCTCTGTATTATTTTTTACAACTACATAGGAACCCACAATTATCTTGAAATAAAAGGCTTAGTTATGGAAAAGTATATGGGGAGAAAGTAAGACACAACAGTGTCTGAAAAACCTAGTGACTTATAGTTACATTTTGCACTATATGATAAAATGGTATTGTGTTACTAAAAACATTAAAAAAATAAAAACCATATAATTTTAGGTTTCTTTAAATATCTGGAATATAGAAGTTGGTGATTTCTATTTTGAGCTAGCCACTTTAAGTGGCAAAGTACCAAGTTCTGGGTACTTCATTTTAAGAGGAATTTAAAGGAAATTCAAAGCCAAGGTATAAGATGAAGAAGACACTAGAAACCATGTCATACATGAAGTAATGATGAAATAGAGTTTACCCACAACAGAGGAGTTGGTGGACATGAGACTTTACTCTTTAATGTCCTGAAGAATTACCCCCATGAAAGAATTAGATTTCTCTGTAAAACCCTAAGGAATAAAAATAGGACCAACTGGTAGAAGGTGCAAGAAGGAGATTTCAGTTTGTTTACCAGGGGCTGGTGGGTAGGAGGAATGAGAGAGGTTGGTTAAAGAGTACAAACTTTCAGTTATATGATAAGTTCTGGGGATCTAAGGCATAGCAGCATGGTAATTATAGTTAATGCTATATTATACATATGAAAGTTGTGGAAAGAGTAGATCTTAAATGTTCCTACCACGGAAAAGAAATGTATTACCTGATGGAGGTTATTAGCTAATGCTATGGCAGTAGTCATTTTGCAATGGATGTCACTTATATACTGAGAGAGAGAGAGAAAGAACCAGAAAGAGAAGAAAGAGGAAGGGGAGGATCTGCTATCATTCTTTAAGTGCATGAATGATCCCCTTAGCTTCTAACCTACCAGTGGCTCAGGTGGTGAGGAGTTTGTTGCATGAACTGGGAGAAGGCCCTCATCCCCTACTCTATGCCATCTCCTACAATCAGATCCTTAAAACAGCTCTGCTTTTGCCCATAAGCACACAGACTCTCTTTAGAAGAACATTATTAGCTTCTGTCCCACCTCTTTCCCTGCCTGGCCAATACCATTCCACCTCTCCCTTTTTCTCTACTTTCTGATTTTTCCTTCCATTTAGCCTTTCTCTCCATCCCCATCCTGCCCCCACAGAAGTGAAAGTGGAAATGATTAAAGACAAACAGAAATTGGTATAAGCAAGATGATATTAAAAGTATCTAACAGTAGTGTGGAATGGTATCAGATAATCAGAATAGAGGTGGACATAGTGTCGGAGTCCCCATTCCATCTGGCATCAACCCTTTGGCTGCTGGATCATGGTACATTATTGTAGAGAGCCTAGGCAGGAGGGAATGGCACTTGGGGGTTCAGGGAAGAAGCTGTAAATCACCCAGTATAAATGAGTAAAAATCTGTATGGCCATCCTGATGTATACATGGAATATCTTGTCATTACATGTCTGAGAGAAAGGGTAGGTAAATAAGGGGTACAGATGTGGGGGAAAGGAATGATGAACTCAGCAGTATCAGCCACAGCAACTTCTTTCAAGATATGTCTCCAAAGGCAAAGGAAACAAAAGCGAAGATGAACTTTTGGGACTTCATCAAAATCAAAAGCTTCTGCACAGCAAAGGAAACAGTCAAGAAAACAAAGAGGCAACCCACAGAATGGGAGAAGATATTTGCAA
>NC_081571.1:52533746-52739676 GCF_022355385.1 Mustela nigripes
CCGTAGTGTATATGGACCACATCTTCCTTATCCATTCGTCCGTTGAAGGGCATCTTAGTTCTTTCCACAGTTTGGCGACCGTGGCCATTGCTGCTATAAACATTGGGGTACAGATGGCCCTTCTTTTCACTACATCTGTATCTTTGGGGTAAATACCCAGGAGTGCAATGGCAGGGTCATAGGGAAGTTCTATTTTTAATTTCTTGAGGAATCTCCACACTGTTCTCCAACAAGGCTGCACCAACTTGCATTCCCACCAACAGTGTAAGAGGGTTCCCCTTTCTCCACATCCCCTCCAACACATGTTGTTTCCTGTCTTGCTAATTTTGGCCATTCTAACTGATGTAAGGTGGTATCTTAATGTGTTTTTAATTTGAATCTCCCTGATGGCTAGTGATGATGAACATTTTTTCAAGTGTCTGATAGCCACTTCATTGGAGAAATGTCTGTCCATATCTTCTGCCCATTTTTTGATATGATTGTCTGTTTTGTGTATGTTGAGTTTGAGGAGTTCATTATAGATCCTGGATTTATATATTAAATAATATGTATGATAATTGTATTATGTATTTCATTCTATGTCATATAAATATATCTTACATTTTTGGGATACCTGGGTGCTAAGTCGATTAAGCTTCTGTCTTTGGCGCAAGTCATGATCTCAGGGTCCTGGAACTGAGCTCTACACTCAGCAGGGAGTCTGCATGTCCCTCCCCCTAGTTTCCCCTCTCCCTGCTCACACTTGCATGCATGCTCTCTCTCTCTCTCAAATAAATAAATAAACTTTTAAATATCCATATGTTACATTTTACATAAAGACTGGCACGAAACCAGTCTTTTTTTTCCTTTATTGTTTTCAGTATTTTTAAATTTTTTCTGCCATCAGTGGGTTTTACCCTTATAATTAGGAAGAAAAGTTTAGACTTCAAAAAATGAATACTTAGGCCATTAAGTTAAAGAGCCAACAGGCTTACCTTTTTCCCTCTTCTCTTTATTTTCTATTCTCCTGATGATAAAAATGAGACAGAAGGACTGTGGGAGTGCAGCCTAGACCTTTCCTTACCTTGGAAAACCCACCCTCTGGGGATCAGCAGAGTCTGGCATGCTGTCTGCACAGAGCTTTTGCAGGGAGCGGGGACGGGGATGATAAATCAGGAGGCAAATGTGAAACAGGCACAGTGGCCAAAATCAGACTGTTTCACCAGAAATGGAGCTTGGAAACCTGCCATGGCTGGGATCAGGTCCTTGCCAGCCACCATCTCCGCGGGCGCTGTCAGCCCCTCCAGGAGCGAGCAGTTCTCACAGGCAGGCTGTCCCTTCGTCAGTGGCCATAATGGAGGCAGCTGCACCCTGGCCTTGGCAGCTGGCCGGAGACTAACTACAGTGGTCTGGGGAGCTTCTGGAGCACAGTTAGTCACTTCTCCCTCTCTCCTCAGAACAAAACTACAAGGTCAAAGTGGGAGAAGCAGACAAGGAACCTGACCATCACCTCCTGTCTCTTCAGAATGAGGGCAAGCCAGTGCATCCTTTCAGACAGACTGTTGGCCAGCTGGCTGTCCCGCCTCTGCTTTCTCTCCATCTCCTTCCTTGTTCACTTTCTCTTTCAGCCTTTGGCAAACCTCTGTCTTCTTCCAAATTGTATCTTCCTTACCTGACCTTGGAATTTACTTAGACCACACTGCTGCTTCTAATGAATCAGGGTAAGTTACAGAAGAAGAGAGTCAAAGTGGGTTTTGAAGAAAGGGAAGGCATTTACACATACTATTGAGCAGATACATAATTTCAGAATTGTTAAGCAAAAAGCCCGGGTTAGCCTCCATTGAACTTGGCTTGTTGAAGGTATTGCCAAAAATGTCCAAAGAAAGCATTACATAGCAGGAGTAGGATCGGAACCATGGACCTGACAGCCTGTATCGGATGGCTGGGATGGAGCTGACCAGATGAGGCCAGGAAGGGGCTCAGGGAAGACATTCTTCCAGGTTCAACACAAGTGATTTAAGAAGGTAACTGTTCAAGTCCAGAGAAAGTGGAAGAAAGACACTGGCAGGTTTCTGAGAGTCTGATACGTACACAGAGTTCAGTCAGGATCAGAGATATCGGAGCTAGAAGGCTGACTCCAGACATACAAGGCAGATTTGTGAGGAAAGAGGGTTGGGAACAGCTGATCCAGGACATACCAAGACGAGAAGACCCAAGAGGACAAGCAGAGGCTCTGGCCATGAGGAAAGTCAAATAGAGAAGGGATCCAAAAAGATTCTAGGAAAAGAAAAGAGGAACAAAGTGGCTAATAGGGCAGAAGAATCAGAATAATATCAAAGAGAGAAAGGAAACTGCACTTTTGTTTTCTTCTCCATAATAGGAGTCTGAGGTATGAGGAGAAAGTTTAAAAAGAAACCAAAGAGCAGTGCAACTGTATCACAGACAGGAGAACCTCCCCATCTCTGAAAATATCTTGGGAAAGTCCCATAACTTGAGCTCTGGAGACGATAATTCAATTCTCCTTACCTTCTCATCTCTCAGCCACATGGGTAGAGTGAAGAATTTGTGTAGACAGAAATTTGGTGGGCACAGAGGTCCTATGGCTTCCACATGAAATTACCAATGGTATTTGCTCTGTTTTCTTTCTGAATCTTAAGTTTTGGTTCAGACAGTTCTGTTAAAATCCCTGTTGTACACTTCAGATATTACAGTAATGTTGAGCAGTGGGAGAGTGGCAGGGTTGGGGTAGGACAACAATTTCTTCAGTTTCTTCAATTTATGCAACTTCTTTTCTGGTGGGAATATTTAAACCAGTGACTCATGGACGAAAGCATTATGCAAGAATTTAATTTCTTCATAGGAATGAAACGAAAGGAGTGAGTTGGCTCTAATTATACAGGAAGTGTCAAAGGGCATTTAAGAATCCTCATAGAGCTGCAGGATATGAATATTTGGAAGAGTAAGAATTAAATATTCAAGCTATATCAACTACACATAATTATTTTTTGAACACCTGTTATATGCTAGAACTACATTAGGTGCCAGTCATACAAAACTGAATAAAATGTGTCCTACATTGATGGCACTCAGGGTTAGTGGAAAAGACAAGCTTGTAAAAGCAAAGAATTAAATGCCATATATTGCGACAGGTTCTCTTTAAAGTTAAGAGTGTAAGGTAGCACAAAGGAAGGGATCCTCTACCTGCTTACTATATCTTTCACAGCAATAAAAAATTTAGTAGAATTTCAAAGAGGAAAATACATTGAAGAGCTTTGACATGTTAACATTGAGATACTTCTGACTTTTTACATCAGTCTAATGAATAAATTCCACTGTACATAACCTATTCAATTTATTTATGATTCCTGTGGCAGAAAGTAAATGTACGTATTTTTTCTTTGTAGCCACAGAAATGTTTATCAGTTTGTAAATGATATGATGGTTTTCTGTGTTTTAAAAAGATGTCTTGGAATTTATCCTGCAACCTATCATTTCCCCACTTATACCCTCACCTCTAGGGGCTTGCAAGAAATATTCTTTGAAATGTTTTACTTTCTATCCATTTAAAAACTATCATTGTTTATTCATGATGTTTTGTCCCTTACGCAGCTGAGTTGCTTGAAGCAAGAGAAGGATAAATGTTCTAACCCATGTATCAGGTAGAGTTTGAACTTCAGTGTATACCCAATGCTCTATGTTTAACAGAATGTCTTCTCAGCAATCATCACCTCTTGCCAGAGTTTTTAAATAAATGAGTGATTTATTTTCCTGTAATTAAGTCCCTCTGGTTGCTTTGAATAATTCTCTAAAGCTTTCTTCTTTCTTCTGCTTTTTCCTTCATAAACTTTTAGAAGAAAATGCCATGTAAACACAAGACTTTCACTGTTGATAATACTCATTACAAACTTTACAAAAATGGTGATTTCTCTGTGTAAAATCCACAATGATTTATAAATTCTTATAATTTAGCCCACTCTATCTCTGTTAAAAAAAAAAACTCATTAGTCTAAATCGCCCTTTAATCTAAGAATTATATGAATATTTTAAACTGCTTTATCTCATAATGGTAGTAGAAATCTAAGTATTATATCAACCTGCCCATTATTATAAAGTAATATGAAAGCTTATATATAATATAAAACACAGATTCAGGTTTATCAAAAAGTTACACTGGTCAGTAAGGGGTTGCAAAGTGCCAAGGCAGAAAGGTGTCAGTCAGGGTCCGCATATC
Source organism: Mustela nigripes (assembly GCF_022355385.1). Classification (NCBI taxonomy): domain Eukaryota; kingdom Metazoa; phylum Chordata; class Mammalia; order Carnivora; family Mustelidae; genus Mustela; species Mustela nigripes. The sequence continues at coordinate 52,537,957 of NC_081571.1, forward strand.
TCACATGCAGTACCTGAGCTGTTACGATCTGACAGAGAGGACATAAGATGACCACTGAAATGGAAATTCTCTAATGGCATCTGCAAACATTAAATGCATGGACAATCACAATAGCAAAATGGTCCATGTAGTGATTAGATTTTCTTCTACAACCTACAGTTTTCTTATGGGCTGGACTGAAGAATGTTTGCACTCACACATCAAGAATCTGAGACAAGCAACAAAGGTGAAAAAATTGAAAAGGAAAGGAGTTTTTCAGAAGAAGGTGAGGAAATAAAACTCTTTAATTAAGGAATTTTCAAGGCAATATAGCAGGTAATAATTATAACTGCTGGCATAATATATTATCATCTTAAGAATATTAGGCATATCTCTGGTGCTGTTCCAAATGCTAGGTAGTTCTTTTCTTCAAAAAAGGCAACAGCCAACATAAGTTCTATGACTTGTTAGAAGTGTCTGGTTATCATTTATTACAACATTTTTTAAAATTAATTTTTATTAGGATGGATCTCAGTCCACAAGCTGAGGTGTGCAGGAAATATGGTATCATGATTTTATGATATAATAATTTAATTTCTACGGAGCATGTTCCATATCCTCACACAAAAGCTACTGGAGGATAGCTCCATGAAAAGAACAGATGTATGTGCACTGTTGTATACAAACATGCAAGAGGAAGTCCTTTTTTTTTTTTTTTTTTTTGACAGAGAGAGATCACGGGCAGGCAGAAAGGCAGGCAGAGATGGGGGAAGAAAGCTCCCCACTGAGCAGAGAGCCTGATGCAGGGCTCAATCCCAGGACCCTGAGATCATGACCTGAGCTGAAGGCAGAGGCTTAACCCACTAGGGCACCCAGGTGCCCCAGGAGGAAGTCCTTATATAAATTTAAATAAAGTAGGTAGAGTGGAGGAGGTTATTATTTTCAAACTGATCCTTGAGGAATAAAGAGAAGGGAGGGAGAAGGTTCCATACTGGAGGAAGCAGGAACACAGAAACAGAGGTTAAAAGATTAAAGTCTCAACAGGAGATGGTGATAAACTGGACATTATTGCATCATAGGCTGGGCAGAGGGAAGAGTGTAGTGCCATCTTTAAGTTGATGACCAGGCCTCACTTCATTGTTGCAGTGTTTAAGAGTTCAACTGAGGTCATCTCTCTCTAGGGTTAGAGAGTCATTTTACTGTGATACTTAAACTTTTGGTTTCTGAAAAAGACCAGTTGTGTTGTTTATAGTCCAAATGATCCCTAGTTGCTTTATGCAAACATTCCCCCCGCCCCCCGGTGTTTTCATTCCCATAAATCTTTCAAGAACTTAGTTTAATTTAATATTTTTAAATTGTCCTTTAATTGGCTACTGGGAGCCCTTTTAAGCTGGCTCTTTAATTCCCTTGAAAGAATTGCATCATTTTTTATGGAATTCCTTACTTTTGAGCACAAGATTTTCTAGGCTTTTCTTTTCCCTTGCCTGTTCCAGTCCTAAAATAAATTGTAGTTAGTGGGAGCTGGTATTCAAAATCTAGACATGGTTGTTTTTACTGGAGTGCCCTTGCTTTTAGGCCTTTTCAGCTGACCTAGTGATGGAAACAAATTAAATATAATTAATATAACATAATACAGTATAACAATTTTAATCTAACATCAAAGGGTTGTTCTCCAATTTTCTTCTTTCCATGCATATATTTCCTCCCACAGTGAGAACTATAGCTCCAAAAGACAAGAGAATTACAGACCAATATTCCTAATGAATATAAATGCAAAAATTCTCAAAATATTAGCAAACTGAATTCAGTAGCACATTGGAAGGATCATACACCCAAATCAAATGGGAGATAACTCTGGTGTACAAGAAGTTTCAATATATTGAAACTTTATATATATATATATATACATAGAATATATATATTCCATATATATATATTGATGCAAATCAATAAAAGTGATATACTACCTTAACAGAATGGAAGACAAAAATCATATGATCATCTCAATCAATGTAGAAAAGGTACTTGACAAAATAAAACGTCCTTGCTTGAGAAAACGGTTCAAAAAATTATGTATAGAAAGAATAGGCCTAAATAAAATAAAGGCCATATATGACAAATCCACAGCTAATATCATACCCACTGGTGAAAACTAAGACCTTTTCTTCTAAGATCAGGAACATGACAAGGATGCCCACTCTTCCCACTCTTATTCCACATAGTACTAGAAGTCCTAGCCAGAGCAATCAGGCAAGAAAAAAGACAAAAGAGTCATCCAAATTGGAAAGGAAAAAGTAAAACTGTCTTTGCAGGTGACATGATTTTATGTACAGAAAATCCTAAAGATTCCACCAAAAAGGAAAAAAATACCCATTATTAGACTAAATTATAAGTTCAGTAAAATTACAAAATCTACATATAGAAATAAGTTTTGTTGCTATATACAAACATCAAAACACCTGAAAAGTGTATCATTTATAATAGCTTCAAAAGCAGTAAAATACTTAGAACTAAATTTTATCAAGGAGGCAATAGATCTGTACATGAAAAAGTACTTTGATGAAAGACATTGAAGAAGATGCCAACAAATGGAAAGATATCTGTGAAAGCTGGACTCACCCTAAATGAGAGTACATGGGGTTTTCCGAGAATAGAATGTAGAGTAAGAAGGTGTCCAGGGCTAAACCTTGGGAATAAAAGCGGAGAAAAAGGAAATAAAAGATTATTTAGGATGATAAGAGGTAAACTGGAAGTGTGACACATGAAATCAACTAGAGAGAGAAGAAGGAGAAAGTGGGCAAAGATGGTTCTGGAATGAGAAAAGGAACAGCTGATCTCCTTCCTGCCCTCACACGTCCACACCTTTTTCTATGGGGCTCCAAACCGGGCTTATGCACAGCCACGTATCCGATAAAGCCCTACTGCATATGCCTAGTTTCCTGCTTCTCTATCCCTGAATAGAAAATAAACATGATGAAAAAGATCCCCCAAATGCTGGCATTCTTCCCAGGGAAACAACCATCACCACAAAAACTTTTTTCCAAAGAAAAAAAATTCCTGTATTAACCAGAAATAAATTCTTATTCATGTAGCTACTGGATACTTTCAGCTCTTGGAAAAGTCTGTTTAATTGCAAAATAAAATTATTTTTGGCTAAAATGAGCCAAATGGACTATACCAGATAAAATCTCTCTTACCATCTCCCTACCAGTGACAATATGTTTAACATTGTCACCCAAACAGAGATGAAGTGGATATTGTGACTGGTAAGCAATTTGGGTGACAATGTTAAAGTGAAGTTAGTTTCTTTTATGATTTCACAATTAGGAATGCTGAAGTGTTTGTATTCTGCCTTGACCTTTTTTTTTTCCTGTGGACAGCCCCTAGGAATAATAAATAAGTAGAAATCACAGTGTCACTTTATTGCTTAAATCACCATCCAATGCCTTAACCTAAGGCCTCTTTGGTAAAGTATCTTGGAGCAGGTAATTCTAACTTGAGGCTAAGTGGGGAGCCACCCATTTCCCCATTTCATATAAATCTTAGAACCAGCAATCTCAGGTATGTCTGGAGGCAGAGAGAAGGAAAGATGGTTCTGCTGACCCCTTTGGCAGATAGAAGACTAAAGGTTGAAAGTGGGGAATGGAGACGAAAAAGTAACAAAAGACCAGCTAGAGTTGCTTTGAAGAGGCAGGTCTGACTAAATATACTCCCACAGGAACAAAGGGAGTGCCAAGGAGCAAGGTGATGTCTGAGTTTCTTTCTTAAGATAGATTTATTTATTTATTTATTTCATAAAGATCTTATTTATTTATTTGACAGAGATCACAAGTAGGCAGAGAGGCAGGCAGAGAGAGAGGAGAAAGCAGGCTCCCTGCTGAGTAGAGAGCCCCATACGGGGCTTGATCCCAAGACCCTGGGATCATGACCTGAGCTGAAGGCAGAGGCTTTAACCCACTGAGCCACCCAGGCGCCCCAAGATTTATTTAGTTGAGAGTGAGAGTGCCTGTTAGCATAGGGGGGAAGGGCAAAGGGAGAACAGGTCTTAAGTAGATTCCACACTGAGCAGGGAGCCCGACATAGGGCTCAATCTCAAGACCCTGAGCTCACAACCTGAGCTGAGACCAAGAGTCGGATGCTTCACCAACTGTGCCACCCAGGTGTCCCTGAGTTTGTCTTCTAGGTAGAACAATTCACCCTACTAGCAGAGCTTGGCCTGGTGAGTATCAGGGGCTCAGGAGAGGTAGTGTAAGATGAGCAGCTCATCCTCTTGGAAGAAAGCCAAAAAAGGACTCAGCTAAAGCTGGTTTGCCATGCAGTAAAGACCAGTAATACTGCCCTCTCCTACCGTAGCAATGTACTTTTCCTATCAACAAGTCTTTTTGCCATTTAGGAAAAAAAAAAATTGCTCTTACGACAAGTTGGAGAGATCTATGGGAAATCAGAGGCATTATCTTCACAAATGCAGAGATTTTCTTTTAGTCTCACATGATGTGGGTGTCTCTGTTTTAATAAAAGTATTATGTGTTTTAATACATATTTTAATACACAATATTATGTATTTTAATACTTTAATTAAAATAGAGACACCCATCACTTGTTAGATATGTAACTGGTTTTTAGGATCCTACCCTACAAAATATCTATGACTAATGTCAAATTGGAGGGGTATCAAAATGATAATACACTGTGCTCAGTGTTCTTCCACATTTTAATCCAGAGTGATCTGAATGAACACTTACAGGTGAGTAACTTTGCAAAGAATGTCGCCCTTAAGGAGCATGCTCAGTACTTCAGAAGGTAAATGTAACACTAAAATGACTGAAGAACTGAAGAACAGTAGAAGTTCATGTAAGATAAACTGAAGAACAGTAGAAGTTCACGTAAGATAATTGCTACATAATACACCTGAGAAAAGCATCTTTTTATAAGTTTTTATAGGCAAATGTTCAACAAAGTATGGGTTTGACAGGGAAACAGGACACAGTGGGTGACAAGCTTGCTCTCTGAGTCTGCGATGAAGCTCTGTCTACAGTATAAAAAACAAGCATGAGATTGCATGTATCGAAACAATTTCATAAGATAGCCCAGCCATTGTCTCAGGGAAAAATCAGTAAGAACACTATCGGCATATGTGTGAGAAGCCAGTAAGGGTTGTAGAGGATACAGAAAAGAACTGAAAAGGTTCTTTAATTGAATATTATACCTGAAAGAGATATTGGAAGAACAAAGTATATTCTGTTTGCAAAAAATAAAACTGAGGAGAAATAGTCATCTAGTAGAAAAAGAGCTGTCAGACAATAATGGTCAATAAGTAGTACTATTGCCCTACAGTTGAAAAAAAAAAAAAAAGAAAATTGCTTTAAACTACAACATGAGATTTATACTGACCTTCCTACTCAGCCAAACTTAAAAAAAAATTCATTCTATTCATAAGGTGCAATTAGCTCTTTGATTCATATATATGTGTGTACATATATGTATATATATTATATATGTATTTTATATATGTATATAAATGTGTGTATGTAATATATGCCAAATGTACATATTGTGCTAAATGCATGCCATGGTCATATTTTCAAGTTTGTCTATTTCTTAGTCCAAGTCCTGTCATAGGTGTTTAACACAAACTACTTGCAACTAAGCCTTTAATATGGTCTTTGGTTATTGTAATAAACAATAAAGATTTTCCTGTCGTGTATTTGGTGAACATTGGTTAGGTAGGGATTCTCATTCCCCAAAGCAATTCATTATGTTTTTAGCTTAAGAAACTTCAGGCTTCCTTGGATATTGATTTACAGAAAGAAGCCAAATAGAAAATTAGCTCCCATGTGAATGTGTCTGCTTTTATGATAAAGTACTTTGGGTAGGTATTATCATTCTGTAAAGTGGTTGTAGTCTATTATGCAAATTAATCCTTCAGGATCTAAATTACACCAAAGTATAACAGTATAGCATCCTTGTATGCTATAGACATTATTTTTTATTTACAATGTATGTATTACAACCATAATGTAACTAATTTACAAAGTTATATATTTTGCCAATTTAAACGCTTTTTAAAGATGTGTCTGTATAAGAATCCTTAAACAATACATGAACTATTTCAGGGTGGTCTTCCAAGTGATCTTGAAGAAGGGAAAAGAATCTTATGTCTGCGATAGAGCTTAAGAAAAGATAGCACGCTCTGGTGGGAAGAAGGAATGTAGAACGTTCTGTTCAGTTCTATGCTTAGTCTGTTATTATTACAAATGCATTAGGTGAAGCACATGCTGATACAATAAAACAGACAGATCATGGGTAGATTAAATAGAGAAATACCTTAGACATCTGCCTCTTCATCTCCTTATTTCACTGACAAGTATGGAAGAGAGGTCCAAAGGGTTCAGATTTCTAGTTAATGCTTAATTCAGGCTAACCTTTAAAATTTCTTACTCATACTTGTAATACATAGTGTTATAAAAGATATTTAATGACACTAGAAAATAGACACATACCAACTTCTTTTGTAACTCTGCATCTTTAACCAGGGTAGGATAATTTCTTTTAACTAGTAAGGCAGTGTTAGTCTTAAGATTTCTTACCAAATTTCAATGTAGAGAGCAGGATGCCTTTGGAAATTTACAATGAAATTCTAACAGTTTTAACTTACTAACTACTATGAGTCTCTGCTATAAAACCATCCATGCAAGGAACATGGTTCATTTATCTGCAGTGTTATCAACACTGGCCTTAAATTAAATCTTCATACAATTTAACAACCTACAAATACAGCAGCCATGATTTATTTATGATGCATATGACATAATCATAAAAACATCAGGTCACCAGAGCCAGCATTTTGTATCTTTGTAATTCTTTAAATTATTTTTTATTTGTCACTTATAAAAAGTCAAAATAATTTTACATGATATCAGTATGCATAGAATACAGAGCATCTAACAGTTAAAGTTTTCCAAAATATTGTTTGTAACTAACAGTAATTTATTAAGTAATAAGACAGAGAGCTTGTTAATGCAAGAAGACAAAGGCGTACACGGTAGGAATGTGTACGGGGTAGGGATTCCAAGATTTCAATGGTCACGCGGTAGGGGGCAGGTGTTAGCTGGGAGCATAAGCTTGATTGCTGTCAATGAAAAACCTGCCTAAGAAGGCAAGAAGACCCAATGAATAGAGCTCTGGTGGATAGAAAGCTCACTAGTTGGCAGGTTGAAAAAATTGGGGATATGAAAAAAGCCCAGTCATGCTTTATCAAGAGTAACATCTCTACTTAGTTAACAACAAGACCCAGCTGAAGGTTATGGGAGTATCCAGTATGCCTCATGAAAGAGCCAGTAGTGTGCTCCACGCACACAAAGACAGACAACAATCAAGGCCTTAGAAGTTGAGCATCAGTAGAGCCCCAGGCAGTGCTGAGTTTTGGCCTTGCTCTTTCTCCGAAAGCTCCTTCTTATAGCTGTGCGTGTGATTGTGCAAGAACACCATGCACTATGCAACCTAGAGGCAGCAGCTCTGCATTAAACAATCCCTCAACAATAATGCCTAGTGTAAACTGTAATCTTTTTGGATTACACAGAGTTAAATAAAATGGAAAAGCATGATTAGCTTGTTCTAAGCAGATGGTGGCTCAAGAGTTGAGGGTAGCATGTCAGGTGCAAAATAAAACAAAGTCCTTGTTGCAAACATCTGATTTGTGAAAGTAAAATTTATACTTGCTATATGCTGGAGGAATATTCATTGCCTTGCTTTTGGAGCATGTGGGAATTAACTATTTGGAAGAAGAAGATTTGGACAGAGTTCCAGTTCCTCAATTCCAGAGGAGGAAAACCCAAGATAAAAATTAAGATTAAGCAGGAAAGGACATGCAGCAGCACAAAAATATAAAATATTATTGTCTGTTGTAGCCTTTTGTACTAAATCCTCTTACCAGCTCACTGAACTCTCTCAAATTAATCCCAAAGGACCATTCACCCGCCTCTCCAGATGCCCCTCTCCTTAGCAATTCACTCACACTGAATAACCACTGTGGAAAGAGAAACAAGAAGGGCAAATACAGTTTCGGATCTGAAGGGTATCTGCAGAACCAGTGTTTCTGTGATGATAGATATGAGGAAATGGCTATAGGATACGGAAGAAAAAGAAAGAAGTCTATAGAGAAGGACAAAGAGACTTTTTTTTTTTGGACTGGGAAATGAGAAACTGCTTCAGAGTTCCAGAGAAATGACTCTGAAGGCTGACTCAGTGCTAAGCCACCCTCAGAGCCAGCAAATTAAGAGACATTTTTACTTTTAATCAGTGTGTAGGACACTGTTTCTGAAAAATGTGATTCCTAGACCAGCAGTAATAGCAATCTGGAAATTTTTTAGAAATGCACATTCTTGGGCCCAATACCAGAGCTACTGAGATAGAAACTCTGGGATGAAGTTGAGTAAAATGTGTGTTTAACATACCCTACAGGTAATTCTGATACACACCTGAGACTAAGAACCACTGCTTTATGGGATATGAAGGGTGTTGGTGATGAAGCATGTCTTTTTTTTTTTTTTAAGATTTTATTTATTTATTTATTTATTTGACACAGAGAGAGAGTAAAAGCAGGGGGAGTAGCAGGGAGAGGGAGGAGCGGGCTCCCCACTGAGCAGGGAGCCTGATGTGAGGCTCCATCCGAGGACCCTGGGATCATGACCTCAGCTGAAAGCAGATGCTTAACCGTCTGAGCAACTCAGGTACCCCAGTGATAAAGCAAGTCTTAAGTACTTCACTCTCATCTTTGGCATTTCTTCTAACCTGCTGGCCCTCTTTCTGCAAATTTTGATGTTGGTCCTTTCATGAGTTTACTAGAAAGTGCTAGCTAAAGGTATTGGAGAAGAGTCAGAACTCACATTTCATTTTAAGATGGTTCTAAATAATTTGTTGATTAACACATCAAGGAGCTGCAGTTATCCCAGGCATCATTACTAGACAACAGCCAAGTGTGAGTAATGATAACCATGCCGTGAATGTCATGCCCTAATGGCCTAAAGATGCTATTGATTATAAGACATGTGTGAAAAGATGTTAAAAGATTAGAGATGTTGAAAGATTTTTTTAAAAAAAAGGTTATTACAAATGACGAATTATGACAAGCCAGAAGAGCAATATGTTAATTTACAATTACAATGAACATAGTCAAAGTAATATTAATAAGAAAACAAAACAGACACTCACTGCAATAGGGATAAGATCTGGCTCTCGTGAAGAAACTAGGACATAAGTTAACCCTAGAATAACATCTGAAATCAGGGGAGACTGGCTCCCTTAACTATAGATCCTGAGGCCTGAATGAGGCAAGTCCATGCATGGGAGGTTTGTGGTCTGATGGTGGGAATTAGAAAGATCCATTCATGTCTGTGTACAAGCAGGGAAGGGACAAAAACCCCAGATCTGGGAGTGTTGGGTATGGGATGCCACTAAGGATGAAGGTCATCCAGAGGCACCATAAAGTAGTATTACTTCCTTCACAATTCTTCCTTCAGGTTGCTCCATCCATCTCCACCTAGGCCCGGATAAATGAGAGCTGTGTGGGTAATATATTTTATCCTTCTTGTATGAGATTTATATACCTCAACTGGGATTATGGGCCAATTGCATATACTGGGAGTAAAGAAAATGTCTTAGTCTGTTTGGGTTGTTATAACAAAGTACCATAAACTGGGTAGCCTGTACACAACAGAAATTTATTTCTCAGTTTGAGAGACTAGAAGTCCGAGACCACAGTGACATAATGGTTGGGTTCTGATAAGGGCTCTCTTCTTGCCTTACAGACTGCTCACTTCTCAATGAGTTCCCACATACTAGAAAGAAGGCTGGCTAGCTCTATGGTATCTTATAGGGGCACAAATCCCCTTCATGAAGGCTCTACCATCATGACATAGTTACCTCCCCAAAGTCCACTTTCAAATACTATACCTACACTGCAGATTAGGTTTCAACGTGGGAATTTGGGAGAGACACAAACATTCAATCCGTTGCAGAGAACAATGCTTTGGAATATATATATTTTTAAATTAAAAATGGGGGTCAAGAAAGTATCAACTAAAAACAAGTTTTAATCTCTGATCTTTAGTTCTTACTAAAGCTATCTTTCCTATGTATATTGGCTTCACTTTAGAAGATCAGTATTTGGGGCGCCTGGGTGGCTCAATGGGTTGAGCCGCTGCCTTTGGCTCAGGTCATGATCTCAGGGTCCTGGGATCGAGTCCCGCATCGGGCTCTCTGCTCAGCAGGGGCCTGCTTCCTTCCCTTCCCCTCTCTCTGCCTGCCTCTCTGCCTACTGTGATCTCTCTCTGTCAAATAAATAAATAAAATCTTTAAAAAAAAAAAAAGAAGATCAGTATTTGCCCCTCTATCCTTTCATGTGTCATAGGACCAGGGCATGCAGGAGCTAATTTTCTACTTGGCAACACATAGAAGTTTTTGAGACAGGTTTATAACAAATTCACATCACCTACTCATTGTTAGCTTCTAAAGTAGCCTAAAATTTTTGAACTTGAAGGTCACACTCAACTCCATGAAAATTCAGTCTTTTATATTCCAGCTAACCCTGCATATTAAAATAGTCATGATATTGCTTATGAGCACTTTGAGGAGAATTTTAGAATAATTTTATTAAATACCATTGATCCTTGAACAACATAGATTTGAACTGTGTGGTTCCACTTATACACAGATTTTTTTTTTTCTTCAAAAGATACAGTACAGGACTATAAATGTATTTTCTCTTCCTTATGATTTTCTTAATAACATTTTTCACCAGTCTACTTTATTCTAAAAATACAGAATATAATAATATAACATACAAACTATGTGTTAATTAACTGTTTATATTACCAGTAAGGCTTCTGATTAACAGTAGGCTATTAGTAAAGTTTTTGGGGTGTCAAAAGTTATATGTCCATTTTCAAGTGCATGGAGGGTCAGCACTCTTAACCCTCATATTGTTCAAGGTTCAACTGTATTTTAATTAAATAAATTAATCCAGTATGGGAGTGGCCTAATGACTCTCTTCCAAGTAGTTACTCAGGGATTCAGGGTCCCTTAACTTTTATCTCTACCATCTTCAACATTCTCACAGTCACCCTGGAAATCAACATCTAGCTGGTAGATGAGGAAAATGAGTGCAAGAAGGCATACTGACACTTAATTATCTAGGCCAGGAAGGGACACGTGTTATTTACAATCATTCATTGTAACAATGCAATTACTTAGATTTCATTGGTGATATCTACTCAAGTGACCTACCAACATGCAGGAAGAGATAGGAAAGATATCTCCTAATTACACTTCTACAGTGTGGAAAGGTAGCACAAAACCTTTTTCATGAATCATCTCACCCAGAGTCTACTCTTAAATATCTAAGCATATAACACACTTTCACATAAAACACACCACCTCACAAGAGACAATCCAAAGTTTATCTAGTTACTATAGTTAGCTCAAAATCCAGGATTTCTAAATGGTTTTCTCAACATTCTATCAAAATTGTATATGGCTCCATATGCCAACAAATAAACTAAAAATCAAGTTAACTAAACCTCCGTTCATCCAAACATACAGACTCAACCAGTATACAATGACAGAAAAGGGACAGGTAAGAGCCATGGGAACCGCCACTGAATGGCAATGGGAGATACACAGTGGTTACCTATCCCTGGCAATGAGAACACCCTGCCGGTCAGGCATTGGGAATATCCCTAGTATGGAGACAGAGATTGTTCCTAGACTTGGTCTTGGGCTGCTCCGGGGGAATAAGTTCCTTGTCTATTGCTTCTTTGGTCCCTATTTCTGTCTTCATGGAGATCAACCCATGCTCATGACTCTCTGTGCCCACATTTCAAATAAGCACTGAAAGTTATAGCCTCTTCAGTAACTTGTAATTCTTGTGTACTTCTTGGTGTTGATGCAAATTTGGAGGCCCAAAGGCTGTTAAAAACTTCAAATAGTCAAAGGCATGTACCTTTGGCAATGTGATTCCTCAAAAGCTTAGTAGAATTTTAAAAACCTATTTGCTTCCAGACAGTGCTCACATTTAATATTCTTACCTAGAAATAATTATAAGCCAAATAAAAATGTTTATTTCCCTCCACACTTCCTTCCCTAACTAAATGTTCACTATTTTGAGGTCATCAGGTTTAGATGAGAAGGCCATGAAACAATTCTTATTCTTTCTTTGTACTGTTTGGAGATCTCCTGAGGACCAAGAAAACTGGAGGCACAGGGGATGGGGGACTCCAATCTCTCCTCCAGTACTGAGAACAGGAGGAAATTCTTCTGCCTCAAATTTAATGCTTCAGGAGATTAGGCACCCCTTCATGGGACTGGTGATCCATGAGATGATGTCTTCTTAAAGAATATGTGTGATTGAATAAAACTTTGCATCTTCAGCAACTAGCACTGCCCCCAGGCACATAGAAAATGCTTAATAATGTTTTAGGGTAAAAGAATATAAAATTAGGTATTAATTAGTAATATATCTTACTTTACTTCAATGGCTTTCAAAGCGTGGTGCCTGGACCAGCATCACCATTATCAGAAAACTTGTTAAAAATACAAGTTCTGGGCCCTATTTCAGACTTACTGAATCTGGGGTAAGACCCAGAAATGTATTTTAACAAGATGATTCTATTGCAACTGAAATTTGAGAATCATTGCATTAGTTCATTAACAGTTTTCCTAAGAATGTCTAGATTTAAAAACTACCTACTAGTCAGCTAAAACTGCTTTTTTCCTTTTAAAGTAAGTGCCTATTAAATTTGAGAAGTGAGGAATTTCCTTAGGTATTTTAGAAATACCTTTTATTTGGTAGATAGCATGTAAAGATTCCATGAGTTTATGAACAATGTGTTTTGAACCTGACTCTTTCCAACATTTCCAGAGACATCCTGTCATTGTTTCACACACAGGATTTCCACTGGAATTAGGTGAAGTTCAAAGAATAGGTCAATGGCAGGATGCAGTCTCAGATTACCGAGGCAGAGATTTTGTTGCCTCTCCCACCACTGGAGTTCTTCCATACATCCTGCTTCATTGCATGTTGCTTTCCTGACTTCCTCATCTAGAGTCATGAGGCTGCTTTATAATCTCATGCTGTCACTTATCACCAAGTTGAACTTTGGGTCACATTTTGCCAATCTCTGAAGAGACTGTTACAAATTAGGAGGAAAATGGTACTTTTTTATTTTCAGTTGTATCTAATAGACAGTATTTAAGTCATTAATCTTTTCTAACAGATTAAGTTAACATAATAGTCTATCTAAGATGAAATTTAAGATTAGCGAATACAATTTTATCTGAGAAATATGGCCTCAACTTAACTGGCACTGAATATCTTTTTGAGCTGACTTTATGATAGCTGATCAATACCTTTAATGGATAATTCACGATGTCATCATTTCTTTGAAGTCAATGTCCTAGAGTAATAGAACAGTGTCTAATGTGACAGTAAATATGACAAACACATTTAAACTACAATGGGTCCAAATGTGTAAACGCACATTGTTTTATTATTCTTATAAATGTAATTATTCCAGTGTTATCCATTTCAGCCAAAAATACTCAGAAGGTTTTTAACTCTTCCTTTAGAAACCTCATGTTAGGTTGAAACAGTGACTGATGGTTTGATTACCCGGCAGCCCTTGGTAAACAGTACAATCGATAGTGCCTGAAATAAATAATAGGTATAACTAATTACAGAACTTAACTTTTCTTGATGGTAGTGAGACAGTTTCTCAAATTTTAACCTTTGTGCTAATTACCTGAAGACCTTGTTAAAATGTAGATTCTAAATAAATAGGTCTGGAGTGGGGGACATCTGTGTGGCCCAGTGGATTGAACATCTGACTCTTGGTTTCAGCTCAGATCATGATCTCAGGGTTGGGACGTGGAGCCCTGCGTCAGGCTCCCTGCTCAGCACAGAATCCACTTGGGATTCTTTCTCCCTCTCCCTGTGACCCTCCCTGTGCTCATGTGCACTCTATCTCTCTAAAATAAAGAAAATCTAAGTAAATAAATGAATAAACAGGTCTGGAGTAGAGTGAGAGATTCTCTATTTCTAACTGATGCCAATGCTGCCAATCCACAAAGCACACTGTTGGGTGGCAAGTCACTAGAAGGCAAAGAAACAAAACCAAATGTAAAATAATTTATAGGTAGATATTCTGTACTATTCACCTTTGTTAATTGAAAATAAATTCATTAAAAATACATTGATGCCCAGACAGAACACTGCCAATGATTTTCCTCTTACAGATTGTTCCAATTTCTGTATTTGTTGGTGTGCTTCAATTCATATATACTAACCATCCAACTTCTAAGAATTTTTGTAGTATATATTGATGGTGACACAGGTCTGCATTTCTGGCCCATATAGAATAAAGGGCTCATAGTTTTTACTTCCATTCTAACATGGAAACAAAGGTGAGTTATGGGATAAATAGAGAGGGCAGATTCCCTTTCAAGCTTTTAAGAGTAAATGGCACATATACCTTTTTCTCTAGATTGTTTACTGTGCTTGTAAGAACTGGCAGAGCAGTCACTTGTTCTGAAGTGCAAGCCTTTTTCCTTTCATAAACATCACATGCATTTCCCACGGCAACCCACACTTTCATAAAGACTGTAAACCTAGGCTTTCACAGAAAATTATTTCTAGCACATGTCTTGGCCAGCTTTACTTAAGCTTTCAGGTATTTCCCATTTCTCCTCAGTTACAACAGAAGCCAATCTTCCTTACCTCCACAGACTGCTCCTGCTTCACCCTGCCCCTCACCTTTGAGTTCTTCTTGATCCTGACTTCACAAGCATCAGTCAACTTTGAGTGGTGCTCTTCTTTCTTCACAATTAGTTATTTTTAACTTGAGAAAACCACCTGGTCAGACTAATGCCTGTTTGCCAGGCAGAGACAGCTGCTCTTGGGGTCTGCCACAGCCATGCTGCAGCCTGCTGGGAAATGTGCCACAAACAAAAGTTTGGCACGGGGTCAGTTTGGACCTCAAGCCTCACTGAGAGCGCCTCTTCACTGTGGTTTGCTGGCATTACGAGCCATGTTCCACCAGCTCAAAGAGAAGCTGCTGTTCTCTTGCTCTGTCTCTTCAACACACACACACACACACACACACACAGTCTTTTCTCCCTCTCTCTCACTTTCACTTTTGACATACTCTCCTTGGAATAAAAAGGAAAGTCTTGGAAGGAAATTGGCTGTGTGCCACATTACCATAGGCTATACTGTAGGTGCTTTGGATAAAGCTCATGAAAGAACATATGGGCCTCATGAAAGAAACACCTGCTTGTTCAAAGTGGAAAATAAAAAATAAAAGTGGCCCCACTGTTCATTTGGAACCCCTAGAAGGAGAGCTGTGATTAAATGAAGGAGGCCACTGGAGGCTCTTTTCTGCCCATATCCTTCCAGCTGAGGCATCGCCATTCCTTGATTTTTAAACAGATATTGTTAGGGATGTGTTCTGTATTTAGATTCTGGGAACAGACTTCAGAAGTCTTCAAACTAGTCAAGTTCCAAAATTGGATCACTTTTTCCCCGCACAAACAAAAACAAATTATAGTCAAGATTTATTTTTCACCAAATAGCCAATAAGATTGAGAATTTCGATAGGATCCTTATACCTGCTCACAAATTTGGGAACATTTTGAAAATACACCTGAAAACAGCTAACTGGTAATTCCTTTCAAGATAAAGTACAAATCTGGGGTGCCCAGGTAGTTCAATGGGTTAAATGTCTGACTCTGTTTCATCTTAGGTCATGATCTCAGGGTCATGGATGGAGCCCCATGTTGGGCTCTATGCTTGGCTCAGAGTCTGCGTGGGATTCTATCTCCCTCTCTTCCTGCCCCTGTTCCCCTCTATGCCCCCCAAATAAATAAATAAAATCTTCAAAAATTTACAAATATAGCCCCAGAAATGTTTTGGTAGAAAGAAATATATATATATATATATATATATATATATATATTTTTTTTTTAAACTTACTTGTTACACTTAAAAATTACCTTAAAATATAGGACACCATGAATACTAAGTTACTTTCAATTCAAATTAGAATTTAAGATCACAGGAGGGAATATTAAGTCATTTTTGACTCTATATTCTGGGGTAGTAAATAAAGGCTATAGTCTTTAACTTATACTGGACAATAAAAGATGCAGGAAAATCCACTGTCACATGATTGGTCAAATAAGGGTTCTTAGAAGCTACTGAAACTCATTAGGTATCTACCAAACGGGTTACCAAATAAATAAATAAATAAATACACAGACACTCATGTACACATACATATACGTAGTATAATGCTCAGCCATGAGGAAGAGCTGGCACATATGTCAGAATCTTCTCTAGCAGGATACACATCTAGTTCCTGTTACAAGTCCTCTTTATCGAAAGCAAACTAATGCCCAAAGGGCAATCCAGTCTATAGCCTCTTTTATTAATAAAGTTTAAGTGGAACACAACAACACTTACTTATGTTCTGTCTACAGCTGCTTTCATACTACCACAGCAGAGTTGAGTAGCTGCCACAGAGGTTATATGACCTACATAGTCTAAAATATTTGTTATCTTACCCTTTCCAGAAAGCTTATTGACTCCTGATCTAGCACATATCTCAGGACAGAGGGCCTCTAGAATGTTCCTGCATTTGAAACAGGACTTACTCCAATGTTTAAAATCTGTGGTTTGTGATGTCCAAATCTGAAACACATCAAGTTGTTTACTCTCATAATTTAACACCACTGTTTCAAGTAAATTTAATTCATGTGTTCAAGTTCAATTAAAAATAATTCAACAAATGTGCTTTTGGGGGATTTTGTTTAACACTGAACAAAAAAAGAAAAAAGAAAGAAAAAGTGCCAGTACTAATCAGATTCTGTAAGGGTCCTTCTGTGGAAGTGAACTTCAGGCCCTAAAAGATGAGTTGTACTTAAACTCAGGATCAACAAGGTCAAGTATGTGTGAGCATTTTGCTCTTTTTAAAGACAACAGTCTGAGTACCAACTGGCCAAGATAAAGTGGGCTTAGGATCCCATTTTTTTAAGTTTGCCACCAGCTTTTTTCCTTAACAGCAATACACACACCCCTCAATCAAATTTCTTCTCTACACTTTATTTAGCTTGGGCAAATACATTAACAAAATACTATGTGTCAAAGTATTCACTTAAAGTATACCTGTTCTATTCAAGAATTACCATCAGCTCTTCAAATTCAGAGTAGGCAATCAAAGGGATGCAAGTACAATTTTACTGATCATAAACCCAAACCCTGAACGTCCCAATTAAATTGACAAACATGCATTGTTTACCTAATGTGTATCAATCCCATAGATACTCAACTGAAAGACCAATACAGCATATAAGGACTTCCAGTCTGATTAATTTGGGGTTCTCAGCTCACCATTTCTTTATGGTAAGTATGAGACTACCCTGAAGGAGTTCTTCTTCTCTCTCACTCTTTTTCATGGCTTTGTGTTTAAGTATTGTCTTATTAAGTTAGAAAGGTGTTGTTTTTGTTTTGTTTTGTTTTGTTTTTCCCCAAGCCTCTATAAAGGGTTTTAACTGTGCTTAGTCTTTAATCTCCTGCAATTATTTAAATGTTGGTCACTATAAAACCCCAAAACTAGCTTCCAATTAAAATAGCACAAAAATAAGATCATCATGAATTATAGGAAGACTTCCATAAAAATACTAAGGTAGTATCATGAATATCTTATGGTTTAGAAAATTGGAATTTAACATGAAATAATATTATTAGATTTGCATTGACCTAGGTATTTGACATGAATTATCAGATATTCCTTCCAAAAATTTTATGAGGAAATTTCCAGTATCTGTGTTTTACATAAGACTCAGGAAGATTGCGCAGCTCTCTGAAAATCATGTTAGTTAAAGGTAGAGCAAAGACTCAGTATCAGGTCTGATCGCATTGCCTGCCTCACCATCTCCCTACTCCACATCTTGAACATTTCTATATGTACCCCTTAAGGCTGACTCTCTATTTTCTTTCTGTTACATAAGAAATGCATATTCATTTTAGAAAAATATTAGAACATGAAAATGGAGGTAACTGGGTAGGTCTGAGGGAAGTCAACAAATTTAGATCAAGTTTTACATCTTTTTGATACTGGAACAGAATGGTAGGACATAGAGACAGGGAAGCTTTAGAAAGACTTGACCTTAACATTTTTTAAACTGCAACAGTCAAAACCATCATTTTTAAAGTAACAAGCAATTTTTTTCTCCTAGGGTGGAGACTAGGAGAGTTTATCTTTCTTTTGGAAAAATTACTTAAATGAACATTTAGTGGAGCATAGATCTAAGGGCAAGTTCCTTAGGAAGCCATGAGTTCTGAGAATTTTCCCTGAACAGATGATTTAGGCTGAGATAGTAAACATTCTACTCAGTAAATGTGTGTTCCTAAGAGAAGAGCTTTCTCATTCTTAATCTATATGTGCACCATTTATTCCTAAATGCTATTGTTCATTTTGGTTGCTAGGTATATGCACAATAAAATACTGATAAGAGCTCATGAAGGGTAACCTGATTCACACCTTAACATCTCCCCTGATAAACTAGGGAAAGGAGAGTGATAGGGATTAGACTAGGTTTTGTGCTGCAAAACTCAAGTGGGACTGTTGGTGTTTACTTTGGATGGAATAAACCAGACAGGAGGGTAATGTACACTTCTGCTATTAAGGCTTTCTGAGGGCCACATCAAGTACATGCATGTGGGAGGTGGCATTTCACTTGCGAGGCTGTTCCCACTGCAAATTATCTTAGGAAAGTCTTAATGGTGAGGTGGGCCTGACTGGAGGAAGGAAAGTCTTCTTTACTCCCTTCTCTGGGTCCAGGTGTTAACTGGTTCTGAAAACTAAGGCAACATATTGCTCTGGCAGGTTCTTGGTGGTGAGCTACCCTCTGCCACATGGGAGCACTCCAGGAGCTGGTCAAGGAGCTAACCTAATAAGGAATTGTGATGTTGGCTTGGACTCTAAGAGTAGCCATTTTTAGTAGAGTCAACTGACTATCTATAAAACTTTGTTTTCCATGCTGCAGTAAAATTAGTTGCCCTGTGAAGTGCCACAGAATGACAACCTTAGAAAGGGATGTGATATTCTTCCTCAGACTGGTGTGCATGTGTGTTGGGCAGGCAGGCTAGAGGTGAATGGAAAGAACGAGACTAAGGGTTGACTTAACAAAGAAAGAACACTACAAGGGCCAACCATGGCTGAAGTAGCTAGGTGAATAGAAGAGGAAGAATCAGAGACCAAACGTGCATGAAATGGTACCATTAGATTGCTAGAAACATGTTGGGAACACTTTTCAGGGGAGAGAGGGAGCAATTCCCCCAAATCAGGCAATTTTAAAAAAGGAAGAAGTCATTTGGCAATCAGACTTTTGAAACCTAGGCTTTATATATTATAAGATGAGGAGGAAAACAGGGTCAGAAACAGCCTCATCTTTAGCAAAGACCTCTGCTGCAGCTGTGGCAACTCTAGGACAGCTGGCCCCAACTTTTCTTAAGCTCATTAACTGACCTGACCTTCCTACCCAGGGGTCAATGTGTTCAATTCTATAGAGCAAGGCAAATTACTTAATAGGATAAAATGCGAACATACTCCCAAATGAAGACTTACTCTATCTCCCACATCCATGTAGTGACCTGCCCACTGCTACCTCCTGTGGTATTTAAAAAAAAAAAGAAAAAAGAAAGAAAGAAAGAAAGAAAGACTCCTTCAAAGAAATCAGCGTTCCAAATGCAAACTTGCTCCCTTGATTCCATGCCCCTTCCCCAAGACTCCTACAGAGAACATCACATAAAACATTCACTACGCTCAACAAGTTTGAGCATAAGGAACTTCTATCACAGTGTGAGAAACTTGGCTCAGATTACATGTATTATATGTTAATGTTTTTTATTAATTTACTCAGTAAATATAGAACCCATCTTTGTACTAGGTGCTACATTAGGAGATTAGGAGGTGTTTGCTTTCATGTTGCTTCTGAGCTATTTCTGAAAGAATTTAAGAAGACATATATGAGTGACTGTAACACAAAACATGGTAATTTGGGATCACAATATAATGGAGAAGATACAAAGCTTGAAGAAAAATTGATATTGCTGATTTCCTAAGGGAAACCACTCTCTGCCCAGGCTTTGAATTTCTTCTTAAGGGCTTCGAGCATATGAAAGGGATTGGGAAAGTAAATGTATGGCATACACTCTATGAATGGTTTTCTTTTTAACCTAAACCCAAATTGAAATTTTTCCTGTAGGTCTTTGTGCAAGAGAACCTGTAAATCAAAGTGGATGTTATTTTCAAGTATGGTTTTTTAAAACAGGAAAAAATTTGAGCAAATCACTTTTCTGTTGTTCCTCTTTTTTTCTGATATAACTTCATAAAAAAGATACAAAGCTGTGATGTAAGAATCTCAAAGTATATACCTAAGAGCGATTATGATCTCAGAATTAAATAGCTTATTAGATAATCTCTCAAATACGAGCTATTTTAAATATATTCTGGTGGGTGTTCTATCTATCTAGCTACCTACCTACTTGATATACCTGGAATAAGAAAGGAAAAACTTGTCATCAATTGTGACTATTTGGAGAATAGATTTATTTACTCAGAATAGCTCCTACCATCCAATATGGACCTTACCCAGCAAAGTAACATATATAGGGAACCCATATTTGTCTCAGAAAAAAAAAAAACAACAAACGAAAAACTTTGTCCTGACAATTGAGTAATTGTTATCTGAACCTCAAAATTCTATTATGAATGTAAGTGAAAAAAAAAAAATGTCAGGCTCGTGATAATGGCAAGTGTTTCATCTATTTAAAAAAAAGCAAATACACGTGTAACACCAGAGCCCAAAACCAAAATCTTCAGTTTGACTCCAGTGGAACATTTAATTCCAGAGGAAGAGGAGTTGTCTTCTTTCTGGTTCTGTCAGTGTGAATAAATTTCAAAAGTACTGCACATCTCAGAAAAGATCCACTTGTAGTCATTAAGTGTTGTAAGTTTGACTATTTAGGACTTTTTGGTTTTGAGGCAAAATAGATACATAACATTATATTAGTTTCAGGTATACAATGTAATAATTCAATATTTGTATGTATTGAAAACAATAAATATAGTTAATATCCATCATCATAGTTATAATTTTTTGTGTGTGATAAGGATCTGTAAGATTATTCATAGCAACTTCCAAATGTGCAATACAATACAGCATTGTGACTATAGTTAATAATACTGCATTACATTTTGATATATAAAAATCAAATCATTATGTACAGCAGCACAATAAAGCTATCAATGTAATCACAGAGCCCATCAAATTCCAGTTAATTAGCTATGGTTAGGTCCTTTTCAAAAATGTAACTTGCTTGTTCCCAAAGAAGCCCTTTGTTTCTCCGATCCCTGGTCTTTAAAGAAATGAGGGCCAGTCTGATTGGCTTTAGAGCTCATCTCCCTTCTTGAACAGAACTGTTCTTCTAGGCAGTTCTGTGGGCCAATGTGCTGTCCTTTTTGGTTCAAGTCTCTGAAACAATCCATACCTCACTAGCCTGTTTCAATTTTTTAGTCTGATGCCCTCCAGGTCATGCCTTTTTAACTCGATCTGTTGTATATTCTTTAAGCTCTTATAAAAAATAAACAAACATACAAACAATACCCCCCCATCTTTATCACACACACACACACACACTCCCTCCCTACTGCTCTGGTGGGAGTTTTGCCAGGTAATATGTTTGGATATGCAAGTAGGTATATTTACATGATATATGAGAAGTAAATCATGATGCACACAGTTCACACTCAAGTATTTCTACCTAGCATTATGCATTCGTTTATCCGGGAAGAATGTTTAAGACAGGTTTTAGCGAGGTAGGAAAGACTAGGAGGGGAAATAGTTCCCACCACAAAAGACAAGAATGGGAAACAGAATGGAAATGATTTAAAATACCAGGATTTCATTTTCTGTGAGCTTTACGAGACCAGTGCTCTAACCCCTGAGCTACGGAGCCATTCTGTGAGCTTTAGAGATAAAAACTACTCTATCTATTTTAGTCAGAAAAAATTACATGTTTCACTATTTAAAAAAATAAAATGGAAAAGAGTTTTAAAGTTGTAAAGATTGCAGAAGAAATCACCTGAATAACAGTGAGGTGTTTTTGTTTCTGTTTAGAAAGCAATAAAGCTGAAAGATAACTAGAGGTTATGACAGAATCAGTTGATAAAATGTACCTTAGAAGAAATACCTGTGGTTTGGGAAAAAAGCTTGTATTATAATGATTTACTTTTATAATCTGACCTGCCCACCAACCTCACAGAAAACATTCCATGTCTCCTGCAATCAGCAGTGGTTCTATCAAAGTCCTTGTAGAAATATTAACACATCTTCAAAGAAGCATGGTAAGTACTAAATTACTAAATTCAAATTTTTTTTTTTTTTAAGGCAGGTGATAGATTATGACTACCTGACTGATTCCCTGTCACTGTTTCTTTGTGACTTTCAGAACTGAAATCACTAAAACCTTAGAGGTTCAACCTTGATTGGTATTTTGGATTAGATTGGTCTCCCAGGACTTGGGGATGTGTAAAGAGCCCAAACCTGACAGCACTCTGCCTTGGCTTCTATTTGGGATTGCTGCAGGTTTGGCTCTGACCCTATAGTCTAATAAAGAACATGGATTCACAATCTGGGTTTTTTTTCCCTCCCATTTTTCATTAAACGATCCCCAACTTTTCCTCTTTCCTATAAGTATCCCACAATTGGGCTTCTGTCCATGAATTCCAGCCCCTATGTAGGTACCTGCTACCTGCTGCCTGAACTTCCTAATGTCATAAAACATGTCCTGCCAGATCCCACCTACTGCCTGTAGTTGAATTCCATCCTTTTCCAAAGCTAACATCTTTCACGCTCTACAAGTTTCCCCCTACCAACTTGTTCTGCCTCCCACATTCAGCCTGGTCTCTGGACTTCACCTTTCCACACAGGCCTGCTATGTCACTGAGCAATAGAAGCAGTTTATGCCCAGAACTACCCAGGATGAGCTTGGCATGGTCTCCAAAGAATTGCTGCATGGTCCTTCTTTACAATTAGATATACCATATATTTGGAAGAACCCTTAGGGATCATGTAGTCCAGTTCCCAGAGTAATGTATATAATCTAAGATCACATATCTTGTTTATAGTTTTTATACAAAGGAACACTCAAGGAATATATATGTGTTACTAGGTATTTCTGATCCTACTTAACTCCCAAGACTCGTAGCTCACACTCTACATGGTAGTTTTACAATGAAAATGCACAGGTTATGTTATCTAATACTGAGGGCTGCAGAGCAAATGAATCAATGAATATTTATTTCCTCTAGGCTGTGGAAATCTAAAAGAAATAAAATAAATTCCCAAACAAGCTGGGAACAAAAAGTGCTAGGTACTCAAGAACAATACATGGTAAATAAGAGGATTCACACCATCAGAACAATAGGACTCATCTGGAACCCAAGCTGGACTTTGAAGGAAGTGCTTAGATTCTTTAAAATGAATAGGAGATATGGACATTGGGGAAGGTATGTGCTATGAAGTGTGTAAACCTGGCGATTCACAGACCTGTACCCCTGGGGCTAATAATACATTCTATGTTAATAAAAAATAAAAATTTTTTTAAGAAATGACTTGGAGAAGAAAGGAAGTAAACCAGGATACAAAATCATTACAGTGGGATCCTTCAGGGTTAACTGAACCCACCATGGGACCAGACTGATTAGAACGTAGCTTGGTCCTGGACCAAGAGAAGATACCAAAAATACTTATCAGAATCTATGTATCAAAGTTCCTCCTGCCAGGGGAAAGGCTCTGGGCTAGAAGGAAGAATTGGAATTCATGAGACTTGGAAATCTTATTCGAGATCCATCTCAACTGTGACATAAAACTAGAAGTTCAACCTCTGGACTTCATGTTTTTGGTTCCTGTTTTCAAAATCTAAAGTAGACATCAGAAAACTACTATTTCTTATGCTCAACAAATAAGTGAAGTCATATGATAACTGACTTGCACATGTTGCATGGGGCACTGGATGTAGTACATAAATAATGAATTCTGGAACGCTGAAAAAAAATTTTAAAAATAAATAAAAATTTTAAAAAAGAAAACTACTATTTTCTACATCTTGTGCATATAGAGAAAGAGTTATGTAAAATGTAGAAAAGGCACTTTAAAACAATTTTTGAGTATAGTTGACACACAATACTACATTAATTTCAGGTGTATGTCAAGTTAACTTCACCACATGTTATACTATGCTCACTGCAATTGCAGCTGTTGTCTTTTCTTAAAGGACTCTCATGTAACATTATCAAATGCACTGTTGGTACCTTGATTTCATAGACTTGGCTACACTGCAACATCACCAAGTATCAGGCTCGATTTTGTTTAGGGAGATCATTACTGAGTGTCCATTATGAGCCATCCTATTTAGGGTTGTCCACATATGAATCTCATTAGATCCATTAGGGTTGGTGTTAATTCCGTTGCCCTGAGGTTAGTCTGCAATGAGGCAAGGATAGTTCTTGGGCTGCTGATTGCCCACAGTACCACAGACAACTATAGGCCCACTATCTATTAAGCCCCTATCGTTGAGTCTTTGCCTTGGACTTTTTTTTTTTTTAACTTTTTCAAATGTTTATTATAGAAATTGTCAAACATATAAAAAGTAGGGCTCGGGTGCCAGGGTGGCTCAGTTGTTCAGTGTCTGCCTTTGGCTCAGGTCATAATCCCAGGGTCCTGGGATCCAGCCCCTCATCAGGCTCCCTACTCAGCAGGAAGCCCACTTCTCCCTCTCCCACTCCTACTGCTTGTGTTCCCTCTCTTGCTGTCTCTCTCTCTGTCAAATAAATAAATAAAACCTTTTTTAAAAAATTAAAAATAAATAAAAAATAAGAAGTAGGGGAAATACTATTATGAGCTGATGTGCACCTATCCCCCAGCTTCACTAGCTATCAGCAAAGGGACAGTCTGGTTCATCTCCTTGTCTACCCCCGTTCCCTTCCCTTCTACATACTAGATCATTTCAGAGTTTTAACGGAATTCAAATGCCCTAGAGAAAACTGAAGTTCAGTCTTAAATCCCAGGCTTTATTCTGCAGACCATGACTCTTCCAACTCCCTTGCCAACTTCTAGAAACAGGACACTGTCTTCTATGACCCAGACTCAAACTAGTGTTCTAAAAACTGTTGCCTGGAGACTTAAGGACCTTTCTCTTCTCACCATAAATTTACTAATTACCAATTAACTCCTGAGCAGTAAATCCTAGAAGAGGTTCTTTCTGTCAACCTGAGGAGGGCCTTTTTGGCTACTCCCCCTCTCCTAGCCTGTAACACTTGGCAGCCATGCTCACTGTATGAACAAGATATGCCCATGTTGTACACACAGGTTATGGTCCCAGTACAAATTTCCATCCTGTTGAAAATGTAAGGGCCTACTTACACCTTGAATTCTTTCCATAATGTAAAGCCCCCAAGCAATGTGTCTGTTCCTCCTTTAGCTTGCAATAACGATATGCCTCTACACATTTCTTCTTGATTTGGCTGAGAAGCATCCTGTTTCCACGCAGTACTACCCCATTGAAATCAAAGCCTTAAATCTGAATCCTCAGGGCTCGCACAAAGAACATTCAAATAATCTCAGGTGCTTATAGCCCCCTTGGACAGTTTCAGCTCCATCAGGCATTCAGATAGCACATTAGTTACACATTAAAAATTCCAGCCCCTCTATCAATGACAGATTTCACACACCAAGCCAAAAGATTCAGACTGGATTCCAGTACCCTAGCTTTTCAATAAACAGCGCCTCAAATTAAATTACTCTGCCTCGACCTCAAGTGGAATCTGGTGCTCAGTTTTTCTTTTCTGGAGCCATACTTCACGTTTGAAGATGGTCTAATTTCCCCCTTTAGAGATGTTGCTTGTGGTAGGCAATTCTGGTTCCTGAAGCAGGAGATTTGCTGGGCTGCCAGGCAGGGTATACCTTCTACAGAGCAGCTGGTAAAATAGGAAAGCAACACCCAGGCTGATTTTTAAAGCCTGACCTTGTGATTTCATCAGCTTGTTGTGAGGATTTTCAATCATTAACGAGCAAAATGCTAAGGAAAAATTCCAATTATTGCTATAGTTCCCTATCTGTGGGAATAGCTCCTTTACAGACCCATATTAAATACAGCTTCAAAGAAAAGCATTGGACATAGGTTTTTAGAAAACCTCATATATGAATTGGCATAGTTTTATGTGCCTAAACTTTTGCAAGTGTGAATTTCTGGTTTGGTTGATTTTCAATCAGCTTTATTTGATCTGAAGGAAAGGCAACAATTTACAAGAAAAGCAAATATTAACAGCTGCCTTGCTGGACTTTTTAACATGAGTACAATTTTTTTTAAAAAGGAAAATTTCCAAGTTTGACAAAATTGTTAGATCGATCATGATATATTTCAGTTATATTGAATTAAATTTCACTTCCACATAGCTAATTTTTTTCCTAAAGATGTTGCTGTTTGAATTCAAATAAACAATCTTAAATATAACTCTAAAACTAGCTTGTAGGCTTTGTGTATTACATTGGCCTTGGGCATTAACTTGAGAAAGGGAATTAGTGTGATTTAGATAGCTTAAGCCAAATCCAGTTTTTAGATTTGTCTGTAAACATAGGATCATGACTGTTTTTTGAAGACTTGGTATGTTTCTACAGTTATGTTTATACCACAATGAAATGACATAAGATAACAGGACAGGGAAAAAATAAATCTCACATATGAAATTGATCTTCGTATTTATTATAGGTTTGAAACTGCACAATCCTCTTATCAACTTTAAATCCTATTTCCCGTTTGATTTGACTTTGTTACTATACAACTAAAAGTGGGGCATGATACTCTAGAAAGAGTACAGAGCTAGTAGCTCTGTTCTTGCCCTTTACTCACTAGAACAGATGCTCTGTCTTTGGATCACAGGATTCCCCTTTGGAGAATGGACATGATGATTTCTAAGGATAGGTTAGTACAATATATTATGATGGTCCCTGTTAGTTATTACACTATTTATGATAACACTAACTAGAGCCTTCACTATTAATATTTAAATGTAAAATAGTGATTTATCATGATAATAAAGTTAAAAGTTACACAGACCATTGTTGTGTAACAAAATGGATGAAGTTTCTCAGCATCTTTATCCCAGAGACCTTGTCTTGAGTTGATCATGGAGATATTGTTCTGGTATTTTGAAGGAGAACATGGTATACCAAGAACCCAAATAATAAGGTCCCTGCATGAAGAAGTAATGTAACACAAAAAGTACAATTCTGAACTGAGTATGGAGATATTAGAGTTGTTTTCCTTAAAGCCTTCTATGGGAAACCCCCAAGACATATTAACAATTCTTCCCACAAATTTCAACATTTTTCTTTTGTAGCCTGAGGTATCAAATCCCCAAAGCAGAGGAAAATACAAAATTTGTGCGATTCTACTGTATGAAAATTAAACCTCAACGGAAGTTAGTTTTAGGTACCTTTTGCTTTGTTCTTCCTGGCAGCTATTTGCCAATGTTAAGAGACCCAAGGGAATTTAGGTGGACAGATTTCTAATACAATTTCAAGTAATTATCAATATGATTGCTTTTTAAGGACAACTACATGAAAAAAGAAGTTTCAGCTATACTGGAAATAAAAGCTATAAAGGAGGAAAAGGAGGAAATCCTGTCAGGTGGTTAGCCAACAATTACTCTAGTAGGTAGGGATGTCTATGGGAAATTCAGGAGTCCAGGGGCTGAACTGTAAGTGTTTGGATTATGGGAGAAAGTGGAGAAAGGGGATTCTCTACCTTTACCCATCTCCTGACAATACTATCCAGATAAAACCCAGTTAAAATCTACAAGATGGGGGCACCTGGGTGGCTCAGTGGGTTAAGCCGCTGCCTTCAGCTCAGGTCATGATCTCAGGGTCCTGGGATCGAGTCCCGCATCGGGCTCTCTGCTCAGCGGGGAGCCTGCTTCCTCCTCTCTCTCTCTCTGCCTCCCTCTCCATCTACTTGTGATCTCTCTCTGTCAAATAAATAAATAAAATCTTTAAAAAAAAATCTACAAGATGGTCTGCCATTCTGATTTTGTATAAGGCTTTTCTTGACCAACACAAGTACCCAACCATGAGTGGGAATAGAGAAATGGAGCTGACATTTGTTAAATGGTTTTTATTTGACACCATTGGACATTGATAATCTCATTTATTTCTCACACTGAGCTTGTGAAGAAAGTATTATTAACTCCTTTTACAGTTGAAAAACCAAGACTTAGAAAAACACATAGCCAGTGAGTAGTAAAAATCAGGGTTTTTCTGGCAAAACTCCTGCTTTTTTTCCTGCTATGCTTTGCCATTTCCTGAAGCAGTTGGATTTAGCTACGTTTAGGGTTTGGCAGGGGCAATGCAATTAACAGACTAGAGGTCCAAGAAATGTAGCAGATCCTGAAAAGGTGTGTCCGAGGACGGTTAGCTGGATGAAAATGCACCTTGTTTCAGCAGTGTACATTTTTCAGAGTTGTATGTTCCTTTTTCTTTCTGAAGAAGATGATTTAAGGGTGCTTATCTACCACCAAGCCCACCCCAAGACCAAAGGTGAACTACTACAGAGAAGGCAAGCAAAATAAGCTACTATCCATACCTAGGCATCATGCATCATGCACCACTAGCTGGAAGAAATCTTCACGTTTTCTGGCAGGGGGACTTAATAAATGCTTCCGCAGGTTTCAAGAGGTTCCTTCTCCACTCCTATTTGGAGAATGAGAGCTGAACAAGAGCCCCTCATCATCCTGAGACAGGAACACTCTTTAACTTCATCACTAGCTACACTCAGTGCTCTCATATTTACAACCTCACAGGAGCTAGTTACATCATGGACTGTGTGAATAATGGTCCCTGGAGTTTGGCAGGATACAACCTGCATAGCCAAAAGTGATTCCCTGGTAGGACTCCAGGGCTGAGACTGGTTCCTGTATTTGAGGCTAAGCCATTTGTCAATGTTCAATATACCAAGATGCAAATGGAAAAAAATTATGCCAGCAGCCACATAAAAACTACCAGAAAGATACAGCTTCCAGTCATTGTTGGTGTCTTCACTTGTCCTTTGTCTTGTACATTCCCACCCCTCAAAGTGGAGCTACTCAATCTTTTTCATTCTCCTGGGAATATATAGATATTCCTACAAAGTTAACTATATCTTCTCAACAGAGAAAACAGATGTGAGCAGTATGAAATTTCACAGCTTCCAGCTCCCCCATGTTCAGTCATCTGCAAAGGGCTTTAAACCTGAGGAAGAGCCTCATCATCTCCAAATTAAACCCTGCACCTGTGCTCTTAACCCCATCACTTTCACCCACTCTCAGAACACATTCATCAACATATTCCATTTCTTCCCTCATTCAGGCCCTCGCATTTCCCATATAAATATGGCATAGCCTCCCAAATGATCTCTCAACTGCCGGGGTTTTCCTCTTTCTATTTATTTTCCCTCCTGGACTAGAATTATCTTTCCAAAAATATGTTTTCATCACATCAACTCATCAGCAACTAGCGTTTCACGCAAGATTCTTCACAATTTGTCAGCAACATTGTAGCCTTGTTTCCCAAGGTTTTGTCATCTATTTGACATTATGACCATACCTTTGCACAGAGGCATAGCATAAAGCAGAATATCGTCAGAAGGTTGCACAGTTTGTGGCATTTTGAGAATAGACAGTATATTATTACCTTGGAATTCCCAATGCTAATCCCCCAGTGCTAATCAACTCAGATTATAAACACCTAACAATATTTATTAAATAAATTTTATGTCATTCTCCAAGCTTTTCGCCCTAACCCCAAATTTTCTTTCTCTCTCTGCCACCAGAGGCCTATTCCTCAGAATATTTTTGCTATCTCCCTACTTAAAAACCTTCAACAGAGCTTCACTCATATAGAATAACTAAGTACTTTCTCCATCCCCATATCAAGGTAGCCATAATTTCTCCTTCATTTTTTACTTCCATTAAAACATCCTTGCCTTATACATTATGAACTATACTTTAGTAGTTCCCTGAACATTCTAAATTATCTAATTCTTGTCTTTATATAAACTATTATCAAGATCTTAGATTGTCATATTCTTCCATGTCCACTTGCTACAGTCCTAATCTTCCTTTATGACTCTGTTGAAATCTTACCTCATTTAAGAAGTCAACTCAGATCTTCCCAAGCAGAACTAAACTACCCAGCCCATGCTGTCATAGCTCTGCATCTATACCTTTTTACTGCAATGAGCAATTTATCTCTTGAATCAGATTTACATGTCAGTCTCCCCTATCAGAGTGAAAATTGCTTGTTGGCATAACCCATATCTACATATTCCTCAAAACACCTAAGACAGTGCTGTGAGAATGACAGTTTCTCAACAAGCATTTATTGGTTTTAATTAAGCAGTATTAAAGTTACTGATATCAGAGCAGGGGTGTTGATAAGAAGAAAAGAATAAGGTATGTTTTATTACTTTAATTGTGGGGTTTCCCAAAGAATGAAGTTAATACAGCACCACCATGACAACGGTTTATTTTAATTTTGTGATACTTTTATATACATTAAGTCATGAAAATTTGAACCTTTTTAAATTTGAATGATTTGAGTGACTTGTGGGTACTTATTTTGGTTAGTATTAATAGCACAGGAAATGCATTCCATAGTTACAATGTGAATCTTATCACTTTTATTGGTTAGCTATTGGGACACATTTCTCCCTCACCCACATTGGAAAACGATTCACTCAAATGAATTTTACACAGCACAATGGAAAAGACAGTGGTTTACTCATTTACCCATTTGTTCACCCAAAAGCAGCACTACTAAGTGTGAATGAAAATATTCTTTCATTACTCTATTCATAGCATCCCCTCAACTACGAATTTTTCTATAGCTCACCTATCCTTAACTCCTACTCAATTATGTTATTAAAATGGTTGTTCTTTCTGCTGTTATGATGGTTGATTTTATGTATCAATTTGACTAAGCCATGACATAAACATGTGAAACATTATTTCTAGATGTGCCTGAGAAGGTGATTCTGGAAGAAATTAGCATGCGAAAGCAGACTGATGTCCATGGTGTGGATGGGTATCATCCAATCTGTTTAAGGCCTGAGTAGAACAAAAAGGTGGAGGAAGGGAGAATTCACTCTCTCTTCCTGACCCCTTGAGGGGACATCAGGCTTCACTTGCCTTTGGACTGGGATTTACACCATTGGCTTTCCTGGATCTTCAACTCACAGATGGTGGAGCATGGAACTTCTCAGCATCCATAACCACGTGAGTCAATTCCTTATAACAAATCTCTCTATAGGAAGGGAGGGAGGGAGAAAAGGAGGGAGAGACAGGGAGAGAAAGAATCTCCTACTGGTTCTGTTTCTCTGGAGAATCCTCAATATACCGTCCAAACCTACCTCTCCATGTAGATTCTGAATTTCCTCAGGGTTCTCAATCAATTACTTTCCATCCCTCTACATCTTTGAATTCTTTCTTTCTTCTGACTCTCTAATGTATAGGGCTGTGGTTGGAAGAATTATTAGGTGATTCCCAAGATTCCCATCCCATCTGGTGTACATGTGTTGTGTAAGGCCTTCCCCTGCAGTATGGGGAAAGACCAGTGACCTTGATACTAATGATGGGATAGTCATTCTTGTGATTTTATTAGGGTAAGGTTTTACCCTATTAACTGCTATGACAGATTAGAGATGCATTCTTGGACCTTAAAAGAGACATGTTAGTAATGGATCATATGATTAGAACCTGAGGGTGACCCTTAGAAACTGAGACTGATCCCCTGCTGAGGCCAGCAAGAAAATAGGGAACTCAGCCCTATAATTAAAGAGAACTGACTTCTGTGAACAACCTGCACATGCTTTAAAAACCCCTTGAGCTTCAAATGAGAAGACATTCTAGCTGACACCTCCCTGTCAGCCTGGTGAGACTCTGAACAGAGGATACAACTATACTGTTCCCAGACTTCTGACCTACAGAAACAGTGAAATAATAAATTCATGTTGTTTTAAGATGATAAGTTAGACAGCTGTTAGACTGCATAGAAAACTAATACAAGAGTGCAGGGAATAAATATTTGTCAGATTAGTTATTAGACATCTACAATGAGACAGGTGCTAAGTTAGGCATCGTGCACAAATCATTTCACTTAATCTTCACAATCCTCTGAACTAGGTTTTATCATTCCCATTCTATGGAGTAAATAGGTATTTCTCATTATATAAATGAGGAAACAGAGACCGAGGGAGGCTAAGTGATGTAAAAGTGACACAAAGCTAGGAAGAGATTAGGATGAATAAAAAACATATCCTGCACTTGCAAATCCAATGCAATTTCTGCTATACTATATGCACTTGAGAATGACCAGTGACCTCGACTGGGTAGTCAGTACTGTAAAGTAGTACCAAATGAATTAGTCAGTCATCCTAAAGGGAAATAAAGTAGAAATAATTAAGGTACCATTTCAGGCTGGGATGTCCAGGTACTCTGGTAGAAAAAGTGAGATTTCAAATGACTCTCAAAGGTAGGTGGAACATTTTAAGGGGAAAAATATGCTGAGTAGAGTGATCTAGGCAGAGGAAATGGCAGGTGCAAAGCTCTGTGAGTCTAGTTCACAATGTAAACATGTTTAGAGGATAATTAGTGGCAAGCATCATGAAATGGGCAAGAGAAGTTAGATGTGGGCAAATTCATGGCATTATCACAGAAGTAACATGGACTCTGAAACCTTCAAGGAATGTGTAAGATGAAAATGGCATGTTTAGATACTATATATTAATATAATGAGGTGGGAAAGAACATATTAATCATAGTAGGATTCATTCCTTGGCAGAAATGGGAACAATATATGTTTTGGGAAAAAATATTTGGTTAAAACACCAGTGAAGCATTTAGGCCCTAAGTGGCTAGTGTCAACTGAGACCAAGAATTCAGAGAGAAAAGAACAGTTCCTTTACATAAGGCAAGCACATAAATTTTTGTTTGGTTTGAGAGGGGGAAAAAAAAGGAAAAAAAAAAAGAAACATGAAAAGAAATATAAGGGGACCTAAGGATGAACAAAATAGATGGAGGAACTACCAGTTCAAGCATTTGAAATTAACCCCCATGCTAATAGTCTCCAAAGGCCATGGATGATAAGAATACAAACAGGGATATATTTGAAGATAGAGATGTTAATAGGTTTCTCAATGATGTAGTTTTATTGTGGAATGTACAGATGAATAGTAGAGAGCATTTAAAAATCTCAGTCCAGTATATGCACAGGGCATGGCTAAAGAATTGGAGGAATTCTGCCCAGGATAGAGAGATTCCATTCCCATAGCTGTTACGTATGGAAAGCAAGAGGTTGGGACAGAAGTCAGGGTAATTTAAAGATTGTTTTAAGAAATAGCTATATAATCAGGCTCTTTCCGTGGGCTATAAATGTTGCATGAGGTCCTTCCCCTCCAGAAAAATCCTGAGGAGAATTCTCAAAACAATTTGCTGAGTAAGACCAGAGTTAGAGTTCACCCATTTAACTAAAATGAAGGCTGCATTTGTCCTGTCCCATCCATTCATCCTTTTCATTCAGAAAAGTGGCTTATTGGAGCGGGAAACCCATACATACTAGCTACATAATTAATCAAGGCTGTCTTTCATTTGTTATTACAGATGGAAAACCAAACTCACCAAACACTGGAGAAAAATAAATCGCATCAGAGAGTATGACCAAGATGAACAATTTACTCCAGAAATAATTAACAGATCAGAGTTTTTCACAAATATTTCTTAATGAATTCAATGAGATCCAAGAATATGTTACATCTCTAAAATATAATAGGTTGCTGGAAAAAAAAATCAGGAAATGACAGTGTTCTTACAAATCAAATAGAAACATTGGACTTCTGTTACTGCTTAGGATGTAGAAATAAGCAAGAGTGTTGTTCTCACCCTAAGGAGAGCAAGACTGGTAGTCTAAGAAAGTCCCCCCCTTTTTTTTTTCCTAGCCCTTCGGGGAGCTATAATTACAAGGTAACAGGCAAACTGAAGTCCAAAGGGCAAGAAACCCTTTGGGGAGACAGGGAACACACAACTCTTTTCCTCTCCCTAGAACAAAGAAACTAGAAGAGTTGGCCATCACAGAAATAGGTAAGAAAAAAAAAATTTAATAAGTTCTTTGAGGCTGAGTGTGAGCTAATAGGACAATTCAGAATTCCAGACACAAGAAAAGTCTGTGCCCTTCCGACAGCCTTCTGACAGTCCTCCACTGAGTTCTGGAAGGAACAATGGGACCTGACTAGAAGACCTGAGAAGACCACCTTGCTTGTGTGGGAATTTAGGACCTATCTACATATGAGGTTGGAACAGGAGAATCTAGAGAAAATCTCATCTTGCACTCCACACTCTGCACAAGAATAATGTAGTGGTCACCTGCCATTCGGGGACAATTGGGAAACCTGCCCACTCATCCTGCCCTATGTTGCCACCACCAGAAGAGGCTTTCTGACCCTCAGGAGGGGCAGGAAACCCACTCCTACTCACCCTGCACAGATACAAGATATAGGTTTTCACTGTTGGGCTGGAGCAGGAATGCTGACCCAGCCCCATCTCTGAGGATCAAGCCTAAATCCTGCCTAAACTGAGGCAGGAGCAGGGAACTGAGAAGTCCCTAGCACCAAGCACCAAAAGCCTGCCTCAGGAGGGAGCAAGGACACAGAGAGACACCACCTCTACAGTATAGAAAGGGCCCTCTGGAAAGCTACCAGTGGAACAGGAATATTGAGAAAAACTTCTGGTAATCCAGGTCTCACATTAAACATAAAGTAGCAGCAGACTGAATTTAAAACCTGTGGTACCTCTGGGCTTTTCCAAAACATAGAGTGAAAATACAAAAGAAAAAATATGAGAGAAAAATTAAAAGATATGGAGAATCACTTCACAAGTTTCAATCTCCATAAAATCGGAGTTCTTGAAAAAGAGAACAGGGACATGATTAAAGGAGTAATAGATGATGATTTTCCAGTGCAAAAAAACCATCAGGACTCTAAACATAGAGCCTTCCCAGTGCTCAACAGGAGTAGTGGAAAAAAGAACCCAACCTAGACGTATCTTTTTTAAAAACATAAGAATACCAGAACAAACTAAAGAACCTTAAACTTCCAGAGAGAAAATAAGGTCACCTGCAAAAGTACAATAATCAGATGGGTTTTAGAATTTAAATCAGCAATACTGAATGTTGGAGGACAGTGAAACATTGTGTTCAGGGTGTTAAAAATTATTTTGAACTGTTAATTCCATACCAATCAAACTAACCAAGTGTGAGTTGGAAAAAACCAACAAGAGAGTCTCAAATATGGTGTACATTCTGCCCATGGCCTGACAAATTATCACTATAAATGGGCATCATATATACTGGCAGCTGTGCCAACATTAAGAATCACACAGTGGCCCCTCATCTGTGCTCTGGGGGGTTTTACTTTGTCAGTTATTCTCCATGGTCCTCTCTGGGGTTCTAGAGTGGGGGTTGGGTCTTTGTCCCCACCCCCCGCACAGGATCCTCAGCTTTTGCAGCTTCTTCCTCTGCAAGCAAGTTTGGATATATGAGGGTTGTTTTAGACCAGGGTTTCTCAACCGGTAAAGTAACATTTTGGGGCTGCATAATTCTTTGTTGTGGGGAGATATCCTGTGTATTCTGGGATATTTAGCAGCAATCCTGATTTCTACCCCCTAGTAGTGACAATCCCCCAGTTGGGACCATCAAAAATGTATTCAGACATTTCCAAATGTGCCCTGAAAGACAACACTGTTCCTTTTTGAGAACCTCTGTTTTAGGAGGTTAATAGCCTTCCCCATGGGGTTTTCAATTTCATTGGCAATAAAATTCTTTCAAAAATATGTAAACTATTGATCTATTTGTTATCAGTCATTTTCAGACACTAACAACCATGCAATAAACCCAAAGTTTATTCCTAGACATAATTTTCATGCTTGATTTCTTGACTCCTGTGGGGCCTTCGAGCTAGAGTGGGAAGGCAACACCTGAATCCTGATGAGCAACAGTGGAACAAAGACTCTTTCAATCTTATATCCTGCAGCTTGTATTCTAGAAAAAAGTTGGCTTTTCCATTCCTTTGTGGCATCCAATTTCTAGATTCTATTTTCTTTCATTTCTGCTTCCAAACTAGCCAATTCTTATCTAAACTTATCTCATTCTTGTAATACTTTAGCCAGTAGCAGCCAACACAGATGTTCACTCTTATTCTTTGCAACAACTTCCTGAAAGTTTCAGGTTCAGTTGGCATATGGTCTCTTTCAAAGTGGTTGTAAATAACAGTTTACCATAAATGTTCCCACTGTACAACAGGTCTTCATAGGGTTCCAGCCTTCAGTTTGATTTTGTGCAATCTGCCACCCAGCCACAAAGTCACAAATTTTATGATTTGCATTTCTGCACCAGTTCACATGAAGGTACTGATTTCTGCATTAGTGAGTGTAGGTTAAATGCTCTAATAAACAGTTCCCAAATCCCAGTGGCTTGGCATAATATACCCTTATTTCTTGCTTAAATCATATTCCCGTTTGTCAGTGTGTCGGGGATATGTGTTCCACTCTGTCATTGAAGGCACCCAGAATTCTCCCATCTTGTTGCTTTTTTCTCTCCCATGTCCTCGGAATCTCCTGGTCTTCTCCATTTAGGTGGTGGATAAAAGAGAGAGTTGCATATCGGTGGTACTTGTGCACCAATTCTCCAAGTGGACCCATCACTTCTGTCCCTGTTCTATTAGCCACAGTTCTATCAAAATGTCCTTCTAACTACAAAGAGCCTGGAAATGTAAGAGCTGTGCACAAGAAAAAGAAAACAGGACTATACAAATACTGGAAGCACTAGTGATTTCTGTCACTAAAGTTAAAGAAAAATAACAATTCTGAGGGTTTTAAGAGAAATAGATTTTAAAAGATTTTAGTGGATTTAAACGCAACAGATTATTTGATTGAGAAGCTAGAAATCTTACTAATGTATGTTAAAAATTATATACTTATTTTATCTCTAGATAGATCATAGATAGAGATTCTTTCTCTTTATATTCTCAATAAGAAAAAAATAACAGAAGAATAACATAGGAACAAAATAGTCTAGAAAAAAAATAACAAAAATAAAACTGGGAACTTCAGGAGGGAAAAAATAACTGTACAAATTGATGATATTCTAAAAATAAAACAAGTTATAATCTACATGATTTCAAGGAGCTCATGGTATAAACAACAAAAACAAAAACTCTGACCCTGATATTTGAAACCTATCCTTTGCGTGGGACAAGTTTAGAGACACAGGAATAAACTGTCCTAAATCTCGCCACTCATGGTGAATAATGCTTACATAATATGATGATATAGTATATGAAATAATTTGTTTTAAAATGTACTGTAGAGAAAAAAATATAATTTAGTCGTAGTTATAAAACAGAATCTGAAGATTTTTCTTTTTTGACAATGTTAAAGAATATTCTATATATGAATTCAGAAAACCAAAATGAACAAAGATACAGAAGTATTCAGAACGATGAATATCTTGGCATTTAGACAAAGAAGAAATTACTACAGTTATAACTAAAAGAGAAGAACAGGGCCAATGACACTTGTTCCAAACATTGTCTCTCCTAATTGTTGTTATACTACTGTGATTATTATTATGTCTGGAAAAGTTTCTCAAAGATGTTTCTCTATAGTGTTTTGTTTATTGATAATTATCTGCTATTACTTGAATTTAGAAAATTCAGGACTATTGTGAAAAGTAGGCAATTTTTCCACCAATTATTGCTTTGTGTGAAAATGGGGCTAGTGACTGGGAGATAGTAATAGCATTAGATTAGAACTACCTTTGTGAAAGCCTCACTCTGTAGGGCTCCTTCTATAGTTCAGATAATGTATCCTAGTTATTAGGGGTCTGAGGCTTATCAAAAGAGATGGAATTAATCATGCTGGGTTGTTTGAT
Source organism: Mustela nigripes (assembly GCF_022355385.1). Classification (NCBI taxonomy): domain Eukaryota; kingdom Metazoa; phylum Chordata; class Mammalia; order Carnivora; family Mustelidae; genus Mustela; species Mustela nigripes. Next base: position 52,576,063 of record NC_081571.1, read on the forward strand.
ATGTTTTGGAGAATGGACATGACTCCACTAAAATGAAAAAAGCAAAATAATTTTCTGAGGGCTTTTGAATGCTAAGGTTACCCTCCTGTTCCCCCTATCGTCCATCTCCAGATTAAAGCTTGGAGCAATCATCAGATTTTAAAGTGAGCGGGGGAGATGGGTGGAGGCAGTCTGCACCTGGAAACCATTTTCTTGATTTGTGCTGGCTGGAGTCCTGGAGATATAACAGCAAGTATGCCTCTCTGGGATTTCTTTGAAATCTGGGCAGGATGATTTGTCTGAAGGGAGGAATTGGGGGATAGAGGGTGGGGAAAAAATTCATTCCTGGTTGCCACATTGTTGTTCTGCAATGGAGGAACTGGCCTGACTTGGGTTTGAGTTGAAAGGAAATCAACAAGCAGCCTCAAGTATGCAGGAATCTACTGCCCTGAACTTGCCAATTTTTCAAACATAACTGGCTATTGTATCCACTGTAGGGGATTGCCAACATCAAGGCTCACACTTCTATGTTGAAGATCTTTCCAAAGCTGCACAAATTACAATGTGTTTTCATCTGCTTTAGCACATTCAAAGAATGACAAATGGTTACCTCTTTGCTTACATTACCTGAAAATGCACAGTAATAAATTTGCTTGTGAAATTCCCTTTGTTGTATCATTAGACATTCACATATTTGAAAGGTGGGTTTTTTTTTTTTCTATTTGTACAAACTACTAAGCTCCAAAATGTGAAATGTTCTTCGCCCAAGAAGCAGGGCAAAAATGCAACAGAATGAAAAAGGTATTAATTTATGTGAACATTTTTCATACAATTTTACACAATATTCAGTACTGAGTTTGTACCTCAAACTTCTGGTTGTCATGTAGTGCAAAGCTGTAAAGCCAATGTTTAAAGGCACAAACTATAGTAAGAATAACATTTTTTTGGAGCGCCTGCTTCATGCTAGGAACTTTATACACATTATTTCTAATCCTCACAGTAACACTGCTCAGGACAGGTACTAATAATTGTAATTTAATGAGGAGACAATGACACTAGGAGAAGTTAATGGATTTCTTGAGGTTATGCAGCTAGTAAAGGTTTGCTCCCAGACTTGCACTGTGGGCACAGAGACATCAGACCTCATGCTCTTTAGATCAAGCCTGTGTGTTATGCATCACTTTACAAATTCCCTCTTCCCTTTAGTAGAGCAATTTTTGCACCTAAATGTCAGGTTGTTGTTTTCCTACAAAAGATGCTGAATGTCCGTCCTGATGACCAGGGTTTGAATTTTGACTCTACAACTTATGACTTTGTAACCTTGGGCAAGACTCTTACTGTGCAGGACACTTAATTTCTCTATCTGTAAAATGGATACAATAAGCATACCAATGCTATAACATCACTGTTCAGATTAAATAGAATAAGAAAAATTCAATTACTCTAATAATAAAACTAAAGGAAATTTAGAGGAAAATTCAATCCAAAGAAATATAACTAATAGTCAATATAAGCCAAAATTTCTTTATCATCTCTTTCCATACAGTCTAACATGTATAATAGGCCTCTACATACTTTACCTTATTTCTCTTTTCTCTCAAATCTTCACAATTAAATACCTATTAATTAAGAAAACCCAAAATAATTCCTTTGTTGATACAATCACTAATAGATTCATTCATTCATTTATTCATTCGTTTTTTTAACTTATAATGTTTATTAAGCAGCCACTACATACTAAACCTGGAGCTAGCTACTCAGAATATAGGTATAAAAGACCCAGTTTCTGTCCTCAAGAAGAATTTTCTGGTGGGGAGTAGAGAAAGCAACTGTTTATATTCCAGGGTCACATTTGCTATAGTAGGGTTTAAACAGTGCACTGTGTCAGTCCTATGCACTGACTGTCTGGCTCTTAAAAGCTGATACCTCAAATGAGATGTGATGGATAAGTGGGAGTAAATCAGGCAAAGAAAGTGAAGGAGAGGCAGAGGGCATTGCAGAGGGAGAGAGCAGTGTGCACAAAGGCGCAGCACCATTAAAATGCAGGACACCCACCATTAACTGCAAGTAGTTCAGGCTGGTACAAGCACAGGGCACAAAGACAAGTGACAGGTAGTCTACAGAGGTAAGCTCAAGCTCCAAGGACCCAAATTATCAAGTCCACAGTTAGTTCGTTGTACTCAAAAGAGATTATGCTCTGGAGAGAATAGGTGAGCAAGGGTAAATCTAAAGGGTGTACAAATGACTAGGGTCTTCTGAGTATTCTAATCTAGGAGTCATTTTAATTTGGTGAGTTGAACTGTAGCATGTCCATTGTCCATGCCATCAGCTGGAAAACAGTTAAATGTCAGCAAGCTTACAAAACAAGACCTGCAGAGTTTAGTAAGAAGGCAATTAAGAGAAGAAAATAGACATAGCGGATTTCATAATAAAATTTTTTTAATGAATGAACAATACTGCTGATTATGCTAGCTACTAGGAAGGAACTTTGCTAAAAGTTTATGTGATATTTATGAGATAAACTCCGCCAGGTTGAATGATATCACCATGGTCTACCTACATCAAGAAATAAGTACCACAGAAGAGGAGCCATGCAGAGTAGTGACAAGAATTGCCTTTCTTGAAACATTCACAATCTCTTGTACCTGCCTCATTGAAGCATGTCATTTCTCAAAGTTGGAATACACATAACTTTTGGCTCAAGTGCATTAGGCCTTCATTTACCCAAAGTAAATGCTAATTTGAAGATCTGTCTTGTAAACATATTGCAATTAAAAGGAATCATTCTTTTGAAAATTTCCTGTACAGCAAGATCCCCAGCCTAGCCTAAATTTGCTCACTTGGAATTCAGTTGTTTCTTTCAGTCTGTTAGGTACCATTCCACAAAGATAGTGCTTGTGTGGGGGCAATGGGTAGCCTTTGAGAAAGAATCAATACAGAGGAGACAGGTAAGTCCTACTGAATGTCAGTGTAACAATGTGCAGAGGCTAGAAAAAAAGCAAAAGGATACTTCTGACTCAGATGGTCTTTTGGTCCAGACCCCATGCATTTCTTACAGAAAAGGGACTGGGGTGAGGACAGGTCACTAAAACTAAAAATTGAGAGAACTGTTTGCATAAACATAATCTTGATCCCTTGAAAACACAAAATGGCACTGATTTGGCACTTAAAATCCAAGTCACCTGATATCTAGAGTTTTTACCATGCACCATGTACTGTTCCAAGCATATTTTAAATCACTGAATCCTCTCAGCAACCTTATGAAATAAATATTGGTTTTATTCACAACATTTTAAGTAAATTGCAAGATAGGTTAAGAAACTTATCTGAGCTCACACAGCAAGTAAGTGGGAAAGCTGGGATTTGAACCTAGTCGCATTCAGCCTCCAAAGCTGTTAACCATTGTGCAATTTAAAGGAAATGGGGAGTTCTTCTCTATGAGTCCATCTGCAAGGGTCCCAGGGCATGGTCATCATTTGCATTTGTGTGCCTCATGTGGGCTTTGCACAATGAGAAACTTTGTTTCAGGATCTGAGGTGCATGACTTCAATAGCCCTCAACTTGGACCAGGGAATGCAACACTGGAGTTGGAGGGTAAGGGATTTGAGGGAGCCAAAGGGTTTATCACAAGCAGTAACAACGTGCACTGGAAGAGAGGAGAAAGATCAAGTAAATCGTGTTGAGAGTGGTATTCATGAGTCCACATTGGGAACCCCCTTCCCTTCCTCTCTGAGATATGGGACAGATAGCAAAGGAAGTCTCCCTATGGAGGGAGGACAACAGTCAGGAGATACTATTCATGAAAAAGTAGGATGATCCAACTTTGGGTGGGGCCTGAGAAACATAGAACATGTTTGCAATCATTAACTATAATTAATACTAGTGTCCAAAAATTCCCAAATGATCTCATATAGCTCACTTCAACTGTAAAACACTAAAAAGAAGTACAGTGAAATTGTGAGATGATCCAACAAGTTCCGGTGGAACTTGGTCAAGAGTTCTCTCAAATCTCAACTTCTTTATATCCCAATGTAACAAATAGGAAGTTTTGATATGCAGGAATATAGCAGTTATTCTTTAGCTTGTAAAGTTTAAAGTTAAGAACCTCAGGAATAACAGATTAATAGCATCCCAGCTTATGACTCAGACCTATTTATGAAATTTGATTTTTTTTTTTAAACAAACTCTGTTATTTGCCACTGTGTCTTTTAACCCCCAAGGGGGTGCACCATTCCTGGAAGTACTACAATACCAGGTCGATGTGTGGAGTGGATGGAGCAAGCTCCTATTCTATCTCCCTGTTCCAAAAATCTATTTAATATATTGTCCTCAAATAGAGGATGCATTAGCTATTAAGCTGATAAGAACAGACATTACACTTGATCTTAGCCAAAAGGCCGAGAAGCGATTGAAATTTGATTTTTAACCATGGATGTCCTAGGTCTTTCTTTCAGTACTGTTTTGCAATAGTAATGTGACCAAGACCATATGCCAAACTAACACTTCCATCATAAATGGGGATTTAGGTCTTATACACAAATGAGATAGATGATTCCATCTCAATTAAATGCAATGTAATCATGCATGATGCTGGTCTAACAAAGGAAATCAAGCTTGGCAAATCATCCCAGAAATAATAGAATTTTAAAATAAAGGTCTAAATTTTTCAAAATAAAAATAATTTTAATTCATCCCAGGTAAAGTTTTTCATAAAGCATAATATTGTAGAAAACAAAAAAATGACACATAGTATCTGTAAAATCATAAAGGTACAAGGCCATTTTCCTAGAAGAAAAATAATAACTGGAACAAGGTTGAAGAATTCTCTTTATGCGGTATTCTCAGACAGCTAGCTACCCTACAAAGTCCTACTTAACCTGTTTCTGGGTGTCAGAGACTTTATATCTGTTATCAGTTGGGTTGAGGAAACATTCTTTTTTTATATATATATATTTTATTTATTTGACAGACAGAGATCACAAGTAGGCAGAGAAGCAGGCAGAGAGAAAGGAAGGGAAGCAGGCTCCCCGCCGAGCAGAGAGCCAGAGAGCCTGACTCGGGGCTTGATCCCAGGAGCCTGGGATCATGACTGGAGCCTGGGATCATGACTGGAGCCGAAGGCAGAGGCCTCAACCCACTGAGCCAACCAGGCGCCCCTTGAGGAAACATCTAACAGTACCCTCCTACTTGCATTTTTCTACAGGCTTAAGAACTTCCTGGTCAGGTAACTGATTTCTTCTTTGTAATGATTATGTTGTTGTAATCATAACCAAACCTCTTTTCTTTTTAATGCCTCATCCTGAAACTTATTTCTGTCTTGCACTGTAACTTACTATGCAGAGATGTAAAATACATCTCCACGAGTCAACAGTAGCATCATAAATACTCTATTATGGGACACTAATGAAAGGCACCGCCACGGTACCCACTGCGCTAGCTTAGCAGAGGGTTCATCAAAGAGGAATAAATCAGTCACTGTTAACAGCTGATTTGTAGTACTTAACATGTAAAATATGGTCTGTGTCATATATACAGCTGCAGATCTCCTAATCTACTGGTAAACTGATACACATATAAAATAACCAGTATATTAACATCAGACTGTGCCCACTTCATTTATGTTCCCTGACCTCTCTATGTGCAGATAACAGCTGAAACTAGGAAACTACCTCTCTTGGCTGAGTAATGTCCCTCCCACATGGGCCCTGAAAAACATAAGTGAACTTAGCAGGTTCAGGATGGAGATGGCTGCAAAGTATTCAGAATAATGGTGGCTTAGGCAATTCCCCTGCAAAAGAGCCATTTGTTATTCTAACAACAGACTCCTTGCTTAGAATATCAGCTGGGTGAGCCTGGTGGTGGGTATTATGGAGGGCATGTATTGCATGGAGCACAGGGTGTGGTGCATAAAAAATGAATTTTGGAACACTGAAAAAAATTAAATTAAATTAAATTGAAAAAAGAAAAAGAAAAAGAAAATCAGTTCAGTGATCACTTAGACAATGCTGAGTTGTGCAGATCAATAGTTACATGGTTAGAGCTATGTTGGTTCCCTCTGGACCCCTTACTGAGTATTTATTTATTCCATATTCAGCCCCCATCCCCTACAAATCACAGCCAAAACAGTTTTCCCCAAGCCTGGCATTTCACAGAAAGAGAGTCTCTTTGGGAACCTAAAGAATAAAACTCAGTGGGGAGTTTAGCCTCTGGCTGTTTTATAAAATAAATACTTCAACAAAACCATTTACATAATGAAACTGTATCATCCATAAGAGATTCAGGAAATTATATCAAATGAAGCTGAACTATAATTTAAGGATATGTTTTAGGGAGTAGATAAGTGAATCTTCTTAATCCGCATAGTTTTATATTTTGTTCTTTTTTTGGACAAAGATCTCTTCACTCAATTTTAGAGTGGAGAACACTCATTGGAAAACAACAGCTGTTTGCTCTTGCCTGTATACCAATTTTCATAATTTATCTGGAGCAGCTTTTAAAATTTGTGGCGCTTTTTTCATTCTTTAACCTTGTCAGTCACATACTTGGTTAACAAGTTGGTAGATGATTGGAGCCTCAGGGATACCTATTGTTACAAAACAAAAGAGGTATCCGAGAATCACTCTGAACTTCTCCCCTTAAAACTGAGCTGTTCTTTGGTGAGTGCTGTGAAGTGTGTAAACCTGGTAATTCACAGACCTGTACCCCTGGGGATAAAAATATATGTTTATAAAAAATAAAAAATTATATTAAAAAAAAAAAAAACTGAGCTGTTCTTACTTAACTTGAAGCATGGATTTATGTTGTCACACACTTCGCTATGCCCTGCCAGAAAAAGGCAGCTCTGCACTCATAAGCACTACTATGCATTTGCTGGTGCTTGTGCTAGATTCCAGAACCTTTGGATATTATTCAGTTTGTTCCTTTTTGGAGACTGCCAAAGGAATGTTTTGACATAATTCAAGAAAGGCAGTCAGAAATTTGCATTCTGAGTTTTCTGCAAATCATAATGTAATTTCTTCGGAGTTCCCTGGATCCTTCTCTTTAATTTTTTTTAACATGGTCTCTTGATCAACAGGAAATTTCTTTGAGGTTGGAAAATCTCAGATTAAAATAAAAGAATAATAGAGTTTTAAATCTTTTTTTTTTTTTTTTAAAGATTATTTATTTATTTATTTGACACAGAGAGAGCGAGAGATCACAAGTAGGCAGAGAGGCAGGCAGAGAGAGAGGAGGAAGCAGGCTTCCTGCTGAGCAGAGAGCCCGATGCGGGGCTCGATCCCAGGATCCTGGGATCATGACCTGAGCTGAAGGCAGAGGCTTTAACCCGCTGAGCCACCCAGGTGCCCCATAGAGTTTTAAATCTTAATGAATAACATAATGAATACTCTGATGTCCAATAAACATTTTAATTAATTGCTTTTATTCTTATTTTCTAAGAAGCTCTTGCATTTCCAGAATCCTAAGTGATTTTGGACCATGCTCCCTCAACATTATAGCTGTCACCATTGAACATTTATTGGGTACAAGGCACCATAATTACTTGAGTTCTGAAACTAATCAAGGACCACTTTATGGAAATGAATAACCATACCTAATTAGCACATAGTCTCCTTTCCCTACTCCCAAACTGAACCACCTGCTTTGGGCTACTGAAAGGTCCCAGAGAGTCTTTAATCCTTATTTTCTGGGTAAGGGCATGACTAGGGGTAGTTGATTGTTTTTTAAAAAAAAATTACTGATGTCATATTATTAACTGCATTTGATAAGTATAGACAGCAATTTCAGTGGGTCATACCCAAGAAGAATCTGCATCTAGTATTCATCAAATATGATGAATAGAAGAAGCAAATACAACTTGTCCTGATATTTTCAATAGCTTCAGAATTTCAACTCACTTGAAGATATTTCTCTGATTACTCTGGTATCCCAATAAACAATGTAGGTGGGCTCTAGGTCTGGACCCATTATCCTGATTATATAGTAAGGATAGGCTAGGTTATGCTGTCATAAAAAAGTAAACCAAAAATCTCTGTGACCTGGCACAATAAAGGCTCCTTTCTTGCCCAGGGCAATTCTGACACAGGTCAGATGTCTTCTCAAGGAAGCTGCCCTCCATGCAGTGTCTTATTTAGTGATCCAGGTTGTTTGGATTTGCAAACCTGCCATAATAATGTACAATTTCCAGACCACTTCAGTAAGGGAAGAAAGAGGTGAAGAGGCTCCCACCAGTTCTTCAATGCTTTGGCCCAGACTTGATAATGGTCTTACAAACCATTGGTTAGAAATTTTCCTGTGCCCTAACTACAAAAGGTCTGTGAAATGTGGAGGAGTATATAGATGTTTGGGGAACAATAAACATCTCTGTCCAAATGATCTGAAGCATAGGCTACCGGTATGTCATAATGCTAAGAGGTAGATATCACTATTAATCTAACCTTTGAGATGATAAAAATTGAAGCACAGAAATGTAAGTAACGTTTCCAAAGTCACAAAGTGGTTCAGTCAGGGATTAAATCCAGGTAATTTGGCTCTATAACCCACAATTCTAGCCATGACAGTGTGCCATTTGCACAGGGTCATTATTAATTCTCTGTGGTTTTGGCAAACCATTAGATTTTTCTTAGTTGTCTCATTTGCAAATTAGGGAAAAGGCTATATCTATCCATTGGACTTTACTGATCACAAATAAAGTCACATATTGTGCAGATGGAATTTTTACCATTTTTGAAGTGTATTACATGCCAAGGATGTTGTATTTTTTTATGAACTATAATCCCCAGAATAGCCCAGTAATGAGGAGGGTGATAATGACGATGATGATTAGGATGATATCTGACATTTACTGAAAACTTAATACCATTCTCTACACATTTAACATAAACTATTCCATTGAATCTTCATTAAAATACCATGCTCAATTTTATACTCTCTTTACAAGCAAAGAAAAGGATGTTCAGAAGATGTCAAATAATTTTACCAAGGCCAATTATGTGACAGAGCTAGGACTCAAAACCCTGTCCTCATTTCTACTACATTGCTCTGTATCCTACTGAATGAGCTGTGTAAGAAGTATTTAAAAAATGAAAATACTATGTCAACTTAAGTCATTATTACTTATTAATTTTTTTTTTATCTGTGGTAAAATTTCTGTTTTTACTTTATCACTCTAACATTCTTCCCTTACATATATTGCCTCATATTCTGGTCTTTTTTGATAAACAAATGACAGGAGTAGAAATTTCTTAAGGATTATAACTGGCCCTTTGGCTTAGTCTATAGTTCTCACAGCATGCCTCACAGTAGTAAGAGTTTAATAAATGTTATCAGAGTTAAATTTAAATACTGAGTAGAAATATGAAGTTTTGGTAATTGCGTTATGCCTTTATACATAATTCCAGGTATAAGCTTTAGCTGCTCTCTTTTCCTAGTCTGCTTTTAAGACAAGACGGTTCTTTTGCTCATCATTTTCTCATTCCTTAAAAAATCCAGTTAGTATGCATATCTCCGGTACTATTTATTGGGAAACTGGATCCTTGACAAGCCTCATATTGCTTTCTAGTAAACACATACTCTTTATATCCTTACAGGATATCTTTTGTATTCTCTATTTTCTATTTCCCTTTCTCTAGTAAAAATAATAGTGCATAGGGCACCTGGGTGGCTCAGTGGGTAAAAGCCTCTGCCTTTGGCTCAGGTCATGATTCCCAGGGTCCTGGGATCAAGCCCTGCATCAGGCTCTCTGCTCTCAGGGAGCCTGCTTCCCCCTCTCTCTCTCTCTGCCTGCCTCTCCGCCTACTTGTGATCTCTGTCTGTCAAATAAATAAATAAAATCTTTGAAAAATTAATAATAATAATAGTGCTTATTAGTAGATGACAATCCCAGTTGCCGCCAAGTTATGGCTGGTTTTATAACTCGGGTTAGCAGAGGCAGAAAGAGTCATAGAGATATATTTTAAGAACCATGTCTGTGGTTAACAATGATATCTATGAGAATTGGCTTTTTGGTTTGTTTTATTATGAAACATTAAGTAGACTATGAGCCAGAAGAATTCTTCCTTTACTGTGAGTCCTCTGACCTTAACTTCTGAGATGAAACTGTTTTATTTTATGAAAACAAATTCCATAAGCTAGGACTCACTAGACTCCCTCAAGGTCAAGGCTCAGTCTCATCCTTGTCTCCATCCATGCCGTATCACAGGAACTTGTGAGCCTGAAAGATGTCCAATAAATATGCATTCATGTCTCCAGCTTCCTAGAATGAAAGAGTCCTGGGCAAATCCATACAGTAATGGAAATGTTTTGTCTCTCCCTCCCTCCCCCTCCCTCCCCCCCCCCCCCCCCCCCCCCCCCCCCCCCCCCCCCCCCCCCCCCCGTCTCCCTCCTGCCTTCTCCCCTCTGTCCCAGCCAGCCTCCTCTTTAGAATTCTCTCATTCCCATTTTTTTTCTGTGACTATCACACCCCACACCCTCATCCATGTATAAACTCAAACTTTTTAACTATTTGGCTCCACTTCCTTGAATTTTGCAGCTCTGTCCCAAGTCCTTTTCACTCTGTCGCTGGAACTACACAATAAAAAAAATAATAATGATACTAATTTAAAAAACAAAATTCTTAAAAAATCCTCTTTTCCTCCCATTGCTAGGAATCCAGCACCTGCTCCCTCCTCCCTACAGTAAGTAGCTTTCTCACCCCCTTCTCTACAGCCTCAGATGCCTTTTCTTTGGGAATGGAAATGACTGCTTTACAAACATGCATCTGTATCTTCTTGCCTAAATGTGACAGGTCTTCTTTGGCTCTTTTCTCCACTGTTCTCACGAAAACAATCAACTGTATAGAAAATTGAGACTCCCCCGGCAAAAGTTCAAGGGAAGTTAGTAGAGCGAAGTGAATGAGGAAAGGAAGATGTAAATTCCAGATTCTGAAGTGACCTTAAACACATCCGGATGAAAAATACTGCAACATTTGTCTAATTCCATCCATATTACAAACGAGTCTAGGTTAACCAGTCGCCTCGCTTTTAACTCTGTCTCCCCTCAGTTTATGCCTGGACAGATTTTGCATCTTTGGGATCCTTTATTGCTTGTCTCGTATCATTGGTACTTATTTATGCAAAAGGCCATTGCCTCACAGTATGATAAAAATAGTTGCATGTTCACTGACTTCCGTAAGAGTAATCATTAAAAGAAAGTATTTCTTCTTATATGTATTACATTTTGAAATTTACTTCGCAATACAAAATTATGAGAGTTCATGAGTCTGAGAATCTATTTTCCTTGTTTTGGGATAAAAATAATTCCATTTTTTATCCTTATCTTTTTAATTACATTATCATTTATCTAGGGTTTTTCCTTCCTGCCTTCACATACTTTTATTTTTCCTTGCCAGTCACATTCTATGCCTAGATCAGGCAAGGAAAGACTCCTTTTTACAATTATTCCTGAAATTGCTCTCAGAGATGCTGAGCATGCACCTGTTTTAATCATACATTGACTGATTCATTCAACAAATATATGTTCACTACCACCTGCCAGGTTCTACCACAGATACTGGGAACAAAACAGTCCCTGCCTTACAGGAACTTAATAAAGTTGAATAGGCAATGAACATATAAGCAAATATCCAGTATGAAAAATACAGAGAGTGAAATGACTTATGGAGAAAAATCATGTGGGAAAGTAGACTAAGAATGCGAGGATAAAAACATACATATTTTAATAGAGTTATCAGGGAAGGCCAATTAGAAGACCAATAAACAACCATCACATAAGTCCTACCCAACTTTCTTTAATTCTTATTGAAAACAGAAGAACTGAAGGGAAGGGAGGTGAAAACCATTTCTTTTTCTTCTATGCATGTGGAAATATGATACTATTTAAATTTCTAGTTTCCTAATCTTATTTCCTAATCTAATTTCCTAATCTTATTAACATTTTTTTTAATTTTTTATTTTTTATAAACATATATTTTTATCCCCAGGGGTACAGGTCTGTGAATTACCAGGTTTACACACTTCACAGCACTCACCAAAGCACATACCCTCGCCAATGTCCATAATCCCACCCCATTCTCCCAAACCCCCTCCCCCCAGCAACCCTCAGTTTGTTTTGTGAGATTAAGAGTCACTTATGGTTTGTCTCCCTCCCAATCCCATCTTGTTTCATTGATTCTTCTCCTACCCACTTAAGCCCCCATGTTGCATCACCACTTCCTCATATCAGGGAGATCATATGATAGTTGTCTTTCTCTGCTTGACTTATTTCGCTAAGCATGATACGCTCTAGTTCCATCCATGTTGTTGCAAATGGCAAGATTTCATTTCTTTTGATGGCTGCATAGTATTCCATTGTGTATATATACCACATCTTCTTGATCCATTCATCTGTTGATGGACATCTAGGTTCTTTCCATAGTTTGGCTATTGTGGACATTGCTGCTATAAACATTCGGGTGCATGTGCCCCTTTGGATCACTACATTTGTATCTTTAGGGTAAATACCCAATAGTGCAATTGCTGGGTCATAGGGCAGTTCTATTTTCAACATTTTGAGGAACCTCCATGCTGTTTTCCAGAGTGGCTGCACCAGCTTGCATTCCCACCAACAGTGTAGGAGGGTTCCCCTTTCTCCGCATCCTCGCCAGCATCTGTCATTTCCTGACTTGTTGATTTTAGCCATTCTGATTGGTGTGAGGTGATATCTCATTGTGGTTTTGATTTGTATTTCCCTGATGCCGAGTGATATGGAGCACTTTTTCATGTGTCTGTTGGCCATCTGGATGTCTTCTTTGCAGAAATGTCTGTTCATGTCCTCTGCCCATTTCTTGATTGGATTATTTGTTCTTTGGGTGTTGAGTTTGCTAAGTTCTTTATAGATTCTGGACACTAGGCCTTTATCTGATATGTCGTTTGCAAATATCTTCTCCCATTCTGTCAGTTGTATTTTGATTTTGTTAACTGTTTCCTTTGCTGTGCAAAAGCTTTTGATCTTGATGAAATCCCAATAGTTCATTTTTACCCTTGCTTCCCTTGCCTTTTGCGTTGTTCCTAGGAAGATGTTGCTGCGGCAGAGGTCGAAGAGGTTGCTGCCTGTGTTCTCCTCAAGGATTTTGATGGATTCCTTTCGCACATGAGTCCATTTTGAGTCTATTTTCGTGTGTGGTGTAAGGAAATGGTCCAATTTCATTTTTCTGCATGTGGCTGTCCAATTTTCCCAGCACCATTTATTGAAAAGGCTGTCTTTTTTCCATTGGACATTCTTTCCTGCTTTGTCGAAAATTAGTTGACCATAGATTTGAGGGTCTATTTCTGGGCTCTCTATTCTGTTCCATTGATCTATGTGTCTGTTTTTGTGCCAGTACCATGCTGTCTTGATGATGACAGCTTTGTAATAGAGCTTGAAGTCCGGAATTGTGATGCCACCAACGTTGCCCTCTTTTTCAATATCCCTTTGGCTATTCGAGGTCTTTTCTGGTTCCATATAAATTTTAGCATTATTTGTTCCATTTCTTTGAAGAAGATGGATGGTACTTTGATAGGAATTGCATTAAATGTGTAGATTGCTTTAGGTAGCATAGACATTTTCATAATATTTATTCTTCCAATCCAGGAGCATGGAACATTTTTCCATTTCTTTGTGTCTTCCTCAATTTCTTTCATGAGTACTTTATAGTTTTCTGAGTATAGATTCTGTGTCTCTTTGGTTAGGTTTATTCCTAGGTATCTTATGGTTTTGGATGCAATTGTAAATGGGATTGACTCCTTAATATCTCTTTCTTCTGTCTTGCTGTTGGTGTAGAGAAATGCAACTGATTTCTGTGCATTGATTTTATATCCTGACACTTTACTGAATTCCTGTATAAGTTCTAGCAGTTTTGGAGTGGAGTCTTTTGGGTTTTCCACATATAGTATCATATCATCTGCGAAGAGTGATAATTTGACTTCTTCTTTGCCGATTTGGATGCCTTTAATTTCCTTTTGTTGTCTGATTGCTGAGGCTAGGACCTCTAGTACGATGTTGAATAGCAGTGGTGATAATGGACATCCCTGCCGTGTTCCTGACCTTAGCGGAAAAGCTTTCAGTTTTTCTCCATTGAGAATGATATTTGCGGTGGGTTTTTCATAGATGGCTTTGATGATATTGAGGTATGTGCCCTCTATCCCTACACTTTGAAGAGTTTTGATCAGGAAGGGATGCTGTACTTTGTCAAATGCTTTTTCAGCATCTATTGAGAGTATCATATGGTTCTTGTTCTTTCTTTTATTGATGTGTTGTATCACATTGACTGATTAGCGGATGTTGAACCAACCTTGCAGCCCTGGAATAAATCCCACTTGGTCGTGGTGAATAATCTTTTTAATGTACTGTTGAATCCTATTGGCTAGTATTTTGTTGAGTATTTTCGCATCTGTGTTCATCAAGGATATCGGTCTATAGCTCTCTTTTTTGGTGGGATCCTTGTCTGGTTTTGGGATCAAGGTGATGCTGGCCTCATAAAATGAGTTTGGAAGTTTTCCTTCCATTTCTATTTTTTGGAACAGTTTCAGGAGAATAGGAATTAGTTCTTCTTTAAATGTTTGGTAGAATTCCCCCGGGAAGCCGTCTGGCCCTGGGCTTTTGTTTGTTTGGAGATTTTTAATGACGGTTTCAATCTCCTTACTGGTTATGGGTCTGTTCAGGCTTTCTATTTCTTCCTGGTTCAGTTGTGGTAGTTTATATGTTTCTAGGAATGCATCCATTTCTTCCAGATTGTCAAATTTATTGCCGTAGAGTTGCTCATAGTATGTTCTTATAATAGTTTGTATTTCTTTGGTGTTATTTGTGATCTCTCCTCTTTCATTCATGATTTTATTTATTTGGGTCCTTTCTTTTTTCTTTTTGATAAGTCGGGCCAGGGGGTTATCGATTTTATTAATTCTTTCAAAGAACCAGCTCCTACTTTCGTTGATTTGTTCTATTGTTTTTTTGGTTTCTATTTCATTGATTTCTGCTCTGATCTTTATGATTTCTCTTCTCCTGCTGGTCTTAGGGTTTCTTTCTTGTTCTTTCTCCAGCTCCTTTAGGTGTAGGGTTAGGTTGTGTACCTGAGACCTTTCTTGTTTCTTGAGAAAGGCTTGTACCGCTATATATTTTCCTCTCAGGACTGCCTTTGTTGTGTCCCACAGATTTTGAACCGTTGTATTTTCATTATCATTTGTTTCCATGATTTTTTTCAATTCTTCTTTAATTTCCCGGTTGACCCATTCATTCTTTAGAAGGATACTGTTTAGTCTCCATGTATTTGGGTTCTTTCCAAACTTCCTTTTGTGGTTGAGTTCTAGCTTTAGAGCATTGTGGTCTGAAAATATGCAGGGAATGATCCCAATCTTTTGATACCGGTTGAGTCCTGATTTAGGACCGAGGATGTGATCTATTCTGGAGAATGTTCCATGTGCACTAGAGAAGAATGTGTATTCTGTTGCTTTGGGATGAAATGTTCTGAATATATCTGTGATGTCCATCTGGTCCAGTGTGTCATTTAAGGCCTTTATTTCCTTGCTGATCTTTTGCTTGGATGACCTGTCCATTTCAGTGAGGGGAGTGTTAAAGTCCCCTACTATTATTGTATTATTGTTGATGTGTTTCTTTGATTTTGTTATTAATTGGTTTATATAGTTGGCTGCTCCCACGTTGGGGGCATAGATATTTAAAATTGTTAGATCTTCTTGTTGGACAGACCCTTTGAGTATGATATAGTGTCCTTCCTCATCTCTTATTATAGTCTTTGGCTTAAAATCTAATTGATCTGATATAAGGATTGCCACTCCTGCTTTCTTCTGATGTCCATTAGCATGGTAAATTCTTTTCCACCCTCCTCACTGTAAATCTGGAGGTGTCTTCGGGCTTAAAATGAGTTTCTTGGAGGCAACATATAGATGGGTTTTGTTTTTTTATCCATTCTGATACCCTGTGTCTTTTGACAGGGGCATTTAGCCCATTCACATTCAGGGTAACTATTGAGAGATATGAATTTAGTGCCATTGTATTGCCTGTAAGGTGACTGTTACTGTATATGGTCTCTGTTCCTTTCTGATCTACCACTTGTAGGCTCTCTCTTTGCTTAGAGGACCCCTTTCAATATTTCCTGTAGAGCTGGTTTGGTATTTGCAAATTCTTTCAGTTTTTGTTTGTCCTGGAAGCTTTTAATCTCTCCTTCTATTTTCAATGATAGCCTAGCTGGATATAGTATTCTTGGCTGCATGTTTTTCTCGTTTAGTGCTCTGAAAATATCATGCCAGCTCTTTCTGGCCTGCCAGGTCTCTGTGGATAAGTCAGCTGCCAATCTAATATTTTTACCATTGTATGTTACAGACTTCTTTTCCCGGGCTGCTTTCAGGATTTTCTCTTTGTCATTGAGACTTGTAAATTTTACTATTAGGTGACGGGGTGTGGGCCTATTCTTATTGATTTTGAGGGGCATTCTCTGAACCTCCTGAATTTTGATGCTCGTTCCCTTTGCCATATTGGGGAAATTCTCCCCAATAATTCTCTCCAGTATACCTTCTGCTCCCCTCTCACTTTCTTCTTCTTCTGGAATCCCAATTATTCTAATGTTGTTTCGTCTTATGGTGTCACTTATCTCTCGAATTCTCCCCTCGTGGTCCAGTAGCTGTTTGTCCCTCTTTTGCTCAGCTTCTTTATTCTCTGTCATTTGGTCTTCTATATCACTAATTCTTTCTTCTGCCTCATTTATCCTAGCAGTTAGAGCCTCCATTTTTGATTGCACCTCATTAATAGCTTTTTTGATTTCAACTTGGTTAGATTTTAGTTCTTTTATTTCTCCAGAAAGGGCTTTTATATCTCTCGAGAGGGTTTCTCTAATATCTTCCATGCCTTTTTCGAGCCCGGCTAGAACCTTGAGAATTGTCATTCTGAACTCTAGATCTGACATATTACCAATGTCTGTATTGATTAGGTCCCTAGCCTTCGGTACTGCCTCTTGTTCTTTTTTTTGTGTTGAATTTTTACGTCTTGTCATTTTGTCCAGATAAGAGTAAATGAAGGGGCAAGTAAAATACTAAAAGGGTGGCAACAACCCCAGGAAAATATGCTTTAACCAAATTAGAAGAGATCCAAAATCGTGAGTGGGGAGAAATGGGATAAAAAGAGGTTCAAAAAGGAAGAAAGAAAAAAGAAAAAAGAAAAAAGAAAAAAGAAAAGAATTTTTAAAAAAAGAAAACACCTAAGAAAAATGTAAAAAAGAAAAAATATATATATTAAATAAACTAGTAAAAAATCGTTAAGAAAGAAAAAGGTAACAGTTAAAAAAAAAATTTTACCCGAAGGCGAGAATAAAAAAAAAAAAAAAATGAAAAAGAAAAAATTAAGTTAACTGCAAGACTAAAAAAAAATCACAGGAAAAAAGCCATGAGTTCCGTGCTTGGCTTTCTCCTCCTCTGGAATTCTGCTGCTCTCCTTGGTATTGAAACCGCACTCCTTGGTAGGTGAACTTGGTCTAGGCTGGATTTCTTGTTGATCTTCTGGGGGAGGGGCCTGTTGTAGTGATTCTCAAGTGTCTTTGCCCCAGGCAGAATTACACCGCCCTTACCTGGGGCCGGGGTGAGTAATCTGCTCGGGTTTGCTTTCAGGAGCTTTTGTTCCCTGAGCGCTTTCCGTAGAGTTCCGGAGGACGGGAATACAAATGGCGGCCTCCTGGTCTCCGGCCCGGATGAGCCGAGAGCCCAGGGCTCCACTCCTCAGTGCGCCCTCAGAGAACAGCGCCCAGTTACTCCCGTCTGCCTGACCTCCGGCCGCGCTCCGAGCTCACCGAGCCTGCGACCGGTTCAAGGTAACACCGAGCTGTGAGCTTACTGTCGGCTCTGTCTCTGTAGCCGGCTTTCCCGTTCCAATAGCCGCAAGCTCTGCGACACTCAGACACCCCCGATCCTTCTGTGACCCTGCGGGACCTGAGGCCACGCTGACCCCGCATGGGCTTCGCCCCGGTTTAGCCTCTGGAGCGATGTCCCTCAGTGGAACAGACTTTTAAAAGTCCTGATTTTGTGCGCGGTTGCTCCGCCGCTTGCCGGGAGCCAGCCCCTCCCCCCGGGGTCTATCTTCCCGTCGCTTTGGATTCACTTCTCCGCCGGTCCTACCTTTCAGAAAGTGGTTGTTTTTCTGTTTCCAGAATTGCTGTTCTTCTCTTCGATCTGCCGATGGATTTTCAGGTGTTTGCAATCTTTAGATAAGCTATCTAGCTGATCTCCGGCTAGCTGAAGCAGTCTCAGCTTGCTACTTCTCCGCCATCTTGACTCCTCCCTCTTACTCCTCTCTCTTATTAACATTTTGAAAAGAGCCCATGGTATATGTCTCTCTGTCTATCTGTCCACCTATCCTAGCCAGTCATTGACTATAACAGGCACAACCAAAAATGAGCTCAGAGACCATGGATATAGAATAAACTTGACTGGCCATTATCAGAAGGTCATTAATTAATTAGTCAATTATTCAAATTTTTTTTAGCCTTACCATGTACCAGGAACACTTAGAATCTGGAGATGTGAGATTGACAGGTTCCTGATCCTCAAAGGGCTTACATTCCAAGCTTTCAAACCAGGCAACACAGCTCCTTAAGGTAGAATCTCACTATTGGCCTGCATAGTTGCTCTAAACTGCTGAATGCTTGGAATACATACCCATGGGATTGCTGGTTTTTGTGGGTTTTTTTGTTTTGTTTTACCTTCAATGATATGTTTTACTTAACCAACGATATTCAGAATATTATCCTTGACATATAATAATAATTGGCATATTTCACATTCTATTTTTATACTAAGTCTTTAAAACCCCATGTGTATTTTTTTTTTGAAGATTTTATTTATTTATTTGACACAGAGAGAGAGAGAGAGCACAAGCAGGCAGAGGGGCAGGCAGAGAGAGAGGGGGAAGCAGGCTCCCTGCTGAGCAGAGAGCCGGATGCAGGGCTCCATCCCAGGACCCTGAGATCATGATCTGAGCCGAAGGCAGAGGCTTAACCCACTGAGCCACCCAGGTGCCCCAAAACCTCATGTGTATTTTATACTTATAGCGTATCTTAATTTGGATTAGCCCTAATTCAAGCATTCAGTTGCCAACTGTGGCTATTGGCTGCCCATACTGGTCAGCACAACTGTAGAAAGTAGCATATGATTGATATTACACTTGTAATATCCTAAGTCTTTTGTTCTAGTTATTATTCTTGTATTGTTTAGAAATGTTCTTTCCCTGTCTGGTGGGCAGCTTCACCATTCTCCCTTTTGCTTATTACTCCTCACTTTAATAGTTATAGCAATGTCTTCCCCTCACAGCCTGAAAATTGTCACAATGAGATCCCTTACCTCTGTTTACTCAAACTGCCTTACATGTAGACTTTTACTGGCCTGATCTGGCCTCTAGAACTTTGCTATTCCAGTTTCCCTGTCATCTAGGAATTACCACATCTCATATACAAGAAATTGTCATAGAGACCAGGTCATAAAGAGGGAAGTGTAGGAAAGTTACACAATCTGTGTGTTTCTATGTATTTCTTATCCTATGCTTTCTAACTGATAAACTGAAGCTAATTCATTTTTCCTTTAGCCTATAACAAAGCCAGAAACAAAGATTCAAAGAGGACATTTGCGTAAGTTTAGGGTGAGAAAACTCACATACACATTTGTAAAACAGTAATTTTCATTCTTAAAGACAAGTCAAAATCCAGGAGGAAGGGGAGGGTAAAGTCAATCACCCCAGAGAGGAGGGAACAGATACAACACGATTCACAAAAATGAGAAAAAAGCAAGCATTTATGTTTATTATTAATATATTGATCAGGGGGACTGAAAGGAAAGGAGCTAGGATTCAACCTCATTATGTCATTTCTTCTGATCCATCACTGCCAAACAGTCTTCGACATTTGGGAGCTCCTAATGGTGAGGATCTTGGATAATTTGGGTGGGAATGAAGAGAGCAAGTGAAGCCCATGGTATAAGAGAATGAAGAGAGCAGCCTATGAGCAAGGTAGAATCAAGGAGAGCCATTTTGGAATGTACCCATGAGCCAGTACAATGATGAATGTCTCAACACTGTAACACAACCAGTAGATAGAAATCCAGACAAGCAAACTTTGGGTAAAGGCCAGGCAAGTGCATCAGTAAATTTTAGTGATGTGAGAATACATAAAAAGACTCTATTGTTGGAGGAATTTTAGTGCCTAGCAAAGAAGCAAGACAGATACTGATCTGGGGCTAGTGGGTGAATCTCAGTGTATCAGTTAAAAAGTCTGGCCACAAATGACAGAGTTCCCTGACAATAACTTAAAACATTTTGGCATTTATTTTTTACTTTTCATAAAGTCTGGAAGTAGGCAGTGCCAAAGAAGGCTTAGAGATGAAGGCCAGAGTATCTCTCCACCTCTGCCAGCCTCCTCTTAATAGCTTTTGTACTCTGTTTATGATCTAAGGGGTCTCAGATTAACCAGAAAAACATTCTAATCATATAAACTTATACATGGTCTGAGAGTGAAAGAATTGGCTTGTTCCTAGGAGTCTCTATCTTTTAATCATGGAGGAAAATATTTCTGAGAAGCTCCCAGGAGATTTGCCTCACATCTCATTGCCCAGAATTAAGTCATATACCCATCCCTAGCTAGAAGGAAAATTGGAAAAGTTTAGGTACCAAGGGACAGGGGGCTTTGCAATTGTTGTTTGGCAATACTCAGCCACTTGAAGTCAAGCACGTGGTCAGGGCCAAGGCCAGGTAGGGATGCTTTCTGCTCAGGTCATGATCCCAGGATTCTGGGATCAAGCCCCACATCTGGCTCCCTGCTCAGCAGAGAGCCTGCTTCTCCCTCTCATCTGCCTACTGCTCTATCTACTTATACTCTCTTTCTGACAAATAAATAAAATCTTTATCTAAAAAAAAAAAAGGAATCTGACTTAATTTCAAATCCATGAAATTGACCATGGACCTTTTTTTTTTTTTTTTTTGGCCTGGATACCAGTTGTAGGCTGAGATCAAACTTAGTGTGGTGGTTAGATGCCCTTGTATAGGGAAAAAGAGGAAGACCAGTGACATCATCACAGGTGACAGGACCAATTTTGAGGACATTTCAATGCCAAGTAGAAGACTTTTTACTTTATTATGTGGATAAGGAGGATATATTATTAAGTTTTTGAGCAAAGACATGGCAATAAAAATTTTAAACCTGCGGCAATGTGCATCCTGGTTGTGGGTGGAGGTTAATCAGTGCTGTCTCCACTGGGGACTCTGCGATGTGCAGTGCTTTCTTGCATACTCAAAATAAGAGAGCAAAATCAGCATGATGTAGTTTACAGAGTCTATACATAATCCCAGAGTGTCATGGAAGTGTGAAAACAGGAATAATCTGAAGCTTTGACTCCAGGACTTTTAGTTCACTATATTTAAAGGTTGGCCAGTTATAAGAAGCACTTACCATATAAAAATTAAATAGTTAAAAGAGATGCAAAATGATAATTTTTCAATTCTAAAAATGATATCACAAAGGAGCATAAATACATTAATGGAAAAGTTGAAGCTCTGAAATTTGGTAAGAGAAAAAGTCTCAAATTTGTATTATAAAGATAAAAATAGTAGTAAAATTAAGAAATCATTTTTAAAAATCATATTTCATTTTTAAGTTGAGCGGCTCTTCATTCTTAAGAATAACCACAAGAGAAAAGTTTCAAAGGCATAGCTGATGTATATTTTTATGGTTTTGCCCTCTCTGTCTTCAGGTAGAAAAAATTAAGCTTAATTATTCTACAATCATTAGAGTTTTCTCAGTCCTATTGCTCTTTGACCTTATAGCAGATTCTCCCTGGATAGCTTAATATTCTCTACCATTTAAAATCAAATATCCCACATTGCTTCTATTTTAAAAGGTCACATGCTATAGATATAATCACCTGATTTAAAAACCTTCAGCTTCAATGTTAAAAATATACTGCTTTTACCTTCTAATGAAATGAGTTCAGATAGTCCCAAGCAATATTTTTAAACTGTCACTTAATCCTTTACAGCTAATAAGCTGTTCCACAAGATCACAGTGATTATTCACAAGGTTGTGTAATTTATCTTAGAAAAAAATTTTCAGTATAATTGATATCAACAAACTGCGGCAGTCTTTAATATTATGATAAATTAATATCAGTCTTTAAAATACTGATTTATTATCACATACAAACCAAAGTTTTAAGAGATGCATACCAGTTTGCCCTTAAGCAAAGTAAATAAGTATTTCTGAAGAGTCAATGCCCATTTATCCTATTTGTTTTAACTGTTTATTGCTGTTGACCAAAGACCATCACTTGATGTTTGATGTAAGGAGCTGAGTATAGTGTGATATTTAGAAGAATCGGTGGAACAGTGATTTTTCTAAGCATAAAGATATGTAACACATCAAAAACAGTATCTAATAAAAATTATGACACTGTTCTGTGTAAGTTTGAGGAGTTTGATTTTGCTCTGATTTTTTAAACAGCAGATTAAAAATGGTAGATGCTAAATATTAAATACATATATTTGTATTAAAGAGTGAGCAACACTTTTCCAGAAAGTTATTTACATATACTGTTACCCCAGCAGTTAGGTCCAGAGACTGTGGGATAAAACTGATATGAAAGACAAGAGGTTCAAATATTTGTAAAATACAAGGTTGGTTAGGAGAGCCCAGAATTGTGGCTAAAGTATGGTCTAACAAAGTAGTATTTGAGCTTAGGAAGTTATGATTGCCATGAAGATTGATTCCTCTAATCACTTCAAAAAATTTCCAACAAACTGAAAAAAAAAAAAAAACCAAAAAACAAAAAACCCACAACTTTGTTTTTCACCCACCCAACCTATTGTGTAGAACATTTTGGTTAAAGTTGTAAAGGTCAATGTCTATGTGTCAGACCAAACAAAAGACCTGATTGGCTTCAGGAGTCAAAGATGGTTGACTTGACTCAGCTGTGGGTGAGTTTTGACCTGTATTTGTTCATCCCTTCTTGGATTCACATATGCAGAGTTAACGGGGATGCTTGGTAGAGCCAAAGCAGTCACATAGCTCTGTCTCCAGTATAGAGACTGAGTTATTTAACCTTAAATTCACCCAGGATAACCTTTGGCCAAAGAATATCAACACACAGCAGAATGTTCCAACCTGCCTGCCTCATCACTGCACACACAGGAATAAAATTCTAAACCCCCTAGTTGCCATTTTATCCAGCTTCCTTTGTCTTGCCAAGTCTATAAGGTGAAGGATTTACTCATGCTCCATCATTCCACTGTTTCTCTTCCCAAGGTGTAGTTATTATTGACAGTAATAATAATCTGTCTTTATTGTTCTGTGGTTGAACAGGCATTTTGAGGGTAAGTTTCAGAGGAATGTCAATTTTGCCTAGACCTCAAGAAATGAAGGACTCTGACTAAACAGGGTTTTACTTTTCTCCAGTCCAGAATAGCAATTCCAGAAGATTGCTGGGAAATTATTTTGTAAGATTTTCTGTTTTGCCGTGTGTTTATGCCACTCCACCTCCCCGTTTCATGGAGAATGAAATTTAGGAGCTGTAAATTTAGACAGATGTACCCCAGTTAGTAGCATACAATCATACAAACGCACAAGAAAACAGAGGCCCTGAGAGTTATAGCCATTTGACAGAAGGTGCAAACTAGTAGTAAACTGAGGGGCCAAACTAGGACCTTCTAACCCCCAGCATGATAAATTTCACACAACTGCTCCTGGTCTCTTCCTGTACTACTATCACAAAAATCAACTTTTTATGACTTGATATAAAAAAGACCATTCTGACAACTGTTGTGCAACTATTAAGTCAGTTCTTTCAGATGTAGTTAATCAGGATCTGAGGAGACATTGCAATTTTGACAATGAAGAGTGGAAAGATCACCTGCTTAGGGGTAGGGAGAGCATCACCACTGAAGGCAGGGATACAGAAGGTACAACAGACCAACATTCCAATTTGCCTTTTCCTCACATTCTCATATTCTTTAGTGGGGAAAGAGGACATTAGAAAGAACAGGATACCACACATTCTAGATCACCATTGGAGGAAAAAAAAAAAATCAAAGATCATACCTGTGGGATCTGAGAAAGAAATGGTTTTACAAACCACACTGAAGAATCTACAACTTCTCATTTATTGAACAAACCATTTTCTAGTAAAATGCTTAACTGAAATAGAGGGTACACTATCTTCCTGTTGATATTTGCTTGATGAACCTAACCACATCCAATTCACCCACCTGTTTCCCACTTGGTCTCAGAATGTAAATGGTACACAACTTTCCATGTATTTTATAGTCTCCTTTGTTGCAAGTGACAAAAACAAAACAAACACCCTCATCCTTCTTAGGTTAAAAAGGAAGGAATTTTGCTTACGTCACTACCATGGAAAGGGCCAGATTTTGGCCCCAAAGACAACTGAATGCAGAGATTCAACTCTTGTCCAGATACTTCTCTGTCCTTCTCTTCACTGCTTGTCTCTACCTTTCTCTGAATATTAGTGTCATTCTCTGCTACACTATAAGCAATATAGGTCTTTTTCCACCCAGCAAAGAATACACACACACACATACACACACACACACACACACACCAGCAATTCTGGGGTTATATGCTTATAGCCTTGCCAAAGGGAGAAAAGAAAACTTAACCAATTTAACTCAGATAGACAAATTCTTAGGAAGTTTCTGTTTGTCCTAGCTTAGGTCCTGTGCCTGCTTTGAACTGATCACTCCAAACAAAAGGTGTGAGCAGTCTTCCTGTCCTAACTTCGGCCATGTGTTCACCCCTGCCACCAAGGGGGAAAAGTTTTTACTAGAATAAGTAAAGGTAGTACAGACATGACCACTTTAAGAATCCCAAGCATATTAACTGTCCCAGTTTGCACATAACAGCTAATAGTCAACACTTAACAAATGCTTACCATATTATTGCTAATAGTCTAAGTGTTATACACTAATTATTTTAATCCTCACTGCCCTATGAGGTAAGGTCTATTATTACTTGTGCATTAGAACAAATTGAAGCCCTTTGGGGTTAAACAATTTGTCCAGGCTACCCAGATAAGTGGCAAAACCATAGCAGGTTAGCTCAGGGCATATACTGTGAACTTGCACAGCATATTTTTACATCCTAGAGGCCCCTGGCAAAATTTGTACCCCTGTCTATAGAGATCATTCTTTCATTATGTCTGATATTTAGAGGTATTTTCTTATTTAAAGCCAATTCCTTCATTTTAACTCTTTACTCCACCCCCTTTTTCTTCTTTAAGGACTTACCACCAAACACTCCCTCCTTTACACAAGGTGTCTTCAAGCCCTTCCATTCTATTAGATCATCTCTCTGTTTTACCAACCCCCATAATCTCTCTACCTTTATAATTCAATCATTGTAAAGCAATATTTTTTAAGATTTTATTTATTTTATTTTGACAGACAGAGATCACAAGTAGGCAGAGGCAGGCAGAGAGAAGGGGAAGAAGGCTCCCTGCTGAGCAGAGAGCCCGAGGCAGAGCTCAATCTCAGGACCCTGAGATCATGACCTGAGCCAAAGGCAGAGGCTTAACCCACTGAGCCACCGAGGTGCCCCAAGGCAATTTTTTTTTTTTTTTTATTATTCAATGCCTCCACTTTGTTATCTTTTTCCCCTCTCCCTGCAAACAACCACACCTATCATCTGCCCTAGCCTGACGCTCTCTTTTACTCACTATTCTAGTGACACAATTTAATCTCTGATATCACTACTGTTGAGTTCCTGAAGGTTAAATCCAGTGGATTAGCCCACATTTTACCTCTGTTCTCCAAACATTCTTATTCCCTTACTTTGTAAAACTCAATGCTCCTCCCATACCTAAGAATATTGCCTTTCATTATTTTTACTCACTCTTCTTTGGCTTCTCCTTAAATGATAAGTTCTCCAGGGATCTGTTCTTTGTTTGTTTGTTTGTTTTTTTCCTTGCTTTGTGAGAACGCCTCAGAAATTCTCACACAGACTTATGATCTTAACCCCCATTTCCACGCTGGCTACTCCCAAGTCTATAGGTCTAATTCTAGAGCTCTTCTCCCTCAATTTTGATTTCTTCAAATATCTTCATTTGGACCTTATAAGTTATAGGGATCCAGTGACTAGCTTCAAGCAGGATAGCAGTATAATCGGATGTTTATTTTATTTTATTTTATAAAAAAGGAAAACACTTAGGAAGCAACATGAGGCCTGAGTTGGGACTCTTGGTCAGATCACTTAAGAAGACATGAAATGATGCTGAGATCATGAAACATTGAATTAGAACACTTTGGATGGAGAAAAAAGGATGTGTGGAATATCTCAGACACGGACTAAATTAGGTAATTGATTGAATTTACATACAAGAAGAGTATGCTTAGGAGTAACTTCTGGATTTGACTTACATAATTGTATGAATGGTGATGCCATCCGACAAGAGTGGAATACAAACATAAGAACAAGCTCTGAAAGGGAAAATAATAAATGTAGCTGAAAGACTGAGTCCTTTCTTCTTTGCTGCCCACCATTCTAAACCTACATTATTATATTTACTTTAGCATATACGGGTTCCATGTTCATCCTTATGTCTGCTGGGTAGAGATCATATAACTCCCTTACAAAGTTGGAATAGAAATACTTTAAGAAAAGCAAATGCAGAAAAAATTAGCTGCTACTCCAGGGGGAATTCTCTATGTTAAAGCAAACTATCTGGTTCCAGAGCAAATGAATTTCTAACGATTTGCTCAAGTATATCTCTCTGATGGCAAGGTCTCTTTTCCCTGTTTGCTCAGCCCCCCAGTGCCTGTATCAATTTTAATCATTAACTTTGTTCCTCCTTGCTCACTAAACCCCCTCTTAGTACCTGTTTGTACCTTTAAAAGACCACTCTTCATACTGCCAATCTATTTTGAGTATTGTTAATTACTTCAGTGCTTTATTTTGAGGGACTATGGTCTTTATTTCTTTTCATCTATTCTCTTCAGGAGTCTTCCACACAGCCAACACTGGATCAGCTCCCAGCCCCAAAGTGGGACTTTCTACTCTTTTTCACAGATACAAGGACATTTGGGCCACTATTCCTTGCTTGGTTTCAAAATCCCTTTTTAAGTCACATATGTGCACTTCAGAAATGTTCTAAACCTGACTAGTGTTCACACTGTTATTACACTAATAATGCCCTAAAAAGCCAAGCATAACTAGTACTACATATGATTAAGACAGATGTTATTTATTGAAATATTGAACAGCTTTCCATGGTTTTTCAATGCATATGACAAGCCATTCCTTGGATTTTAATTATGTCATAGGTATGGAACAAAGAAACAGATTTGGGAACAGAATAAATCTTAACTCTACATAAAAGCAGAGTTCACTGGAATTCCATCAAGGTTCTGAACCACCTCATGTAATTTCCCTGTGCCATGGCCCATTGCTTTATATGAGGAAACTATTCCTCTATTCTCAAATGCACATGTCTGAGAGGAAGGCATAGTGGGTAAGGAATATGCATTGACCTTCACGAGTTTACTTATGAGTTTGCTCATTTATCCTCAGGGTCTGGGTGATGGCAGTGCTTATAGAACACTGCAAAACAGGGTGGAGACAAAGGACTCTGTATACCAGAGTATGTAGGCAAAAAGAATAAAATATTACCAATAATACTAAACAAACTTGCAGATTGGCAAGGGTGGGTATTAGATTTCATATGTATCTGTAAATTTGATTGATAAACCTCTGTCACACCATCTACCAAGTCTGAATTCCATTCTCTGGTTTCTCTTCTTCAGCATTTTAATTTGATATAATCTTCATAGAAATATTTGGGAGCTAGAAAACCAAACAATTGATCTTCACAGGGTCCAAAAGCTCCCAGCAGAAAGGAAACATAATTAAATGTTTTTCTAAAAAAAAAAATGAACTACTAAATTATTTTTATAAACCTCTGGAAACAGTCCTCAGGAAACAGAAAATTACTTTCCTGAATAAAATATTTTAAAAGCCCTTGTTTAAAAAGTATTTTATGAATGAATTCTATTTCTTTTGTATTTATTTAAAAATAAAAACAAATTACTTTCTCTGTCTTGAAGTGAAAGCAATTCAATTCTACAGTACATGAATATGAGCCTAACCATACTACTTTCCAGCACTTTCATGTTGCTACTTCTGGGATGTTGAAAAGGAACTTGGCCTTGCTCAAAATCACAGCTCATTTACTAAAACCTCCTTTGAAACCACACCCATAAAAAGCATTAGTAGGAATCTTACAGCTGCTGAGCATGCCCCCAAGACTGTTTGAGTGATTTATAATGCCCTGAGTGACTGAAGTCTATATATGAAATCTTAATTCCTCCTCTGAGCCTTACAGATTTTCGCTAAGAACTAACAGTGTTAGTGTAAATACACCCCAAAGGGTCAGACTTGCTAATGTATATTTAATTCTTTCCATGGATGACCATCTCCCTTGAGAATGATATCCAGTCATAAAAGTAACAAAGATTTTCAGCAAGGATCTGACACTGAATATGGAATAACTAAAGAATGAGATAGCCTGTTTTGATCACAGTCCTTAAAGAAATCCCTGTACTGCTGGGTTTCTCGGTTAACTAAAGCTCATCACTTCTAATCTGGAGAAAAGCAGGAGGCCCTGAGGCCCAAGTAAGAGAAAGTTATGTGGTCAACATGGTAAATAAGCCTCTAAAAGAAGAAATGTCCTTACCTTAAGAGATGAACCGTCTGAGAAGTTAGTGCTCACCAAAATTCTGATATCTTAGAAAGAACTATTATTATTGTTTATATTCCCTGAAGGTGTCCTCTCTTTACTACTAGGCTTAATGTAAAAGAAAATATAAACTCCTTTAGCAGCATAATTGAACAGTTCTACACTGCATGCTTTTTATTGCAGGGAAATGGTAATTCTCAGGAGTTTATAATATGGTCTCTAACAGCATTCATTCATTTATTAGGACAGTATTAAATAATTATTTGGAATAAAAATCTCTCTAGGGTATCAAAACTTACTGGAAAGTATGCCAAGCAAGTAATGTGGATTTATTGTTGGTAAATAAGGTAGAAATTTTGACTTAGGACTGGCTCTAAGTTAACCTCATCATCATTAACAACTTTTATTTCAGGTATATATTTTTTTCCTATCTGCAGATACCAGTAAAGGAGAAAAATCACCTCACTTAATGAAGCTATTTCTCTTTTCAAGAGATATTATTACCATAATCACAAGCTTGGATTTACATGTATAAAAGGATTCTCTGCCCAAACTTACAAAAATGAAATCACCTGTATCTCTTATTAATCCTCTCCCTAACCAACCCCCCGCCCCTCCATCCCCCCCACCCCCCCCAATCCTTCCCCAGCACTCATTAATGTTAGGGAAGAGGCGCAATAGAATGGTTGCCAGTTAGCTTGACTTTCTCTCCTACTGAGCTTTGAGTTACATATAATTCAGATACCCATAGTGTACCTGACACTGATCTGGCAGCCAGCTGTATAATAGGATGCTTTCAAGATACCTATAAAGAACAAAATGTAAACTACTTCACTGGAAAATAAACTCATTTTCTTAAGGTATACTACTGCTATGTCAGGAGTTTGCTTTGGTTAACATTGTAAGGCTAGTTCAATGAATACCTTTGTACCTGAACACACTCTGTGCCTTTATCATTCGCTTACTTAATATTTACCTCTACAAAGTCAAGTGACATAATGACTTCAATTACTTACAGTTAACTACTTTAAACAATGCAGTTGCCTAATTGTGACTGAAAAGTTATATGAATGTATTCAGAATCCTACCTAAGTAGAAATAAAATTACCCTCTGTGGTGCTTAATTTTGTGTGTCAACTTCACTGTTACCACAAGATGCCCAAATAGCCAGTGAAACAGCATTTCTGAGTGTTTGTGAGGGTGTCTCTGGAGGAGATCAGCATTTGAGTCAATGCATCGAGCAAAGCAGATGGCCCCTTGCTAATGTAGATGGGCATCACCAAATCCTTAGAGGGGGCTTGAATACAACAAAAAGGCAAAGGAAGTTTGAATTTGATTACTTCTGCCCGAACATTTGAGCTGGGATGTGGATCTCCTGCCCTTGTTGCTCTGGGTTCTCAGGACTTTAGACTCAGACTAGAATCTATACCATCAGTTTCCAGGCCTTTGAACTACTCATAGGTTAACCTTCTTGGATCTCCTGTTTGTCAAGGCAGACTATTGGATTTCTCGGCCTCTATAATTATGTGAGTCATAATAAATCTCTCTCTCTCTCTCTAGAGAGAGAGAGAGATTTACACACATATATACACACATATGTGAGATTTACACACACATACATATACACATATGAATCATATATGAATCATATATACATCTTATTAGTTCTATTTCTCTTGAAAACCCTAATATACCCATATAACATCTATTTGGAGATCTCTTCCTCCCCAAATCTATAGAGGTTATCAATAGGACCAATGAAGTAAGTACCGCCACAACACAACACAGCACATCTATCAACCACAGTCACCTCTACTCAGCAAGTGCCCTCCTGGAACCAAAGGACAGATTCATCAACAATTAAACTGTTCCTCATCCTATTTGTTGGGTCATTGGGTTTTCAGGCCTCACAGAAAAGTTACCTAAAGAAAAGTGTATGGCTTCAAGAATTTGATATTCGTTATTCATTTATTCAATAGTTCACAGTCAGTATATATTCTTCTATTTTATTTATTTATTTATTTTTGAAGAGAGTGAGAGACAGAGAGCATGATCAGGGGATAGGTAGAGGGAGAAGCAGACTCCCCTCTGAGCACTGATCCAGATTCAGGACTCTATCCCAGGACCCCGGAATCATGAACCTAGCCAAAGGAAGATGCTCAACTGACTGAACCACCCAGGTGCCCCTGATACTCTTCTATTTTAAATTAGGGTATGCAAATGTCTTCTGCATCTTACCAGACAATTACTTTTTAGTGGGAGAGACTAACCTTGAGTCCCCAAAAACTGGCCAATCATCCAACAACCAATGCAATCTATTTCTCTGAGATGCAAAGCAAATTTCAAATTCTGTTCACTTTAAGAGAACTGAAACAGACTGGTGTGTTTATTCCCTAGAGTTCCCTTTGTTTCTGTCAAAGGCGATACATATTTAATATACAGTTAAATATTATGATAAAAAATACATAAGCATTTAATTCTGAACTTTCCTACTGCTGAGTGAATTCTAAGTTTATTTTCAATAGCTATTTCACTGACTATAATTGTAATATTGAAGATCCTATTGAAAATTATGAAATTATCTGCTCTCTCCGATGTCATCCAAAAGCACACATTTACATTTTAATTATTTATATATCTAACATTAAAAGCTAAAACCAATTGAAAAGAGTAACAGCTAAGTTCTAGTTTTACCTGTTCCAAACAAAAGAGAGAGAGCTAAACTGAGGTTCCTTGATTTGCATGTGGATTTGGGCAATTCCTCATCCAACTTAATTTGCTCCTCTAGGGAGTATAGGTGACTCATAGGAGTATGAATTGAATATTTCCTAACAATTTACCCCAGAACTGGGGAAGTGGACTGTCTCATCCCTTATAAGATCACAGTTCTTTAAGGATCTATATGCATGTTCACACAAAGTGGTCCAATTTGGTTTAGTGATTGGTTATTCATCTCTTGTCCTATTACTCTCGGCCCCTTTTGAAGAATGTCAGGGGTTAATGGCTAGGAATTCAGTCAGGGATGCAATATCCCTCCTACAAATGTGGCGGAGCTCCAGTAGTATTCTTGTTCTCCCTCCAAATCCAGAGTCTTCTTACTTTGGGTTTCCAAGGATGGAGATGTTGAGTGTAGGGAAAAATACTCATGACAAACTAATAATGTGAGGGCTTAAATAAGAATAAAAGATGCTTGATTTTTAAAGTTTATTGTTATTGTTGTTAAACACCTCATTTGTCCAAAACAAATTTCTAGGAGCACAGCCAAATACTATAGCATAAAATGAAAATCAAGATGAAGTTGGACTAATAAGAAGTGCTGACAGAGAGTCATGTAAAATAAGGGAGTTTTCATTTCAGAGATGAGCAGAACAGACAAGAAAATAAGTAATTGTGTATCTGCCATTTAAGGACAAATTCCAACTGCTGAGAGGGTACCATTAATTCTGGTTCTGAGCAAACATATCCTTGCTTTCTTTTCAGAGGACTCTTTGTTTCATTGCTCTGGAATTTTTTGCTTTGTATTTTAAATCTCCTACCTTAGTT
This sequence comes from Mustela nigripes, assembly GCF_022355385.1. Lineage (NCBI taxonomy): Eukaryota > Metazoa > Chordata > Mammalia > Carnivora > Mustelidae > Mustela > Mustela nigripes. Next base: position 52,608,318 of record NC_081571.1, read on the forward strand.
GCTAACAGACAAAATTTCTAGTTGTCTTCGGCCTCTTTCAGAGAAACAATGGTGTTTCTCTTTATTTCTACTGAGATTGATTTGAGTCTGGTTATTTGAAATCCATATCTATGATTAAGTACGGAGAAGTGATGTGGTTATAGCCAAAAGATTACAAAAACACATCAAAGATAATGTAAAAAATTAAAATATTTTAAGCTATTAGAGACTTCAGGTAAAGTAAGTACTGAATAGAGATCAAATGGGGTAAAACTGCTTAGTAATCATTCATTCAATCTTCATTATCTTCAAGTGAATGGTAATATTAGTATTTACAATTCTTGTAAGAGTTTAGTGTGAAAAGTTACCAAAATGATTATATCTTTGTGTTTGTGTATATAAAAATACACATATGGTGGATAGAGGCAAAAGGCAGATTCTTAGTAAAAAAGGAAGTTTTCAGGCTAAGTTGTAAATTAAACTTTACTAATACAAAGAGTTTTCAGAAATTAGATCAATCATATTGATCCTCATATTATTTTTATTTATTAAAGCATTTAAATAGCTTCATATATGAAAAGTTTAGATAGTTCCTTAAGCCAGAGATCAAATTCATAAGATTGAAAAGTTTAGCAACTAAACAGTCAGGATACTGGTTAAATGCAAATTTCAGATATACCACAAATAATTTTAATGTAAGTATATTCCAAATATTGCATGGGGCATAGAGAAAAGACTGCATGGCAAGAATGTGTTTGCTTGAAATAAGAATTAAGGCTGACAGTTGGCAGCTAAAATCAGTACTTCCATGACAGACACATATTTTCCTGTCTGCTTATCTCTAAAATGAAAATCCCCTTACTTTATATGAAAATTTGTCAACATGGGACAAATTTTATTTATTTTATTTTATTTTTTTAAAGATTTCACTTATTTATTTGAGACAGAGCAAGAGAGAGAAAGCACACAAGCAGGGGGAGAGGGGCAGTGGAAGAGAGAAAAACAGATTCCCTGCTGAGCAGGGAGCCCAATGTGGGGCTTGATCTCAGAACCCTAGGATCATGACCTAAGCTGAAGGCAGACATTTAACTGAATGAGCCACTCAGGTGCCCAAACATGGAACAAATTTTTAAAAATTATTTGCTGTATATTTGAAATTAAAATTTAACTGGGTGTCCCGTCTTTTATCTGGCAGTACTAGAAAATACCAGAATTACTTTTAATACTAGGGATATTTAGCATTAAAAAAAAAAAAAAAAAGTTGGCCCAAATTTTATATAATTTGGAGTATTTAACACCAGGGAAAAAAGGGTTTTAGCCAAGAGGAGATTTCTCAAATATATTTATGATCAATGATTGGTAGGGTCATTTTCCAATGTATCTAAGTTATCACCCTTTTCCTACCCAATGTCTTTAGCCTCTTTTGCAGTCTTATTTTGGGTTTTGTTGTGGTTGTTTTTACCCTGAAACTTGAATATAGGGGAGGAAAAATAGTCTTAATATCCTTTGAATAGATGTGTTCACCTCTCTTTGTTTTTTCATGCCATTCTACCAAGTCTTTGCCTGACAGTCAACACAAACTATACCCTGTCACCTTCTCTCTGCCCCAGTTGTACATGTTATCCAGGCGGGGTCCAGGGTCTTCAGACCAACTTTCAATTCTATTATTCAAACTTCATGAATTCTTCATATCAGCAGTAACCAGAAACTGAAGCGTTTAGAGTCAGGGACGCTTCCCTGAGATATCAATTTGTCTCTATCTCCAGTTATTTAATATGATCAATATGGTCAGTAAATGTTTCAGTGCTCACAAAAAACCATAAAAGCACTCTACTGCCCTTCAGTCTGGTAAAGGCCATTGCCATGTCATTTGATTCAAACTATAACTTAATGTAGATCCCACAGATAAATTCTAGAAACTTTTGCTTTAGCCATCCACAAGAGATGTTGCTCCTTAGGAGACAGAACTCATTTGTAGCAAAACTGTTCATAATTCAGCATAATCACTCTATGAGGGTTTCTCAAAGTAAGATCTTGTGTCACAGATTCATTTTTTGGCTGAGGTAGAAGTTTAATGATTCAAACGTCTTTCTGTACTTGTGAGTACCCCATAGGTCACTGTGAGAAAAGAAGACAAATTAAACTTAACATCATCTCAATAGTAAATTTAATCCTTTTCATTAATAAGCTCCCAAATAAAGTACAACTGTGTGAAGTTATCTTACTTGAATTTGTAAAAGTTATTTATACATTCTGGAGACAAGGGTTTTGTTCACTGTTAACGTTTTCTCCTAGTTTGTGCCTTGTGTTTTAGTTTCCTTACTGATGTCTTAATGAGCAGAAATTTTAAATTTTCACAAGGTACAATTTATAATTTTTTCCTCTGAGAGCTCAGTATAAGAAATCTTATCTATCCCAGATTGTGAGTATATTCTTCCTATGTTTCTTTCTAGAAAATCTATAGTTTTGGGTTTTTTTTTTTTAAGATTTTATTTATTTATTTGACAGACAGAAATTGCAAGGAGGCAAAGAGGCAGGCAAGAGAGCCCAATGCGGGGCTCAATCCCAGGACCCTGATATCATGACCTGAGCCGAAGACAGAGGCTTAACCCACTGAGCCACCCAGGTGTCCCAAGAAAATCTATTGTTTTATCTTTTGTATTTAGGGTCATAATCCTTCTCTAATTAATTTTGTGCATCTTGTCAGTTAAGGATCTTTTCCATGTGGTTTTCCTTTTTTCAAAAGTCATATCATCTCCAATTTCTGCTTGCTTTTGTTTGCTTTCCCCTGGGCTTCAAGTAGTAGTTGTTACAGGTGTTTTTAATTTTGTCTAGGGTGTATGGTTAAACAATAGTAGTGTGTTTTAGTACGTTTCTGCTGCTATAACAAAATACCAAAGACAGGGTGGTATAAACAACAAGCACTTATTTCTCACGATTCTAGAGGCTAGGAGCTTCAAGATCAAGGTGCTGGCATATCTGAGTCTAGTAAGGTTGCCTGTTTCATGATTTATAGATGGATTTCTCTCTGTGTTTTCACATGGCAGCAGGTTGATCCAATTCAAGTTACTCCTACATTGCCAGAAACTTTTCCAAACATAACTAACCTGTTCCTGTCCAGGGAGCTTGGTAATAACGCCTAAGTACTTAACTCCTTCTTCTGGTATCTTGCCAAAAAAAATTTGTCTCAATCAGTTGTACCATATTCTGAGAGATGTAGCAAACTACCCAGACTCCAACTTTGAGGGGTCTTGAGATACATAAGAAATTTTAGGTTAGATGATGAGAAAAATGTACGCTTTAAACAGAGACTGAGCAATCCTTCCTTAGAGTTTAGAGTCTGATGCCCTAATGTAAGTGATTATCTCATGTATCACATAGTGTATATCTAATAATTTATTCATTTTATTGCTTGGTACTAATCTTTCATAACAAGCCCTTTCAATGGCAATGAGATAAAAAGTAGATGTTTAATGGAAGATTACTGAATTTCCATTTCTCAAGACAACTGGCAGTACGTAATTTGTCTATAATTACCATCCAACATGGGGGCAATTCCAATAGCCAAAATTGTGAAAACACACGTCTGCTAGAGAACTACGATTATCTACCTCAAAAGCTCATAGTTATATTGACTATTTAATGCATACACCTGAAGAAAATGACTTAACATATACCCACAGGAATATTTGCATATAAATTTGTGAAGCATAATTTTTCAATTAGATGAAGTGACTGTACATCTAAACTAATTTATTTTTAGTTCTAAGTTTTCTGATGCATGTATAAATAAAGCAATAGCTATTAATATATTGGTTCCATTAACTGAAATAAAACCTTTAAAATAGTTAAATAAAGCCAGCTTTATGTTAGTATCAAAGTCCTCAAATAATCAAGTTAATTTTTCAAATGTTTTGCTCCCAACCAATTTATAAAATCAAAGTAAGAAAGACCCTTTTTATTTTTTATTTTTAAATTTTTTATAATTTTTAATTTTGATTTTTTCCATTATTTTATTTAATTAATTATTTTAAAAATATTCCCTAACTACTATATAGTCATAATTAGTTTTTGATTTAGTGTTCAATGATTCATTAGTTAAGTATAACACCCAGTGCTCATCACAGCAAGTGCCCTCCTCAATACTCATCATCCTGTTATCCCTTTCCCCTACCTTCCTCCCCTCTGAAACCACCAGATTGTTTCTTGCAGTCCATAGTCTCCCATGGTTCATCTCCCCCTCTGATTTCTCACCTTTTGGATTTTCCTCCCTTCCCCTATGGCCCTCTGTGCTATTGTTTATGTTCCACATATGAGTGAAACCATATGATAATTGTCTTTCTCTGCTTGACTTACTTCACTTAACACAATCTCCTCGAGTTCCATCTATGTCAGTACAAATGCTGGACATTCATCATTTCTGATGGCTGAATAATACATACAAAAAATAATTAAACTATGCAATTTTGGTTAGTAAGCTGATCTTGAATATCAAATAAATACTTCACCATGGCACTATATGTTTTCCCTTATGAACCATTATCAGTTGAAATTTAGTGCATTTGAGAATCTGGGAACTATTTTTTAATTAATTATCTAACATGGTATTGAACATGGTATTTGCAAATGAGTCCTCAAAATTTCAGGCTTTGTTCAAAATTATTCAAAAATCTTGAGTCAATGTATTCACTGAATGAGGTGTCAGAATACTTCAAACTTTGAAGCATTTATTGAATTGCTATTACTGAAAACAAAGCTTGCAAACAGGAAGACATTAAAATTTATTACTTAATATCAAGGGAGCAATTAAACAAGTTGAATATTAAGAGCTGAAATGGTGTACAATATTAAATTTTAAAATTCTGTAATTGTGATTTAGAATTGTATTTTCCAAACGATCTTTGGTAAAGAACCAGTTTTGTTTTTAATTTTCAATAATACACAGAACAATACTTTTGTAAATTACAATAACAAAAATAAAATGGACAAAAAACATAAAAAAATTCAAGCCCACATTTTTCATCATTAGTTTATGTAGACATAAAATTACATTTTAATAAATATAATTACAGCTTTCATAACAGAGGAAAAATAAAATTATAAAAATTACACATGTTGCTCAATGAAACTGTGTATATAAGCAACTAACATTTAGGGATTTTATTAAAATGCTTTTTTAATCATTCCACAATCGTAACACAAGTAAAAATTATGATTGAAATTGGTTCCCCATATTAAGCACCTATATGCACACTTTCAATGAGAAGCATGTAAATCAATATTTAAAAAGTTTTTAATGTGACAATCAAGTTTGATTCCTGATTGCTAATTTATGTACTTGTAAGAGACAATATATATCTAAAGTTGTTCCTTTTTATATTAGTATGAAAACACAGTAGAGAAACCAGAGTCACAAATATGTTAATGGAAATAGCAGAAGAGATTTTTAAAACTTTTCCAACAAGTTCAAGGTATTATTTATTAACTATTATTTAAAATTGAGCAGGTGATACTTGATGTTAAAAATTCATATTTAATCCTTCAGTAACCAGTTCTGACAGTTTGTCCTATAAAGTTAAACTTGTTATATAATTTTGTTAAAGAAATGAATTTCCTCTGCAGGATCTTCTTGTGATGAAAAATAAAATTCAAGACATTCCATTCAATTCAGGAAGTATTTGATGTGAATTTTTACATACATATATACAGTATGAAGTTCACTTCCTTGATAAGTGTGTTTAATCACAGAACATGTTAAAATAATCTATAGAAACTCTGTCTTCCAAGATTCTAACTTAAAGTTTTTCTAAAAAAAAAAAAAAAGTCTTTTCTGCCATTGAAAAATGTACTTCTTTCCTTCACTGTATGCATGGAATAAGATCATTAAAAATTCCAAAAAATATCAATAAGCACATCTAGTGCCCAATTTACAGCTTTAAAAACCTGAACCTGAATCAAGTTGTTTTCTTATCTTGCATAAACCCATTCTTGACAGAACTTTACCCTTGATAACAGTCATACCTCCACATGCAACAGCAGTTATAGATGATCAGTTTCCCTATTATCACATAACAGACAATATTTTATATTTTAACATCTTTATAAAACTAGTATGAAACCTATTGTTCTCTGTTTCTCCAGGATCACTTCCAACAACACCATCACTGTTTCATTTACTACTATCATCACATTCAAAGAAGGCCTGTCTTTCAAGTATCGGAGCAAAGCTTATTTTGCCATCATTAAATTAAATTAAATAAGGGTCAAAAATGAGTAATAATACACTAAGAACCAAAACAATCCAGGTGAGCCAAATGAGTCATTTGGAAATACGTTAAAAAACTGAGTACTAAAAACCCTAAATGATCCAAATTCCAGAAAGTTACATTCTCACAAAAGAGAAAAACAATTCGCATCTGCTGTCATCTCTGAAATAGACAGGGAACAATCTGCTGCTAATAAAGGTAATGAGGACCAGCCTACCTTAAAATAAACCTTTTACGGTTATGTGTGAGCTGGTCTGTTGGATTAATAACTTGAGCCCAGTGGGGCACCTGGGTGGCTCAGTGGGTTAAAGCCTCTGCTTTCAGCACAGGTCATGGTCCCAGGGTCCTGGGATCGAGCTCCATATCAGGCTCTCTGCTCAGCTGGGAGCCTGCTTCGCTCTCTCTCTGCCTGCCTCTCTGCCTGCTTGTGATCTCTGTCTGTCAAATGAATAAAATCTTTAAAAAATAAATAAATAAATAAATAACTTGAGTCCAAGACACAAAAGAAGACTATACCACTTTCCAACTCTTTCCCCCACATCTTTATTGGGGGTGATACCCTTAAATTAGGGCAGGAAAAAAGACCTGAAATTGCCCTTAGCACTTCAAGCTTTCAATTAAGGAAGAACATGAGGGGGCAGGAAAGCTATGTGAAATCTCTCAGGGGTAAGTCCTGTTTCACAGAGTGTAGACCAGCAAAAGCAACTCTCCAAAGGCCAAGAATAGTTAACAGGGATGAAAAAGATCATCAATTTTTTTTTTTCCACAGAAAGCAGAGAAAGCAGAGGACAGGACTAGAGAGCAAAGAGAACTCCCCAAAACACCCCAAAAAGGTGAAAGTCAAGATGTAAAGTGAGGAGAGCTCTTCCACAGTTCAGAAGTCATGCAGTTCAGCAATGAGAAGCTGCAGAAATCCTGAAACTTGCCAGTGCTGGGATCCCAGGCCCTGCTGAAGGGAAAGGCTAGACCCATTCTGGATCCCATGATGCACTGTTATCATTGTTTTATTGACCCAGTAATCATCTAGATTTTCCCACTTTCCCTTCTTTCTGTTGACTTACATTTTTTCCTGAATCTGAATTTTCTTTTGGAATAATTTTTCTCTTCTTGAAGAACATTCTTTAGTACTTCCTTTAAAATAAGTCAACTATAAGCTAAATGTCTTCATTGTATCTCCATTTTTGGAGAATATTTTTGCTGAGCCAATAATTTTATTATGTAACAGAACTACCAGTTTAATGCTCTTTATATGGCCCTTCCCTTGAAATTTCAAGGTATTCTCTCTTCATTTGAGGTTAAAGGTAATTGAACACTATCTCCCAGAGACGCATATGCTAAAAACAGACATAAATTGAAGATCTCCGTGAGGTACCAGACTCTTCATGGCCCAAAAATCTTACCAATATTGGTAGGATTTGGGGCACTCAACCCATCAAAACTCAGACTGACTTAATCAACCCTTCATAGAAGCTTATACAATACCTTTTGAAATCAGAACCAAAGGAAATATCAAGACCTATCTTATACCATAAACGCCAAGAGAAATTTGATGTAATATACATTTCATTATCCCTTGAATTACTCCTGCCTTAGGTAGGAGTTCAAGATCATAGAGCTATTAATAGAATGATTATACCTTACTTTTTGGAACTGCTGAATTCTCTGAATAACATTTTTATAGTCATCACTCTATGCTAGTCAGTCATTTCCTTCCATTGGCCCCTTCTGATACTTAACATATCCCTGCACTACCAGAAATACAACAAATTAAGAATAAGCAATGGGGTTATTTTTTCTGCCTAGTTCACTTTTTCTCCTTAGAGACTCTTCAACAGCTTTATGGGAGTTTTTCAACTCCACGGAATCTTCCTTTCCCCCCAAATTGTTGTTCCTGTTATATTAAATGATTCCAACATTACCACATAGGCAGTGCCCTCTAGGATACTATTTTATTATATAAAACCAATTCTTTGCTTATTTACCACTAACAACCAATCCCTTGGGAAGTAAGTCTCCTGGAAGTATGTGCCTAGGAACTTAGGAAATGAAGTCACATAGTATATTCGGGAGAATTAACCAGAAGAATCACTAATGTACCTTTGTATTGACACCATTCAAGCAATAGCTCCTACATGGTTGTTTATACAAATGGAAAGAAGGTAAGAAATTAAACTTTAGCTGATATCACAAATCATAATTGTATCACTACTGAAGCTCATTAGACGAATCTGAACTTTTTAGTCCAAGTAGTAAAGACCAAAATAAGAGCTTTGGATTTTCTATTAGCTAGTTAGTGTGGTAACCATCTCACAGCTATACTTCAGCTGCACTTGGATGAACACTACTGGCCAAAAAGAACAATTCATCTCTAAGGAGATATTCACCTGGCTCTTTAAAATAGATCCAAATGAATTCTGCAATGTGGGTATTTTTGTGTTTTTTTTTTTTCTTGCTCAGGATTTTAATCATCATTTTACTCTAATCATTTTGTTAATGGCCAAATGTGAACTCTCCAGAGTCTTAAATGTCTCTGCACAGCCACTGTCACATCACATGATGTAGCAACTCCTAACTTGATAAAAGGAGGTAAAAAGACAAAATGTGGTCCAAAGTGGTGTTTGTTGTTTCTCAGATTACATACTATCTAGAGATTAGGACAGCAGTGTAGATCTGGAATGAGAGTCTTCTCTGGAGGGAGATGGGTGGAAGATGGACTTGATCGGTGATAGGTATTAAAAAGGGCACTTCTTGTGCTGAGCACGGGGTGTGGTATGTAAACGGAGAATCACTGTATTCTACTTCAGAAACGAGTACTGCACTGGATGGTAAGTGAAATTTAAATTAAATTTCAATTAAGTTAAGAAAAATAAATCTTTTCTAAAAAGTCTTCTCTGACTGCCTCTCTGGCCTGGCTAAAGGCTGGCCAAAGGAGAGTGGTACAGAAAAGACCAAGAATAGGAAAAATCACCATCAGATATGCAAGACTGAGAACAATCTCTTATCAGCTAAATATTTATAAGCACACGAAGTCACGATTTGCTTAATACTGCTTAGCTCAGAATATCATCTACTTTGCATTGATCCTCCCACCTTAAATTAATCAACCCAAAGGCTCATTCTGCTTCTGATATCATAACCTAAGAACTTCTGATGCCAATCCATAAGCAATACAAACCCATCTTTTCTTTGTTAACTAAGATGCTTTTTAAGGTTTTCCTTGTATTGGTTCTCCTTTACTACAGAGTGTGAATAAATCTCCTGTTACTTATGTCATAGCAGCTTTCTTTGAGTACGAATACATAGAATACAGAACAACACATAGAATACAGAAACACATACACAAAATACAAAACACATAGAATACAGAAACAACATACATACAAAATATATCCAATTAGATTATAGATTAATATATATAAATATGCCTGGCTTAAAAAAGAAAAAAATGATTAAACAGAACTTAATCTATAAGCCAGAAAAGTAATCTCTCATCACAGAGCATCAAAATGCTATATTGTTTGATAACTCTTGAAAAATGGCACGTTAAACTATTTTAATAATTATTAGTAATACTGAATCATAGTATGAAAATACAAAACAATATTCCAGACTAAAATAATAACATTTTATACTAATGACCACTGAAGAAATCCTGGGTTGAAGACAGCTTGCTAGATACTTTAGACCTCTATCTTCTCACATAAAATGGAATGATAATATCTGCCATGCTCAACTGAAAGTGTTACTCAAAGAGTAAAATTAAATAACGAATGTGGAAAAATTGTAAAATGTCAAGTTCTATACAAACTTAAATGATTGTGACTGGGTATATGCTTCAGGTTTTATACAGCTTTTTTCATGATTTACACCAATGCCACACCACTCTGCTATCCCCTGGCCTATCCATTCTAAATTCCTGTGCCAAAAAAAAAAAATCAAAATATTATAGCATTTGGAAAATTGAATCTACACATTGTAAACTGAAGATCCCATTCAATTTACTTATTTACTTGAATTTAAACCAGTAGTAGGATTGAGGGATTGGGATGCAGCATAACAAATCAACTTCAATAAATGTCAACACTAAGAAATCAACTTCTCATAGTTTTGGTATATATAGTTTGGGTAACTATATGAATCAAAAAACCAATTCATTTAAAATGTAATTTTGCATGTGATTAATCTATAATCTGGTCTGATTGCCTGTGGTACATTTTTATAATTATAAATTGAATGAAGAATAAAGATAATTCAAATAATCTTATTGGCTAAGGCACAGGGCATTAATTCAGTTTATAATGGCAATAATGACCTCAGCCCAGGGCATTTCCAGGCAATTAATGACTGGTTGGAGTTAATGGCCCGAGTTTCAGCCAAGGACCATCAACTCTTCCTCGCTGGCCATCAATCCTCAGAAATGCCCAGTGCTCAGAGCACAGTCAGACCCATTCAGAGTTTGACATCATCTCAACTTTTAATTTTCAAGTATATTTGTTGCTATATTTTCCCTATAAACCCATTTTACTTGTAATCTAGGTTAAAATGATTGATACTATTTTTGAATAATAAATTAATTCCTAGAACATAAGAGCTGGATGTCACAAGGCATAATTTATTAAGTAGCACTGTAATATTGAAAACAGTACAGACCCAAAATATAAGATATCCATTTTCCAACTCTATGAATGCCTCAAAATAGTCCTACTAAGGATAGCCTGGGTGGTGAGCCCCCATTTTCATGGTTTTATTTTATGTATCCCAGAGTGAAAATTGGAGCTAATCTGTAATAGACACATTTCTACTTTCTACCTAATAAGCTGCCCTGTTTGACTTTAAATTTTTCCTAAGATAAGTAGGAGACAGCAGAGAGAAACGTGATTTTTAATATGCAAGCCCAAGCAATACCACATGACAATATCATCAGTCATTTCAAGCTCCTATAGAGGACTTAACATATTTTTTTTCCATCTCACAGGAGACATATGAAAAAGATGACCTGGATCACCGGCATGTCACACACAAGCTCTTTGTGAACCATTCAAGTAGAGAGAAGGATTCAGCCGGCCAGCCCCCATCTCTATGGGAAGCCACCAGGATGCTGCTCACCCAGGGAGTCAGAGCCTACGGGAAAAGCACTATACTGTCTCATTGAATTTGCCCCCCACCAGCTTCCCTCTAGCACTTAAAAAAAACAAAACAAAACAAAACAAAAAGATTTCTTTGTTGTTTCAATCCATTAAAGGCAGAAGTCATGAAATAACAGTGTATAAAGTGGCCTGTACAGTTAGGGTCACTGGCCCGGAAGACATGAATTCAAACCACCTGTGGTGGTTAATGAAAGAGATGCCTTTATTCAGAGATTACACATGCCTGTAGTCCTGTTGTGGATGAACTTTTTGCCTTCTATTCATTATCTATTTGAAATGGCAATCCTTTTAGAAGTATGCATATTATATTCAAGTGGACAATTCATTATCATTATTACCCACATTAAGAGCCAATGCCCACAACAGGCTTCATGCAGGCTATGCAAAGTCGTTGTCCATATAGGGAAAGAGAAAGCCCCCCAGAAGCTGAAATAATGCCTCCCAGAGGGGATTTCTCAATGGGACTGGGAGATGCATTGCTAAAGAATAAAGTCTGGTTATCAAAGATGATTGATGACAAGAATAGTCAAAATAATGTTAATAATAATACACTTTAAAAATAAAGGAAAACATTGCATTCCCATGTTTTCTTATTTATTGGGATGATGAGTATCTATCATTAAAACCATTATTTTTCCTGTCAAAAGACAGAATGAAATAACTCAAAAACTGTCACAAAGAAAATTTACGTACTGATGGTTTGATGCTTGATGGTGCCAAAAAGAAAAAAGAAGTCTAAAATATGGGACATTGCTCATGCTCTAGGATGGCTTTTAAGGGAGTCTGAAGCTTCAGTCAGAAGATAGCAAAGAAGTGATGTCAAGGGGCGCCTGGGTGGCTCAGTGGGTTAAAGCCTCTGCCTTCGGCTCAGGTCATGATCTCAGGGTCCTGGGATGGAGCCCCGCATCGGGCTCTCTGCTCAGCGGGGAGCCTGCCTCCCCCTCTCTCTGTCTGCCTCTCTGCCTACTTGTGATTTCTGTCTGTCAAATAAATAAATAAAACCTTTAAAAAAAAAAAAAAAGAAGTGATGTTAATATCCAAATGGCAAAACATGTTTTAAATATTCCCCCAAAGAATTTTAAACATTAATAATCAAGAATCAATTTTGCAAGTAGCATAAAAGTGGTCTAAATGTTATTTAAACTAGGCCTGTAAGAAAAAAGTCATGCAGTTAAACATTGACTTCCAACGGAGTTGAGGAGGACCAAGAAAGAAGTAGAAGTATGTATACTTTTCTGGGAACCAAGTTGACAGTCTGTCTTCTTAGTTCCTAGGATTAAAGGGTCTCTAGGATGTGTTTATCTTGTGAACTCCTATATTTAATTTCCATTAAAATTATACAGTAAGCATTAATTGATGGTCTTTCCTCTGTCTACTGAGAATATGCTTTAGTGGTTATTTCTACAGATGCTCTGAGCATGTACAGTGAAGTTGTTTTACCTTTAGAGAATAGAGTTAGGAAACTGAAAAACTGAAAAATCTCCTACCAAAGGAGATAGCTTTTAATTCTCTTTTAAGATAAATATTGCAGGAGGTTATGATGAAAACACCTCAGTCTACCTCCTTTTTTATGGAGCTGACACAAGATGCTCTTTCTAAAGGCAGTCCATTTTTAAGATGTGGGGCACTCTCTTTAGAAGTATAATAACAAACCCTGAAATACAGATAGGGAATTAGTTTCAAAATAGGCCTTATTCCCAGTATCTATAAAGTGGTTGGTCAAACTGACTGCTTTTTCCCTTATAACTGTATACATAGGGATCATGTTGCTGAAACATTGCAGAAAATCAACCTAATTATTAACATAGTTGAAATAGGACCTAAGATCTAGGTCCTGGGATCAGACCTAATAGTGCAGAGAAGGAGAAGAGAGAAAAATGACAATGTAAACGTTCTTTTCTTATCACAAACATCAGGGATGAGCCTCAGAAGAGTTTTGAAACAGGCAAATTGTATCTTGGAAGTTTCCTCACTTCCTTTTCTATATTGCTCCTGAGTATAGGGTATTTCTCTCCAATGCTGACCACACGGCCAAGGCTCTGCTCTTCAGCTCCCCTTCCCCAGCTTCACTCTCAGAGATCACTTACTTCATTTTCCTAAAACCTCATTTCAATCTCTTGTACAGTAGTACTTGGGTAGGAGGTAGAAAAAAGAGACAATTTTAACTTAAACCCCTATACTCCATTTTCTTCTGGTAGAAAGTGGTAATAGTCCTTTGCCTAAATCACGTGCTCATAATAAGGAATAAAATTTAAAATACAAACAACATGAACTGCAAGCTGAATTTTAGGTGTTATTTTGTTGAATGAATTTACACAAATGTGTGAAGGACTTGCAGCCCATTAACACTTTAAGAATTATATATACTTTAATCAGTGAATGATGACTAACCCTCATTAATCTTAAATGGGGAAGATTTAAGGTAGCATTAAAAACACTAGTGAAAGAGTCGGTAATTTGGAATAAAGAGACTCTGGGCAAAGGCATCATTCAGATAGCCAGCCCCACAGAGTCTGCCAAAGTTGGGTCTAAGAGATCATCCTGATATCTCAATTTTTCCCCTTTCTTTCCTTTGTTTTTATTCCTTATCAGAGACAAAGATATATAGATAGATAGATAGATAACCTTGCCCAGCTGGCCATTCTATCATCTCTGATATGATAGCACAAAAATTTCAGCTGCAGGAAATGATTCAAGTCTATAGTTTCTCCAATCTGGGAAAGGTAACCCATTTTCTTGGTGCTAAATGACACATGAACTAAGTCTGCATCTTAAGACGTATGAGTGACGATCAACTACAGAACTTGCTCTAGAAAACGTTTTAGATTAAAAAAGGAAAGACCATATGAAATGGTATATGAGGGTGCCCTCTACAGGAAGGTCAAAGAGACAAAAACATTCAGTGGATTGAGAATGGACTAAATAGCTTCAGGATCACTGTGTCTCTGTGGTTCTTCACAGTAAATAATGGTAAAGATAATTTGATCTTACACTTTAGGATAAAAAAATTTCTCCTTACCACATCTTCTCCCATCAAAAAGCCTTGTAACTTGTCAAGACACTTAGGTGGAAGACTTTAGACATACTATCATAGGGCTTTAACCCACAGTGCTCCCTTGTTCAATCCCTGAAATATTCTCAGGAGAGGTTGAATCTTGATAAGTGCAAAAAGGCATTAGGAGCACTAAACGTTATCTGATCACTGTCTGTGATGGACCAAGAGTAGAAACCCTGGGCAACTGAAGGGTAGCATGACTTTTTCATCAGTTAGTTATCACTGCATAAGGAACTATTCCAAGTTTCCTACCTTAAAACCACAATCACTTACTTAATCACAGTCCTGTCATTTGGGGAAGCTGGGTAGAAATGGCTTATCTCCATATCATATCAGTTAGATTGCTCAAAAGGCGATATTCCGTGGAAGTTCAACTGAATTTCCACTGGATATCTTGATATCCACGATGGTATTATTGTAGGAAACAGCAGCAGAAGAAAATTATTAAATTTCCTTACCTACTGACAAGCCCTTAAAACAGGCAGAGTGACTCTCCTCTAGGGACTCAACTATCCTCACCTTGAGGCTTTGCTAAGGGCAAAGGACAATCCTAGCCTGACTGACCCCTACCCCCAACCAGGATCCTGTAGGTCTACTTTAACAATTCCTTTAGGAAACTTTATCTCTAAACCTCCAAGACAGTGCCAAAAATCATTGCCAAGCATATGGCCCACTGATATACATCTAAAGGGTATCATGAGAAGGTTTTATTACTGGTAATGAATAACCTTTTCCCCAGACAATAGCTAGCCCCCCAAGGTCCTAGAAACCTTGCTTCTAAAAATTCCTTAGAGACTTACGCCATCCCTAGTCCCTTCCCCAACTTACAAGTATATAATAGACCACTCCTCACATGCCCGGGGCAGCAGCTCTTCCTGCCCATGGGTCCTGTCCCCGCGCTTTAATAAACCACCATCTTGCACCAAAGATGTCTCAAGAATTCTTTCTTGGTCATCGGCTCCAGACCTCACCCCACCGAACCTCACCTATATTCTAGAACTTCATCAGTATCACGCTTATGCATGATGATTCAGCTAGATGGCTGGAATATATAAGACCCCACTGAACATCCCTGTTTCCATATAGTCTTTCCATCAGGATAGCTGGATCTCTTTATAGGATTGCTCAGAGTTCCAAAAGAGTGAAAGCAAAAGTTCCAGGTGTCTTAAGACTTAGCTCTGGCACTGGTACAGTGCTACTTCCATGGCACTCCTAAATATTCAAACATATCACAAAGCCAGTTTTCATTCAAAGGGGAGATAAAGAGACTCTTGATGGAAGAGCCCCCCCCCCAAAAAAAACATAAAACTTTAATATAGTATATTAAATATAGTATATATTTAATATACTATATTAAATAATATACTTTAATATACTTTATCCCTGCATGTAAAATTTGGCAGTCATTCTAAATAAGATAGAACTTAATTCAGAAAGGGAGACTGAGAATGACTTAAGACATTTGTTGGTTTTTTCTTTTTTTTTCTTTTTCTTTTTCCAGTTTTGTAGCCTGCTGGCCAAGCATAGGGTCTTTGGTCCTACATTTAAATCTGACCATTCACAACCCCTTTAGCACCTATTTATCAGAGCAATAAGAACAGCAGTGGCAAACTACAGCCATGTCAACTGTTTTTGTATTTAAAGTTTGACTAGGACACGTCCCTTCCCAGTCATTTATATATTGTTTATGGTTGCTTTTGTGCTACAACAGCAGAGCTGAGTACTTGTGACAAAGACCAGACCGGTGTGGTCCTTAAAGCCAAAGTTGTTTACTTTGTGGCCTTATTTGATTTGCTGGCCTACCTTCAACTAGTACAGACCGGGTGGCTTAAACAACAGAAATTTATTTTCTCACAGTTCTATAGGCAACAAGCTTTGAGATTAAGGTGTCATAGGGTTGATTGCTTCTCAGGGCTATGAGAGAATAATGTGCTTCTGGCCTCTCTGACTTGTAGATGGCCACCTACTCGTGTCTTCGCATCATCTTCCGTCTGGCTGTTGATGTCAATTTCCTCTTCTTATAAGGACACCAACCATACTGGATTAGGGGACAGCCTAATGACCTTGTTTTAAATTATCTCTGTAAAAACACTTCCTCCAAATAAGGTCAGATACTGAAGTACTGGGGATTGGGACTCCAATATGTGAATCTGGGGATGGGGGAAGCACGATTCAACCTATAACAACGGTTGTTTACAGAAATAATTTGTTAACCTCTGGAAAAGAAGAAAGAAGACAAATCCAGCTATTGGAAACCTTGGATTCTAGTTTCAATTCTGGGCCTTACTAGCTGCGTCACTGTAAACAAGTCACATAAACTCTTTGATTCTCTATCTACATTAGTAAATTACACTCAGGGTGCTTGGACTACATAACCACACAAGGTGATTCTAAGATCAAACTGTGATGCTGTGCAAAAAGTAGCATGAAAAATAAAAGCTGGGGACGCCTGTGTGGCTCAGTCCATTAAGTGTCTGCCTTCAGCTCAGATCATGATCCCAGAGACCTGGGATGAAGTGCCCCCAACCCCCAAATCAGGTTCCCTGCTCAGCAGGGAGCCTGCTTCTCCCTCTGTCTCTGGCCCTTCCTCCTACTCATGTGCGCGCTCTCTCTCTTTCAAATAAATAAATATTTAAAAAGAGGTGTTACATGAGTTACATATCTACTACATATATTGAATAATTTATTAACATTTAACTCTAGGGCTTTGTGTATTTGAACTTGAGGTTGTCCTCCATTTAGTGGGAAATATATTAGCAGCTTTCTCCTGGTTGGAGAAAAAAGTGACTACAATGGTCATATTTCCTCAATGTTTCTGAATCACACTGTTCAGCATACACTGACCTATAGTTTTCTTGATTTCTAGAAGATTCTTCAGCTTTTGACACACTTTCTCATTCCATGGACCCTCTGGTCCCTTATTCTGCCTACATCATTTGCTCATTGCCTTATATCACTCTTCAGTAACTTTAGCGTGGGAGCCTGAGGCTCCAGTTTGATTGAGGTCCAGGACCTTATTTCAATTTCCTCTGTGTTCTGCCACTAAAAAGCACAGCCAAATCTCAGACTCCTGCCTTGTACCTGAAAAAGTTTCTAGAACTAAACTCCTTCAGAGGTATGACCCATCCCAAATCTTTTTAATTCTAATCTCTACTTCCATCTCTGTGTTCTACCTCCACACCTCAAAAAAAGAAGCTAGAAAACTCACACTTTTCCCTTTGATACTAAGTTGCATGAATCAGGTAACTCCAATTCAAGGCAGAGATTCCTAAGTCTCCTATTTGTATTTAGATGTCCTAAGACAGGCCACTAGATAAGAAAGCAAGGATGATTCCATAAGGTGAACATTAGTGGTAGTTTGTTCATTTTTTTTTGTGGGTAACTTCTTAGTTTTTCAAGTAAAAGTTATTTTTAAAAAGCTCAGGAAAATTTTGTGGGTTTTTATGAAATTTCTAAAGAATAATAGAAAAATTATTCTAAATTAAATGACCATCCAAAGTGGTAAACTCAACTAAACAAAGAAGTCTCCCAAAGAGACTAATGAAATCATCCGACCTCAGCAAAACTAAGTATTAGTCTTTGGTGACCATGTGTTTGGGTAGATGGGTCCACTCAGCAATACCAGGATAGATCTCCTGTTGAATTGCTTAATGGAGAAAGATAAGTTGTTATTAATTTTATCTTGATAAATTATGAAATGCCATGCCAATCTCTCTCATGTTGACTTGCCACCTTGTCTTTTTTGCCCCCTACTTGCTGAGCCTGAACTTCCTAGATTGAGTCATAGAGCTTGGCAAATTTGCTGAGATTGCTGAGATGTGTCACTGTCATCCTGGAAAAAGAGATGAAAGTGTTACATGCCATAAACCAAAAGTCACTTATCCATGGAATTCTGCCACTCTGCCATGTATTTGCTGGAGAATGAATGCCAAAGGATCTTGAAATCTTCAGAAGATCCAATTTTATCACTATTCACTACTCCTAGCCTATTTGTATTTGCCTTGACTTTGGATACATACCCAGTGACATCAGTGATATGGTGATTCAGGCATAGTTCTCTTCATCTAAGTATCACATCAATTAAAACGAAATACTGGAGTTAAAAAACAAACAAACAAACCCTAGGTTCTTTGACTTCTGGATGCATTCTAACCAACTCATTAAGCTTTAGCTTGGTGCTACATCTACGTTTTGTTGAATTAAAATTTATGGAAAAGATTTAGCTGAAGACAAGCATAAAATTAAAAGTGTAATATGAGCTGAGGTCTCTACTCTGTCATTTTAAAAAACATAGGAGGTCTCCAATTATCCAATAGAATAGAATTAATAAAAGTCATATATAATGTCATAATAGATTTTATTACAATAGAACAACATTATTACCCCTGATTGTAAATCACACAAATATTTTCTGGCAACCAAAAGGAAAAAATTCACACTGTTGATAATTGTGCAGCTTCTCACACACCAAAATGTATGAGGAGTATATGTTACTTGTATCATTAAATTCTTATTATATTATAATGTAGTAATCTAATTTCTCTAAGTGCCTCATTATTTTTCATTTCAACTGCCAAATGCACATATATTTTATGTTGTTAGTGAATTAAACAGAGAAGCATGCTAAAGAGATTGATATTCTAGATTCACTCTGTGATTTAAATGTACTGATTATAGTATAAAATAAGACATGGAAAAATGTGCTGTTTCCTGTAGGTCACACCCAGTGGTTTATAATAAAGGCAATCTGTATTGTGCCCAGAAACATACTGTATGCAAACACTGGTGTGATAAATAATACAATTTCAAGTGAGTCTAGTTGTTTATTTGAATCAGAATCACTGAGATACAAACAAAATTGGAGCTAAAATCTGAGAAAATTGTGTTGTGTAACATCCAGCACAGCCTAATGAAAGTGTAGCCACTTAATAACTACCCCATCCCTAGAAGTGACATCTCTTGGGTGAGGATAGGCATGACTAACACAAAGAGATACGACAGAATGGTATATTCACTAGGAATTACTGGGTAACAAACCACACCAAAGCTTAGTCTCTTTTGGAAAAGAAAAAAAAAAAAAACCTATTTAGCCCCTAATCCTGAATATTGTCAGGATTAGTCTGTGCTCAGCTGAGCTGTTCTGGTCATGGTGCAGTCATTTCTTGTGGTCAGCTACAAGCTGCACCAGTGGTTTTGCTGATCATGTCTGGGTTCTATTTCTGGGGCCTCAGCTGGGAGAACTTGGATATATACAGCTCTGGCTATTGGTCTCTCAACCAGCAGCAGAGTAGCCTGGGTTTTTGTCACATAGCCATCTTAGGGGCCCTAGGAAAGCGAAGCACGTAAGGCTTCTTGGTGCCTGGGCATGGAGCCTTTATACCATTACTTCCACTGATTTTTATTGGCTAAGCAAGCCTTGATTTAAGGGAGGAAATACAAATTTTATCTCATGAAGGGAGGAGCTGCAAGGTTACATGACAAAGGACATAGACAAAAGTAAAGGTAGAGATTTGTAGTCATTTTTGCAATGTCCACAAGTGGTGATATATTAAAAGTGATACTGAAACAAATGCATTATATGTTAATAAAAAAGTGATACTTATTAAAAGAATTAAATGTATTAATAGAATCTACCACCTCTCTTTTTACTAGGACCTGTCACGGAATCACAAATATTACTACTAGAGACTGAGGTAAGTCCAAATTGTGCGCTATAAACCTTCTACACCCCCTTTTGTCCCCTGTTGTGGTGTTTCAAAGAAGGATCACACAAAGAACCATAGTCAAATGGATTCAATTACTATTTCATTGATAACTGCTATAAGGCCCTGATAATCCTTGATCAGCTGCATGTGGGAGGGACATTGGTAACAGCTACTGAGTGTGGCTCTCTAACCTCTCAATCAGCAAGTTTCATGGAGAAAAAAATGTGGAGACAAGACCGGCTATTTTTCTTTAATATAAAACCTTCATTCATTTGGAAAACATTCAGAGAATATTCTGGACCTCTGACAGTTGATATTAGCAGTTGTTCCTCTTCTTAGGATATCAGTAGCTAAGAAGGGGGTCTGGTCAGAAGTCAGCCTGGCCTGCCTCCATCACTTCAAATCCCAACACACTGGGTAAAAATTAACAAAAATAACAGTAACAAAGAGAGTTTGAAGCTAGGTCTCCTGCCAAAATCTTAGCCAGACTAATGCATGTGCTTTGCACATACCATCAGTTCCATCTATTCCTTCTCACAAAACAATAACCCAATATGCTCATGGTCCTGTCCTTTGGCACAAGCTGACACACAAAAATACTGGTAACTTCATTAACACCTTTACAGCTGCAAGAGTAACCTGGCAACTCTTGCTATAGCTCCTTCCTCTTCCATTATTCAATATATAGGAAGAGACTATCTAAATTCTCTAAAATTACACTTTTCTTCTTTAATCCAGGTTCATAATTTTACTCTAGAACAGTAAAGTAAACAAAATCCCCAGACTAGAACTGCTAATCTCAGCTCTATAACTGTGCGATCTCAGAGACAGCTGGGGTAATAATACCTTCCCTCTCTCCTAATTTCTCCATATTAGAACTTACACATGCTTAAGCCTCTTGCAATTCATAAAAAGTAACATAATTTAAAGCCTCCTCGAATCCCTCATTCTTATATAGTAAACAACCTTCCCCATCTCTTCCTCGCAGTCAAATTTACTTTAAATTCCCTCCATTTCCCCCAATGTTTCACTCTTCTGTGAGCCCCCTAATTCCACCAATCTTCTGCTAAAAGTGACCTCCATGTTATTACACCCAGTAAAAAATTCTCTATCCTCATTTTGGTAACTGCTTAGAAATAATCTGATACAATTAACCTTATTCTTTTTCAGAATACTCTCTGATTTTAGTGTCCCTTCACTTCCTGGGTCATCATTTTCTACCTTAGCACCTCTCTACATCTCTTTTCTGAGCAGTTATAACTACATGTAGACAAACCCCAAACTGAGCTCCGCACCCATATTTCCAACCATCCATTCTCTCTCCATTTGTATGCTCCAGAGGCAGCTCTTGTCAAATGTCTCAAGCTGACCTCATCATCTTCTCCCCCTAACTAGCCCCTCTACCTGTATTCTCAACCAGAAATTGGAAACCATCAAACTTCTCCCTCTGCTGCTCCACAATATCCAAATAATCACCTCTGTCTCATGAAGCCATCCATTTATGCCCATCTCCCCTTCCTCAAACTAAAATAATCTTATTCTTGGCAGGTATAAGTTGAGAGTTTTCTAGTTGACCCCCCACCCTCCACCCCACTTCCTTTCACTCTTACTGCCTGTGACTCATTATCTGCTTTTCTGCCCTACAGATGTAAATCTGCTCATGTCGATCCTCCATTTCAAACCAACTTTCCAATGCTCTTTCATTTCCCTTGGGATAAAGTCAAATCTCTGAAGAGAACCTAGCAGGTATTAAATAGCCTCCCAGTTATTATTAAATCATCTCTTGCAATTCTCCCTTGCTAGTTATATTTGGCCTTCTTTGGGCTTCTGGATCATTCCTTCCTCTTTCTTATCACTGTACATGCCTTTGTTTATCCACAGGAATACCCTTTACCCCATTTTTAGTTTAGGTTGTTTTTTTTCCCTCCCTCTGGCCCTCTTGATAAATGTGCACTTTCCTATCACTTTCAATTGCTAATTCAATAGCTGTGTTCCCTGAAGATTGTGTATTTCCTGAAAGCATGGGCTCTGCTATAACCTTTATGCTTAGTAAGGTGCCTTACACATAGAAGTGGCTTAATAAATTTAATTAATTAAATTTTAAATGTTTAAATTTAATTAAATAAAATACTATTTAAGGAAACAGTATTTATAGACCCTTGGGTTACCATAACCATTTCTAAAGTAGAAATGTTCACTTTTGTCCCTACTTCTGGTATTAGCTATTTCTTGAAGTTGTCTAGATTATATAATTAGTAATATTTTTTTTATAAAATAAAGGTGAAGGTCTTTCAAACACAAAGCCTTTTACAAACCAAAATATTATTATAACCACCTCTATGTACCATTCACATAAATGACTCAAGAAGGACTGGTGAAGGACTGAGAACCTATATTATCATGAAGGAAAAAATAGTTTCAAGTTTAAATGATAAAAGTCAGAACCTTAGGCACTTCAGTTGGAGGCCGATCATTACCAATATTACCATTACCTGATTATCTATATCACTAATTTTTATGCCTTGCCAAGATCCTGCTAGCTTTCCACCCAACACCAAATCAAAGTTTAATCACTTGCTTTTCTCTCCTTCTCCTCTGGTTTCATTTTTAAAATATTTATTATGAGGCAATCACTGTACCAAGTTATAGGAGTAGAAAGCTAATTATTAAATAGTTTTAGACATTTCCACTTGCTATTAAAACTGTGGAAACCATCTGATAAAATTTTGAATTTAAGAGGAAAGAATGTGAGACCAGAAAGGTGGGGCTTTGAATCTCATCTTTGCCACTTACTAGATCAGTGAGCTATAGTACATTTCCATTCATCAGTGTCCTTATCATTAACATGGGGTAGGAGGAGGGGGAAAACAACCATCAAAACTACTACTAACATCACCATTAGAATTAAAAGAGGTAGCATTTGAAGCATCTAGTGTGTAGTTTGAATTTAAGTAGATAATTACCTGTAAATAACTTTAATATAATAAATTAAATTAATAAAAAAATAAATTAATAAATTACCTAAATAAAGTAGAATTACCTGTAATAACTTGGTAACAACCCAAAACAGCAAATACATTGTTAAAATACTCAACAAAGGAAAACTATTTTAAGTTGCTTTTTACTGCATATGAACACAAATACCTCCTTTAATAAATTTCCAGTTTCTGTTTATGCTGTGATATATTACTTATCACATAAGTACATCCTCTAGCACAAATAGGTGCTTAAATAAAATATTTGATTATCATCAAATATTACTTTAGAAGTTCTTTAGATCAATGATTTCAGAAGTAAGGTATATACACCCTCAGGGATAATAAAAAGGATATATTAGAGCATGAATTTCTATAAACTTTTATCTATAACCAAGAAATAAATGTTTTCTAAGAGTTAATATGCACAAATAACCATGGAACTCACCCTGGGTCTATGAGGGAATAATGAGAGCTCTACAAGATTAAAGGTTTGCTAGTAGCACATCACTGGTAGCTTTTCTTTCAGAGATCTGTGTGACACTGCAGTTTTCTTGTCCCCAGTTTGGTATATGCACAGATTAGATTATTTAGTCTGAACCAAATTAGCCTTTGCAAAACAGACAAGTGGCTAGGAGAACCGTAATCACCAAGCACAGAAGCAACATTAATAATTCATGCACAAGTAAACACCAAGAAAATGGAAAACTAGATACTTTTTCTATTACAAATCCTAGCTCTTCATCAGCCACATTATGAAGAGATGAAAAAATAGTGATAATCCAAACTTATTCAACATATGACTTTTCCTAGAAATTAATAGTTGAAGAGTCATTGAATACAATGCTTTTGTACATTAACAAATATAACCAGCTAGTGATTGATGCTTAATTCAAACTTTGGTGACACCTGTAGGTACATTCTATAAAAATTACCATATTTACAGAGCCCATACATATGCTTGTTTTGGTTTTAAGTACTGTACATATATTAACTCATTGAATCTTCACAATAACCTATAAAGTAGACCATATCATTATCTCCATTGAATCAACATGTAAGCCAAGGCACCAAAAGATAATGTTACCAAGTTCATAAACTCAGTAGATAGAGGAAATCAGGCAATATGAAACAAGAGTCCCCAATCTTAAGCCCTCTATCTCATTAATGTTTTGCCTATGTTACAATAGTACATGTAACTGATGTATAAATATATAAATATACCTATTTTATGTCTGTGTCTATATCTCATCCAATGCAGTGTTTCATCCAAAAAATTAAGGTCCCCATTTTGGACCACAGAGAAGAAACTCCTGGCAGAGAATTCTGGGAAGAGGACAGCACAAATAAAGCTTGCTATTCTTCTATTCCAAAAATTAATCCATCTTTCCTAAGACAAAAGTTGCTGGGGCAAATTAAAAATGGATGTAAGCAAGATCTTAGGCTCTGTGAGAAAGATGTGGTATGGAGCTTTCTCCTTCATGAGCTAGTGAGAGGCCAGACCCTAGAATCAAAAAGCTGTAGGGTGATAACCTGGATGCTTTAGATCTAGGAAAGATGTTGGCTTTTACCGTTCTGTAGACTCTGAGAAAGAGCTGGCATCAACCTTATGGGATCTAACTAAACTCCCTGCACCCAATGAAGCCAAGAAATCACTCAGTTGGGATATTAGTTCTATACAGAGGTTGGGAAAGGGTGAGAGAACCCTGGAATGGAAGGTCTCTTCTGGGTACCTTTGTGGACAGAGGAACCCTGCCTACTTCTGCACCTAGTCACCCACCCTTGCCTGAGCTATTCTAACCACCAGACAGACCAGAGATTCAATGACGAGAGGAACTCATTTCCCACCTAAGAAATCCTATCAGCAAGAACATTAAAAGCCGAAAATAGATAACCCACTTAACTGCTAGAGTACTGTATTCATTTCCTTTTGCTGTATAACAAATTATCATGACATCAGCAGCATCAAACATTAATTTACTATGTCATAGGAATCTGGGCACAGCTTACCTGGGTTCTCTGCTACAGTTCCTTGTATTTGTTTGACTGAGGTCTTCATTTTCTTGCTGGCTGTAGTCTGGGAGCCACAATTGGCTCCTAGAATGGCCTACCCCTCTCTTACCATGGAAGTTTACTTCTTCAAGGCCAGAAGGAAATTAACGCAACATAAGTGTGGGAGTCACCATCTCATCACCCTTCTGATATACATTAACCTAACAAGTGGGTAACTATCCCATCACATTCAA
Source organism: Mustela nigripes (assembly GCF_022355385.1). Classification (NCBI taxonomy): domain Eukaryota; kingdom Metazoa; phylum Chordata; class Mammalia; order Carnivora; family Mustelidae; genus Mustela; species Mustela nigripes. The sequence continues at coordinate 52,633,691 of NC_081571.1, forward strand.
CGTTCCCTCCACACTCCAAAGCAAGGGAATTACACTTGTGTATACCGAGAGAGAATCTGAGGGCTGTCTTAGATTCTGTCAGAATCTAAGGAGCTATGTTAGAATGTGCAAGAAGTCTGAGAGGGTGTGACCCACATAACAAATCCTAGAGAAATACCTGACTAAGTACTTAACCTAACATAAATGAAGCAGAATCGAAACTTCACTCACAATAGGGGAAAATAAGAACTAAAACAGCGGTAAGTGATGAACTTTACAATTTATATAATCTAAACAAATGATAATAGATCACTTAGAAATACATGATGAAAGCTCTTGAAACAAAATAAGATATTTAGGAAAACATTGTGATGATAAAGGGTAACATTTTAAAGACAATAGTCATAAACTCATGTGGAACATACTATATAGCAGCTAACTAGAAAATGCCAATATTCAAGAAATTCCAGGAAAACCAGATTAAAAATATAGTTAGAGACTTCGATACGCTTCATTCAGAGTTAAACAACTCTACTACAAACTAAAAATGAATAGATCATGCAGGACTTCAATACAAATAATAAAAAAAATTAATAGACATATATCCTCGCATCTCTACAAATAAGATAATTTTGCATATACACTAAACATTTAGGAAAATATCAACTTGTCCATAAAGAATATTCTAACATTTTTAAAAAGCAGAGGACACACTTTCTGATTATAATCCATTAAATATGGAAATAGCAAAAATTTGGCAAGAAAATTACTTAAAAACTGAGATATGTTCCTAGCTATTGCTCAGATCAAAAAATAACTCAAAGGGAAAATAAAAACTACCTAGAAGAAATTAGTAAGTGATTATGTGATATCAAAAACTATGAAAGACAACCAAACCTGTTTGCAAAAATTATTAACCTTTATAATCAATTTTTAAAAAGGTAGAAGATAGAAAGGGAAAGGAAAAGAAAAAGAAAAAAAGAAGAAACCTTATTACACATCATACAAAATTAGAGAAAAAGCAGTTCTCAGGATGACTCACTTTGGATCTTTTTTATAAGCTTATTCACAGCATTATAATGGGTCAAAACTTGGTTGTGTATATAGCAATATTTGCTTTATTGAAAAAATAATCCCAATGTGAAACAAATCTAACCTGAAAAGATTCAGTTCTTAGTAGTGACTGGTTAACTCAGGCAAAATGAAAAAGGATACCTAAATATCAAACTAGAGTGTAAATTAGAAAAATTATTATGGTATGGTAAGAGCAATAACAAAACATCCAAAGAACTATCTAGTACTTTCTGATGATATCTACCAGAATCATCTGTTTAAAGGTATCTGCAGTAAAGGTGCAGGCTTTGTTGTAGAGTATGCAAATGTGACATGAGAAATTCTAGAGTAGAGGTACCCTAGGATGCTAAGTCTTACAGATACCCCCAAGAAGCCAGACCTAGATGAAATGGCTCCATGTGTCAGACATGAAATTTCTTTAAGAAAGAAAACCCTATCCCTAGAGGGACACACAGAATAACTAAAGTATATGTCAAACGACTCACTATAGGATGAGTAACTGTGTTGTTCTGTGCATGCAGAAGTCTCTAGCTCCTTGTGCCCCCTCTAAAAATATCATAAAATGGCCAACATAGAGAAAAAGTGGGAATTCTAAATCAGCACTACTCATTAAGGACCTTACTTTGCTTCTCAAGTTAGTAAAAAAAAAAAAAAAAAATAATAATAATGTTTAGTACCAACAAGGTATATTGAGATGGACACATTCCAAACTTCTGGTGAGACTGCCTACTGGAATGATATTTCTGGACAATAACTGTGCAAACTGAGTCCAGAAACTTATAAGTGTTTATATCCTTTGGCTATAATTACTTCTCTAGAATTCTATCTTCATGAAACCTTTTCACTACAGCCTAATGATCAGAAAAAGATTCAAAAGAATATAAATATGTAACAAAAGATTAATTAAAGTATATTTATGGATCATCCATATTATGCAATCATTAAAATATCTATTAAAAACATGCTTGTTGGGGTGCCTGGGTGGCTCAGTGGGTTAAAGTCTCTGCCTTCAGCTCAGGTCATGATCCTGGAGTCCTGGAATCAAGCCCCGCATCAGGCTCTCTGCTCGGCAGGGAGCCTGTTTCCCTTCCTCTCTCTGCCTGCCTTTCTATTTACTTGTAATCTCCATCTCTCTCTCAAATAAATAAATAAAATCTTTTTAAAAAAATGCTTGTTATGTAATATTAACAAAACATGCACTCTAGAACTCTTATCTCCTGCTAAAACACAATGTAAAATGGATTAAAAAAAATCCTGAAACAAAATGCGACAAGATATTAACAATGACTATATTACGGAAAAATAAAAATTTTGTTTTAAAGACTGTGTTCCACTTTGAAGGAATAACATTTGCAGGATTTTTTAAGAAAGCTGCCTTTCCCACTTAAAGCTTACAAGCTCCATGAGTTTCGTGATCTGTATCACAGGTCATTTATCCTTATCTTATAGAACTGTTCCCTCTTTGGTTTAGATTCAGGATCTTTGATCAAATTATTCTTTTCTAATACCATATTATATTAGCTGAGTTCCAAATGAAGCCTCAGTTATGCCTATCATAACACTGTATTCTTGTATGAAAATTTTCATTTTGCTTGGTAAGCACTTTAATACACAGATACACGGAACTAGAAGTATAACTCCCTATACTGTCCATCTGAAAATTATGGATTTTTTTTCCCTGCCATATCCCCTCTTTAACTGGCTCTCATTTTTGTCTCCTACCTGCAGTTTTATTAGGAGTTTTTCTTTCCACCCATTAAAATTCAGATTAAAATCAAGTGATGAAGCTTTATCTTTCTTCTTCTAAACATAGTTTCCATGGTGTTCATGATGCATATGCTAAATCCCTTCCAGAAACCTTTATTTCACTTAATATGATATATACACCCTGCTGTGGACTCTTCATAGTCTTTCAGAATCATAAATACCAAGTGAAGAACCGAAACAGTCACCAGTACTCCCCTCACCACTCCCCCCACCCCATCCAGCCCGTCTTGGAATTTTCTTTCATAATATTAAATGCTAGAGCTGTAGCTGAGATTTTTACCTGGATGTGTAATGAATTTCCTCGTGCTTTAGTGGAAAGAAATAGTCCTCAGTAAATTTAAGGGATTGACCAAAAACCTCATCACATGAGTCCAAACTACAAGTCCAAGAATGCAGGTCCTGCAGTAATCCTGGACAAAGCTACCACCTAATGGCTCTGTGGCCAAACCCCATGACCTGAAAGAGTTGACAGAACCTCTTCAATTTGTAGTCCCTGGGCCTTCCTGCCTGAACTCTCCTCTGGTTGGACAGTGATGAGCCCTCTCTAAGATCTAAGTGACCAGTGATGAAAAAAATCCCCTGCTTTAAAATATCCCATGTGCTTCCTTTTCTGCATCTTCTATTTGTTTGTCTTTGTTAAAACAGATTTACTACCACATTCAAAATTCTATTGCCTAAGAATTCCCTCCATCCAAAAGTCTTAATAACTTTATTTTACCTAATGGGTGTAAAAATCACTTGGAAAGATATTATGTTTTAAATGTATGCATGCAGGTCCCTGGGCCCATCCCCTGGAAATTCTGTCTTAGTAAGACTAGGCTGGGTACAGGGAATCTGCATTTTTAACATTGTGCTTGATTCTAATAGAAACGCTTATCTAATTGTAATTGAGAAGGCTTGCTTTTACCTTCATAAGAACGTAGGAAATCATTCCTCAAGCTCCTTTTCCTATAACAGGCTCTAGTTCTCAAAATGGTCTGCTTCCAAGGGTTCCTGGTGCATGTCATGGTAAACCTACTTTGTTCTATCCATTTGATGGCTGCTGAGTATTAACCTACAGAGTACTTAAATACTCTTTTGTAGGAGACATATATACTTATGGCAATAACTAAGTACTTCCTACAATCGTTAAGTTTTCCTTCCTTAGAGTAGCAGGCAGCACCCTAAATAGTGTTGACTCACCTTTCCCACTTATTTCTGGACTCCTCCTGTACCCAAGTACCTGGGTCACAGACATCACTAATTGCAGCTTTCACTACCTACAGTTTCATGGTCAATTATGTCATGTAACTAGTAGTTACTTCTGATTTCTTGAAAAAATTTAAATCACGAAAGCTCCATTTAATTTCATTTTAACGTGTTTGCATGTAATGCACACATTCAACCTCTCTTTCTCTTGCCCCTTCTCACCCTTCTGTAGTTTTTCCTACTTGTTCCTCTAATTATCAAATCAGCATAAACTTCTGCATTTACAAACCCTTTCCAAGTCAGCCCCACAGCTATACAAAGCTTGTAACAGTGTTTACTGTTAAGAGTAAAATGATGTTTGCTAATATTTAGGACCTTTTCAAGCAAGATGTGGGTTCCCATTATGTAATCAAGGCAGAGCATTACAATAAGTTGTGATATTTTTTTCTTCCATTCAAACATCTCACTTGAAACAAATGATCTGTACCCAATTAAAGTAAATTCTATGTTCAATTCTAGGGCAGAGTTTACATATTAGAAACCTTAATTTATAAAATAGCCATTATTTTTTTTTCATTCTCCAGTTAAGGTGACTGACAGTTTGCAAAGAAGGAATGGTTAGGAAAAAAATCATAAATAAGCCTAGCCCTTCATTGAGACCATGAATGTACAGCCATTTCTCACAAATGCACATTAAGTACAGCTGAACATTCTTTTTGAAATATGCATACTATCAGCTTGCCAATATCATCTTTTAAGCTAATGTACTCAGACATTTCTTGGGAGAAAAATGACTTCTGTGATGAATTTTAAACCAAGTAACAAAAATATGTTATAGTTTCAAACTGTATGACATTGCATTTAAATGTATCCCCACTTACAAATATTATAAATACTTACTGACTATAAATATGATGAATATAAAATAAGTGGAAAGTGTTTTCCCTTGAAATGCAACTTAAATCAGAGATTATCTCAATATTTTTCAACCATCTCTGAAAGCATGGGTACTATTTCTGAAACTGACTTGAGAACAGGAATAAACTGATGTCCTATGCAGCAGAAACTAAGAAAGAAATCCCTGCTATTCAATAGTTTGGATTGAAATCCCCCTTCACATCATAAAGTAAGTTATTTAATCTGCTTATACCTCTGTTTCCATATGTGAACAATGAAGATTATCAGAGTTCCTGTCTCACAGGGTTGTTGGGAATATCAAATGCAAAATTAAATGTAATGTATTCTGTATGTATTTTTGTTTGTATTTATATTTATGTACTTCACATATATTTCTATATTTTAGACATATGCATAAATGTGTAAGAAAATTAATATGAAGAAAAAATCTAAAAAAATTGCTCATTGGGAAAATTCACTAACTATTCGTTATTGTTATTACATACCATTTTAGGGCACTGAAATTTCCCAAAGTGATTAAATTGAGGTGCCTCTTTTTAAAAAGTTTTTAATAACTTTTTTTATAATTTTATATCTTTTTAGACTGAATTCTTGCAAAACTGGTATTTCCCAATGATACTCTTATAGTCAAAGTCTAAGATAATAAGCAAGTAAGATGATTTTAGGGCAAAGCACTTTCAAAAAAATCCTCTACAAATGTCAGGCATTATTATTATTTTTCATGACACTGGTGACAATGATGATGATTACACATTCCTCAAATCTTAATGTCATCCAGATGGCCCCATTTTTCCCAGCCTTCATGAGTCACTCTTCCTTTTTACACAAGTAACGGTAGTTTAAGTCTGTTTCCCCCACCACAGAGGACTAAGGAATGCATGCAGTGACACAGTTAGATTCTCTGTCCTGTTCTCCAATACGCACATAGCCTGCCCAACGACACCTAAAGCACAGTTAAGACCAAGGGGAAACCAAGGCAAATGAAGGATAATTGTAATTCAGGAAAAGAAAACATAACTCTCCATTCCTTCTTCCACAGTAGTCACTTATTCTCTCTAGCCCTTTAAATAGTTCTTAGCATTTTACCTGCCAACATATTACAGAATTCGCTTGCCTTTCCCCAACCAAAGTTCTTTTATACCATGTCCTTCCTATTGAGAACGAGGTGCATATGTTCCTGGTAATAGAAAGAAAAGTAGCATTCCCCTGCTCACCTTAGTCTAAAACCTAAGTCCCAGACCTGCCTCCTGCCTACCCAAATGACACTCAAGGGTGGTGGCATTTAGGAAACAAAACAAAACAAAACAAAACCAACTATCTTAATAGCCAAGATTACATTTTCCAAAGTTTGGAAGGCATCATATGAAAGTCACAGTTCTTCACAATACTTTTTTTTTCAAAGTATTTTTTTTAAAGAGGATATTATATTTGCATATCTTTCAAGTCTTCTAATCAAGAAAGAATGAGAAAGAGAAAAGACAGAGAGAAAGACCCATCTGTCAATGACAGATATTTAATTTTCCGAAAGTCTAGCCAAAAGCCGTATTTAGGAGAAAATATATTAGGCTCTTTCGGGCAGCATACCCTTAATAAATATATGCCCTTTAACAAATTTAACATATCAGTCCATGGCAACTGCATTTTTAAAATTAAGACATAAAAATATTATATGTTTCAGATGTATAGCATAATGATTCAATATATGCATACATTGTGAAATAATCACCATGAATCTAGTGAATAATTAACATCCATCACCATGCATGGTTATGATTTTTTTTTCTTGTGAAGAGAACTACTCCTTCAATTAGTAGTTTCTCAAGTACCATGAGCTAAATACATGCTTCATATCTTGTTGGTTAAAACTGCTCACAACACTGGACTCTCCCACAAAAAGAGAGGTTTAATCCCCAGCCTAAATTCCCTGGTCTACTGAAGTTTAGAAATAATTACCATCTCTTAAGTGGCGTTTTCTCAACTTCATCTGTTTTAAGATCTGGGGACATCCAATTTTGTAAATATGAATATGGATCCATATTTAAGTATATATAATGTACAAAAAGATATGGTCATTTTGGAAGGGATATAGGAAGCATATATGTACAATTCATGACAGGATATTCTAATAGCTATGAATTCTTATAAATATCAAATTATTGATCTCATATTTGCAGCTGAGAAATAGGAATTCCAAATAACTGTCATACACCAAAAAAGAACCAAGTCAAATAATGAGTTGATTCCATGATAGATTTTTCAAACAAGAGCATATTTGCTCTTCTAATCCTTATTAGGAAAAAAAAATTATTGTCTATTATTAGACAGCTTAGACTACTTATTAAATATAAAAAAGCATACTTATAATTAGTTATATACTAATTTAGAAAAAAAGAAAGATGAAGACTAAGAGGAAAAAAAGAATCATCCCCCAAACTACTTATAGTCAGATACCTTCACAATATACATACAACTACAAAGCACAAACACTAGAGTCCAAAAGATATCCAGGCACCAGTTAAACTTACGATCTGAAGTGAGAGTTCTATGGTCCTATGAGAGTCTTACCTCCATCTGTAAACTTGATGTGTATGTGGCTTGGAGGGTGATGGGGCTATCCAACGAGATACTGAAGGCCCAGCATAACCCTTCTGGGATCTGCAAGGGGTCAAATAAAACTATCATGTTAAAAACGAAAAATAAGCAATGGGAATTCATTCTTCTTTGATCAATTATTGATAATAAAAAGTTCAAAGAAAGGTGATGAAACTGCCATCATCTTACTGCCTTGGCTGCATAATCAAAAGAAACAGCTTTAGTCTGAAGGCGGTTAATTACATTACTAACTAAAAAACTACCAGAAGTGTTTGAACTTCTGTAATCTTAATATTATTGCAATTATCTAAGCAAACATTTTTCAAAATCATAGTTTTTCTTATTTTTTTTTTAAGATTTTATTTATGTAGTTGACAGACAGAGATCACAAGTAGGCAGAGAAGCAGTCAGAGAGGGAGGAAGAAGCAGGCTCCCTGCTGAGCAGAAAGCCTGATGCGGGGGCTCCATCCCAGGACCGATCCCAGGACCCTAGGATCATGACCTGAGCTGAAGGCAGAGGCTTTAACCCACTGAGCCACCCATGTGCCCCAATAGTTTTTCTTATTTAAAGCATGATTTACTTTCCTTTTTGCACTAAAAAATAACTAAACATTATTTCTTTTCTAGAACATTTTCTTTTCTCTGAAAGCATATTTACCACTTGTAAATCATCAGATTTATAAGAATGATATAAAAGATGACATAATAAACAGTTATGCAATTCAATGAATCAATTTGTTGTAATTGTTTTAATCTTTTTTCAATAAAAAATTGATTTTACTCAAGTAACTTCCCAATTCTGTCAAATTGTCAAGCTTGTAAGTGATTCAGATCTGCGTGATTTTGATATTAAACTATGCTATATTTAAACCTAGATTATCTTTATACCTTCCTGAAAATTCTGATATTGGGAGCATCTTTCTTTTCATGGAAATTTTTTTACATTAAGACATGTTCATGAACTTTGCATTACTATTGCTAAAAATTTACTAAATTTTCCTTAATTCTGAAAATAATTCTTATTTCAATCTTTTGCTCTTTTAAATGGTTTATTTTATAGGTCCACCCACCTACGTAGGAGTAAGTCAGGATTTTATTTTCTATTCTTTAATTCTCAAGTTTCATAGTAAAACAGAAGAGACTTCATAACTTTAGAAAGACCACCTATACTGGTTACCTACAAACATTGCCCTCTGATAATGAAAATTTAATCACTAATGGTGATAAAAGAAGATTCCATGGGTTGTATTTCAAAGTCAAGCAATAGTTCACTTTTTTTTCTAGATCAGTTGGCACATGGCTCACAATAGCCTTCCCATCTCTTCAGGAGAATACCCAGGCTTGTGTTGATTGATTGCATTTTTAACTATGTTGGAAGTAATGCTTTTTTATGGATGACAAGCAACAAATCCCTTCAATTATTTCTTTAATATCATTTTTTCCTGTGTAGTTGTCATTACTAATCCTCTCACCAATATTTCCTGTTATACAATTCCAAGAAGAGGTAGGTTTCTGCCATTCGCTGAAATATGTTGGTTTCCTTTTACTAAGGTTTTTTCTTTCAACTAAGAAATAGTTTGCTAATTGTAGGCTAATTATATAGGATCTTCTAATTGTTCATGTGTCTAGGCATAGGTGATGGCTCACAATGAGAATATATATGCATTAACATGGAACGTCCACACATAGGTATAGTCAGTGGTGCTTTAGAAACTCTCTTCCGTTCAAACAGCACTCTGAATAATCAGTGCAAGACTGGCACACAGAACATACTCACACACACAAAACAAACACTAACTGGTGAAAAAAAATATTTAGCACCTATGTATCTCTATATTGAGTATCTTGCCTAATTTTCATATAACCCAATGAAATATTATCTATAAGATAATGAAATATTATCTATAAGATAATGAGAAAAAAAGAACACTTAGTAAATTTCCCAAGGTCTCATCTGGACTTCAAATTCCTACTCTATGACACCTAATTTGTAACCACACTCTCCATGAAAATAAAAATCAGTATGTGGGGTCTCTCATTTCTAAAGTATTATAATAACATTTCATTAAATACTCCATTCTGAAGGAGGATATTTTAGTATTAGTTGATATTTAAGTATCAGTGTAGACAGGGAAGGAGCAGTGTGATCTGTTGCATATTTTAGAGTCCTGGTGACGACATGGTATTTATGAGGGCCTGTTAATTTGCAAATGTTTCTGAAAAGGAAGAATGAGGACTTCAAAAATTATCATTTAGTAGCATTTCAATAGATGAATATCAGTAAAAACCTGTGTGACAAAAGTAAAATAGTTTTATCAGCAGGACCCTAAGAATGCCTAGATGTTGAGACAACAGTCAAGGATGACTGCTATGTTTCTAGCTTCCATGAATAAGGGAATTTTCATGCCATTAATTTAGAGAGAGAATATAGTTGAGAAATAGACTTTAGCTGAAATTACTAGTCATTTTTAGAACATGTAGTGATCCAAATTCCTGTAAGATGTATAAGTGAGATTTCCAGGAACCAGCTGGATTTATGGGTCTTGAGTTCAGGACAGAATTTAGGGCTAAAAATGTAACATGTAAGTGGTAATTGAAACCATGAATATGGTTTAAGTAATCTTATGAGTATGAATAGTAAAAGGAACACAGTGCCAAAGAAGATGACTAGGAGAATGTGAATATTTAAAGAATAGGCAGAAAAACATGAGCCCACAAAGGAAACTAAGAATTCTAGAAAAATAGGATGAAGTCCAAGAGAAAATAAAGTTGCAGAAGCTCAGGAGGTGTTTCTGGCTTAAGGGAGAGAATGGTCAACAATGACAAGTAAAATGAAGACAAAAAGGATCTATGTTATATGTCATTCTTCATCTTGGGGAAAAAATAAACAAGGAATGAATTTGTACTGAATTGGTAGAAGTATTTATTCCTGTATAAAGCAGCTTGATTTTCACAAGCTCGGAACTCAGATATAACTAAAAGAAAATGTGATGTCAAGAGCCAGTATTTTAAAGAGAGGAGAAACCTCATGCTACACTTTTTTTCCATAGTTCTTACTTGTGAAAAAGTCAAGAGGTAAAACTATTGAGTCAATATGAACCTATGATTTTACAAAGGATTTAATCAGAAAGACAAGGTGCAAGAGAGGCAGCATGATGGTGACAGATTGACTGACATGACTGACTTTAGAATCAAGGTTAGAAAGGGAAGAAAGTGAACCTAGAAAGAAACAGATTAAAAGGAAATGGAGTAGTTCAGATCCTGAAAGTTTCCTAAAGTCCAAGAGTAGGTGTATTGGTATTACAGAGTTGGGAAGAATAGGTTGTTAACAGTTAAAGAAGAATGATAAATTGAAGTTGAATATTTCATATATAGAGTGTTCTAGGTTTTGATATACTTCAAGATGTGTCAGATACTGAATTAACTTAGAGGTGAAGACCATTAGAATTGAAGTCAGAGAAGTGTCTTGAATTGAGTCACCCACAAAAACACTGAAGTCACTTTGGAAGTTACTGAAATTAAAGTAAAAACTTTAGACACTAGAAAGACATTGCTAATCAGTTTTATGTTGGCCAACTAATAGGGCTTTCTCTTGGAATTCATTCAAAACTGAAAATGAATTGAAAGTATAAAATGTACACCATAAAATGAAAATATAAAATGACTACAAAAATAGTCAAATAGGAGCTGACTTATTTTGAGAATTAGCCAGGGCAACTCAAACCATAAATAGCATTATGGAAAATAGATAAAAATATTTGGATATTAAGTTTAATTGATAAATATCTTCCTAGCAAGAATCTACTGGGGTTTTTTTTTCATTTTTTGTACCAGCTTCTAAAAAACTGTCCTTAAATATTCTTGATTATGTCACCTTCATAGGACACATACAATATTATATAATGGTGGTGTATATTTTACTAAACGACACAAATATATTACTGTTCCTTTTTTGTCCCCAGTTTTACTGAGACCTAACTGACATATAACATTGGATATAACATATAACTGCATGATGCTTTGATGTATAAATGCATTGCAAAGTGATCACCACAATAGGGACTGGACATGTGGGCAAAGAAGTTGTACCATGGAGAACGAGAATGAAAATGGAAACAGAAAAGGATCTCTGGTTTATGCCATGGATTAAACTCAAATCCATAAGTTTGCAATTGGTACCATTTTCCCAGTTAAGTCAGTTGCTCTAACAGTTAGCCACATTCATGAGAAAGAAATCAAGGATCTATGAACATAAAATAACAAAAATGTAAGTTATACAGTGAAATGACTAAAAATGAAGTTTCACTTGGGATAGAGAGAAGTAATATGTGGAAGGTGCTAAATTCTTCAATAAAGGTCAGAGGGATCAATGCATGGCTATTGCAGAGAGGACAAATGCAACTGAAGAGACATGAGAGGCTAGTAGAGGCTAGCTAAGTGGTATGATTCTCAGAAGTTTCACCCAGATACAGAAACCTATCAGTCCTTAACAACATATATTTTTAAAAGAAAGGCTTATTTTATTGAATGGAAGCATTTTTTAGTGTTTTGATATATAATCTCAGATTAATTTCTCAACAGTTTATATTATCAATATTAATTATGGAAGTTTTGCATTTACTATTACTACATGTGGTCAAGTCAGTGCAGCATAATGCACATGTTTGAACCAAAGCTAAGACAAGACCTCTCATACCACCTTCTTAAAATAGTTGTGTGTGTATTTAGGGCCAATCAGAACCAAAAAGTATTATAAGTTTCAGACGTTTAGATTCAGTTTTAACGTAAGAATTTTCAGTAGTAAGATCTTTCCTCTGAACAACCTCTGAAGATGATTTGTTCATTGTTTGGACACGTTCAAACTAGGTAGCAATGTTGGAAAGGGGATTCTACTGCATGAAAGGCTTTTAAAAATTGATGAACTTGTAACCATCAAATATGTTTATGAAAATGTATAAAATTCCAGGTATTCCATTTATGAATCACATCTCCAAATAAAAGTCACAGAGACATGATTTTCCTATCAGGGCTCTTGAAGAAGATTTCAAACAATGAATTTAACCAGTCTGGCCCATAGACCACAATACTTGGGTATACAAACAAAATCCAACCTACTCAGGAAGCTTCTTCCAGCTTAAGTATAAAGGGAGAGGGATGTGAGCTGCTATCTCCATGGTTTCTACCCCTGTTAATGTCTTCTTGTGACTTGAGAGGTATTCCCATCACTTCCTATTAGAATGGTAGTAGTGTCCCTGGTGCTCTCAGAGGTACCTCTGGCACAGATTAATCAGCAATCTAGTTGGTGAAGTTGTCTGAAAAGGAAGTCCTTCACAGTGAATGTATCTTCCCAGCATGTGCCAAACACCCAAGTCATTTTCATGGCTCCAGGTTCCAGGCTAGGTGACTCAAGTCTTAGACCAAGAGTAGGCATTTTTCTCCAAGTTTATGTAGTTCTAAGGGAATGAATCACTTCTTCTACACAAGAGGACCAAAATCCCTATGCACTCCACTAGGTTTATTCTCTTCCCTTTGCCTTCTTCCATTTGCTTGCCCACCCATATCATAATATAAACCCAATTTCTCCCAAAGAGAATTAGTAAACTACCTTCCTACCCCTTCTTGTATTTTGGAATGGGGGGGTTCTCTTACACCATCATTGGTTGGATGGCTCATTGAGTTTTAATGGTAACTGAGGGATTTGCCATTTCAAAGGAGAAACAGCTACAGTAGAAGAAGTCATATGTCTATCATGGGAATTATGTTGGTAGATGTGTATGACTTTCCAAATATATTTCCTAAAACTTTCCATGGCCTATGTTTTCATTTTTCTCTTTAATTGTTTACTTGTAGCATTCTATTTGAACTCTTCCATAGCTAAGAAATCCTGTATGAATATATATATTCTTCTAAGAATGAATTTGATAGGAAAAGTTACTTACAACTACAGATTCAAACCAAATTAATAGTTGAGTACTGTAAGGATCTATGCTTAAGAAAAATTATGGGTGGAGCCAAGATGGCAGAGGAGTAGCAGACTAAGATGACATCAGGTTGTTGGAGTTCAGCTAGTTATCAAACCATTCTGAATACCTACAAACCCAACAGGAGATTGAAGAGAAGAAGAGAAGCAATTCTAGAAACAGAAAATCAACTACATTCTGAAAGGTGGGACATGTGGAGAAGTGAATCTGAAGCAACGGGAAGACAGACCACAGCAGGGAGATGTTGGCAGCTGGCAAGTGGAGGAGCAATGGAGCACAAAATCAGAACTTTTAGAAGTCTACTCCACTGAGGGGCATCACTACAGAGGCTAAGTGGGGGTGTGTCAAGTGGTCTCATGTCCCCCGGGGTCACAGAAGGATCAAGGGTGCCTGAGTGTAGCAGAGCTCTCAGGTATCAAAGTGGGGAAGCCAACTACAGAGACAGAGCTGAGGAGTGAGCACTCAGCTTGGGGTTACCTTAAACTGTGACCCGTAGCACAGTTGGACCACTGTTCTTTGAGCAGGTACCCCACAAGTGGCAGATACAGGGAAACCCACCTTCTTCAGCCAGAAGAGCAGTGTGGCAGGAATCTGCTGGGTTGGAGACTCCAAACAGGGCCATGTGCCAGATGCAGAAACACTTGGTCACAGGAAGGGTGAGCTTGGACTACGGCTGGAGACCAGGGAGATGGGAGTGATTGACTGCTTTTCTCTGAGGGTGCACTGAGGAGTGGGGCCCAGAGTTCTCAGCTCGTCCAGGCTGGAGATTGGGAGGCAGCCTTTTTCATTCCTGTCCTCCAGAGCTCTACGGAGAGCATTCAGAAAACAAAAGTTCTGGAGAACAAACCCAAGCAGATTACTTAGCCTGGCCCCTGGCAAATGTGACACAATTCTGCCCCTAGCAAAGACATTTGAGAATCACAGCAACAGGCCCCTACCCCAGAAGATCAACAAGAACATCCAGCCAAGACCAAGCTCACTGATCAAGGAGAACAAAAGAATTCAAGAGGAGGAGAAAGCAAAGCATGGAATTCATGGCTTTCTCACCATGATTCGTTGGCCTTGTGAAGTTAATTAAATTTTTTTAATTTTCTTTTTTTTCTTATTCTATTTTTTTAAACTTTTACTCTTTCTTCTGTTAACATTTTTAAACTAGTTCATCTTATCAATACCTTTCCTTAAAAAAACCTTTTTTTTGAAACTTCATTATTATAGTCATACTTTATCCTTCATTATATTTAACTTTATTTTGTGTGTACATATAGGATTTTGCTTCCAAAAAATTTTGGGATAAAATTTCTCCTAATAAATCAAAATATACCTTAAATCTAGCACATGCATTCGTCTCCACCCTGAGCAAATTCTCTCCACTTTATTTAACTTTCTTTTTCCTACTTATTTTATCAATTCTTTTTTAAGAATTTTTTTAAAATTTTCATCTTTACAGTCAAACTCCATCCCTTCATCATGTTTATCCTTATTTTTGTATACATACAAATTCTTCATTTTTTTTTTAATTTTGGGAGGTAGTTTCTTCTAAGAGACCCAAATACACCCAAAATCAAGTGGGTGGCTCTGTTCTATTCATCAGTCTAATATATATATTTTTTTAATTTTAATTTCTTTTTACCCCCATCTTCTCCCCAGATTTGGGGTCTCTTTGGATTTGGTCAGCAAACATTTTTCTGGTGTCTTTGCCATGCTTTTAGTATTTTATTCTCTCATTCATATATATTGGATAAAATGACAAGGTAGAAAAACTCACCAAAAAAAAAAAAAAAACAAGAGGCAGTACCAAAGGTTAGGAACCAAATCAATATGGACATTGGTAATATGTCAGATGTAGAGTTCAGAATGACTCAAGGTGCTAGTTGGGCTCGAGAAAGGCATAGAAGATTATTAGAGAAACACTGTCTGGAGAAATAAAAGAACTAAAATCGAACCAAGCTGAAATCAAAAAAGCTACAGTGAGGTGTAATAAAAAAATGGAGGCTCTTATGGCTGGGATAAATGAGGAAGAAGAGACAATTAGTGATATAGAATACTAAATGATGGTGAATAAAGAAGCTGAGCAACAGAGAGACAAACAGCTACTGGACCAAGAAGGAGAATTTGAGAGATAAGCAATACCATAAAATGAAACAATATTAGAATAAATGGAATTCCAGAAGAAGAAGAAAGACAGAGAGAGGCAGAAGGTATATTGGAGCAAATTATTGTAGAGAATTTCCCTAATATGGCAAAGGAAAAAGCATCAAAATCCAGGAGGCACAGAGAAGCTCCCTCAAAATCAATAAAAAAGGCCCACACCCCATCATCTAATAGTAAAATTTACAACTCTTAGTGACAAAAAGAAAATCCTGACAGCAGCCTAGAACAAGAGGTCTGTAACATACAATGGTAAAAATATGAGACTGGAAGCAGACTTGTCCACAGAGACCTGGCAGGTCAGAAAGGACTGGCATAATAAATTCAGACCACTAAATGAGAAAAACATGCAGCCAAGAATATTATATCCAGCCAGGCTACCATTGAAAATAGAAGGAGAGATTAAAAAAACTTCCAGGACAAACAAAAACTAAAATAATTTGTAAGCATAAAACCAGCCCTACAGGGAATATTTAAAGGGATCTTCTAAGCAAAGAGAGAGCCTAAAAGTAGTAGACCAGAAGAAACAGAGACACTATACAGTAACAGTCACCTTACAGGCAATACAATGGCATTAAATTCATAGCTTTCAACAGTTATCTTGAATGTAAATGGGCTAAATACCCCAATCAAAATACACAGGGTATCAGAATGGATAAGGAAAAAATCCAACAACATGCTGTCTACAAGAAATTCATTTTAGACCCAAAGACACCAACAGATTTAAAGTGAGGGGGTGGAAAACAATTTACCATGCTAATGGACATCAAACAAAAGCTGGGGAGGCAATTCTTATACCAGAAAAATTAGATTTTAAGCCAAAGACTATAATAAGAGACAAGGAAGGACACTATATCATATTCAAAGGATCTGTCCAATAAGAAGATCTAACGATTTTAAATATCTATATGTCTAAGATGGGAGCAGACAACTATATAAACCAAATAATAACAAAATCAAAGAAACACATTAATGATAATAGAATAATAATAGAAGACTTTAACACCCGCCTCACTGAAATGGACAGATCATCCAAGCTAAAGATCAACAAGGAAATAAAGGCCTTAAATGACACTCTGAACCAGATAGACATCACAGATATATTCAGAACATTCCATCCCAAAGCAATAGAATACACATTCTTCTCTAGTGCACATGGAATAGTCTCCAGAAGAGCTCACATCCTGGGTCACAAATCAGGTCTCAACCAGTATCAAAATATTGGGATCATTCCCTGCATATTTTCAGACCACAATGCTCTGAAGCTAGAAATCAATCACAAGAGAAAAGTTGGAAAGAACTCAAAAATTTGGAAGTTAAAGAGTATCCTACTAAAGAATGAATGGGTCAACCAGGAAATTGAAGAAGAAATAAGAAAAATTCATGGAAACAAATGAACATGAAAACACAACTGTTCAAAATCTGTGGGACACAGCAAAGGCAGTCCTGAGAGGAAAGTATATAGCAATACAATCCTTTCTCAAGAAGTAAGAATGGTCTCAAGTATACAACCTAAACCTACACCCACAGGAAATGGAGAAAGAACAGCAAAGAAAGCCTAAACCCAGCTGGAGAAAGGATAAAAGTCAAAGCAGAAAATAACGCAATAGAAATGGAAAGAACAGTAGAACAAACTCAACGAAAATAGGAGCTGGTTCTTTGAAAGAATTGATAAGATTGGTAAACCCCTGGCCAAACTTATCAAAAAGAAAACAGAAAGGACCCAAATAAATAAAATCATGAATGAAAGAGAAGAGATCACAACCAATACCAAAGAAATATAAACAATTATAAGAACATATTATGAGAAACTATACACCAGCAAATTTGACAATCTGGAAGAAATAGATGCATTCCTAGAAACATATAAACTACCAAAACAGAACCAGGAAGAAATAGAAAACCTGAACAGATCCATAACAAGTAAGGGGATTGAAGCAGTTATCAAAAATCTCCCAACAAACAAGAGTCCAGGGCCAGACACTTTCCCAGGGGAGTTCTAAAAAACATGTAAAGGAGAATTAATACCTACTCTCCTGAAACTGTTCCAAAGAATAGAAATGCAAGAAAAACTTCCAAACTCATTTCATGAGGCCAGCATTGCCTTGATCCCAAAACGAGACAAAGACTCCATCGAAAAGGAGAATTACAGACCAATAACCTTGATGAACACAGAATGCAAAAATTCTCAACAAAATACTAGCCAATAGGATCCAACAGTACATTAAAAGGATTATTCACCACAAGCAAGGAGGATTTATACCTGGGCTGCAAGGTTGGTTCAACATCCACAAATCAATCAATGGGATACAATACATTAATAAAAGAAAGAACAAGAACCATATGATACTCTCAATAGATGCTGAAAAAGCATTTGACAAAGTACAGCATCCTATCTTGATCAAAACTCTTCAAAGTATAGGGAGAGAGGGTACATACCTCAATATCAGCAAACCCATCTATGAACAACCCACCGCGAATATGATTCTCAATGGAGAAAAACTGAGAGCTTTTCCCCTAAAGTCAGGATCGCGGCAGGGATGTCCATTATCACTACTGCTATTCAACATAGTACTAAAGTCCTAGCCTGAGCAATCAGACAACAACAACAAAAAAATTTAAAGATATCCAAATCATCAAAAAAGTCAAACTCTCACTCTTTGCAGATGATATGATACTTTATGTGGAAAACCCAAAAGACTCCACTCTAAATCTGCTAGAATTTGTACAGGAATTCAGTAAAGTCTCAGGATATAAAATCAGTTCACAGAAATCAGTTGCATTTCTTTATCCCAACAACAAGACAGAAGAAAGAGAAATTAAAGACTCGATCCCATTTACAATTGCACCAAAAACCATAAAATACCTAGAAATAAACCTAACCAAAGAGGCAAAGAATCTGCACTCAGAAAACTATGAAGTACTCATGAAAGAAATGGAGAAAGACACAAAGAAATGGGAAAATGTTCCAAGCTCATGGATTGGAAGAACAAATATTGTGAAAATGTCTATGCAACCTAAAGCAATCTACATGTTAATGCAATGCCTATTAAAATACCATCCATTTTTTCAAAGAAATGGGACTAATAATCCTAAAATTTATAGGGAACCAGGAAAGACCTCGAATAGCCACAGGAATGTTGAAAAAGAAAGCCAAAGTTGGTGACATCACAACTGCAGACTTCAAGCTCTATTACAATGCTGTCACCACCAAGATAGTATGGTACTGGCACAAAAACAGACACATAGATCAATGGAACAGAATAGAGAGCCCAGAAATAGACCCTCAACTCTATGGTCAACTAATCTTTGACAAAGCAGGAAAGAAGGTCCAATGGAAAAAAGACAGGCTCTTCAACAAATGGTGTTGGGAAAAATGGACAGCCACATGCAGAACAAAGAAACTGGGCCATTTCCTTATACCACACACAAAAATAGACTCTAAATAAATGAAAGTCCTCAATGTGAGAAAGGAATCCATCAAAACCCTTGAGGAAAACACAGGCAGCAACCTCAGCCATGGCAACTTCTTCTTAGAAACATCGCCAAAGGCAAGGGAAGCTAGGGCAAAAATGAACTATTGGGATTCCATCACAGATCAAAAGCTTTTGCATAGCAAAGGAAACAGTCAACAAAACCAAAAGATAACTCACAGAATGGGAGAAGATATCTGCAAATGACATACCAGATAAAGGGCTAACATCTAAAATCTATAAAGAACTTATCAAACTCAACACCCAAAGACCAATAATCCAATCAAGAAATGGGCAGAGTACATGAACAGACATTTCTGCAATGAAGACATGCAGATGGCCAACGAACATATGAAAAAGTCCTCCACATCACTCGGCATCAGGGAAATACAAATCAAAACCACAGTAAGATACCACCTCACACCAGTCACAATGGCTAAAATTAACAAGTCAGGAAATGGCAGATGCTGGCAAGGATGCAGAGAAAGGGGAACCCTCTTATGCTGTTGGTGGGAATGCAAGCTGGTACAGCCATTCTGGAAAACAGCATGGAGGTTCCTCAAAAAGTTGGAAATAGAGCTACCCTAAGATCCAGCAATCGCACTATTGGGTATTTATCCTAAAGATATAAATGTAGTGATCTGAAGGGACACGTACATCCAAATGTTTATAGCAGCAATGTCCACAATAGCCAAACTATGGAAAGAACCTAGATGTCCATCAACAGATGATTAGATAAAGAAGAGGTGGTATATATATATATACAATGGAATATCGTGTAGCCATCAAAGAAATGAAATCTTGCCATTTGCAACAACATGGATGGAACTAGAGGGTATTATGCTAGGTAAAATAAGTAAATCAGATAAAGATAATTATCATATGATCTCCCTGATATGAAGAATCTGAGAGGCAGAGTGGGGGGTTTCAGGGGTAGGGAAGGAAAAAATGAAACAAGATGGGATCAGGAAGGAGACAAATCATAAGAGACTCTTCATCTCAGAAGAGGGGAGAGGGGTGTGGAGAGGGTGATTGGGTTATGGATATTGGGGAAGGTATGTTCTATGGTGAGTGCTGTGAAGTGTGTAAGTCTGATGATTCACAGAGCTGTACTTCTGGGCCGAATAATATATTATATGTTAATAAACTAATTAATTAATTAATTAATTTTTAAAAAGAAAATGAAAATTATTTATACACTACTCAGGCATATTTTAGCTTGAAATGTCATACCATAATTTATGGGCAGCATCCATTAATAATAAAGCTGATTTTTAGAACATAAATGATAAACAGAATACTAATAATTATTATAGTTATGTTGCTTATAAATTTAGTACCAGCATAGAGATCTTTTCTCTTTTCCTTATTTAATCACCCATTCAGTATTTTTCTTCTGTTCTACCTTTAGGAAGCTAAGAAATTATCTGAAAGCATTTATATCCTTTAATATGAGTATACTGAATTATAAATTATATAGCTGTAGTAGAATTGAGTTCAAGCAAACTACTTAGTATTTCAAAGAATGAATTTGAGACTCATAGGACTTGAGTTGACAATAGACAGAGTTTTTTTTGTTTTTTGTTTTCTCTCCACATGAGGAGACAAACCAGCTCTCCTGCTCCATTAATATTTGGGGAAGTTGATAACAGACAAAATGGTTTCATCAACCTCAGCTCTAACTGGGAACTAAATTTGCTCAAAGAAGATTTCAAGGAAACATTGAGTCTATTCTGAGTTAATAAAATTCTACTTTTGCTTTAAAAATGGCCATTTCCAAAATTCAAACATTTTAAGCAAACACTCAGAACATGTTACTCATAAAAAAAATTAAAGACAAATTTTACTCTTTAATCACTTCTTTTGACTTTTAAAGTAGACATTTCTAATTGGAAAAACTGGAAGGTATAAGTTACAAAAAAGATTAATTTTCTTTCTCATTACAAATGCCATAGTCCTTCAGTCATTTATAACTTTTTCCTGGCAGAGCTGCCCTGCAGCATTCATATGATCTTTTCCCAACCCCTAGCCAGGTTTCTATGGTGCTGCTTTCCAGGTATCTCTGGAATTAGAACCTTATTTTTCTTGTCATTCTTTTTTTCCTTCAGTAATTATGTCTCCTTTTTCTCTGTCACATTTAGCTATTGGATATGCTGGCTAACATCACAATGGTATATAAAAAAAAAAAAATTCTAGTCCCTATCTAAAAGATGGTATCAGGCCATAATCAACCTCATCAATAAGAGCTGTATGGAAAATCAATACTTTCAAAACTTTTAAAAAGATTTTTATACTTACTTAACTTTTTAGCAGTTTGAGATATAATTGCCATGCAGTAAACCGTAATTAAATTATACAATTTGATAGGTTTGCACATAGGGGTACACCCAGGAAAATCATCACCACCAGCAAGATAATGTAGATATTATTCATACCCCTCAAATTATCCCATGCCTGCTTATAATCCTTGCCTCCAACCCCTCCCCATATACCTTGTACACTCTCAGGCAGTCATGATCTGCTTTCAGTCATGATAAATTCACTTGCACTTTCTAGTATCTTACATAAGTCATTCAGCATGTATTGTATTTTATCTAGCTTTTTTCACACAACATAATTATTTTGAAATTCATCCATGCTGTGGCATATTTACATAGTTCATCTGTTTTATTGCTGAGTAGTGTTTAGTTAAATGGATATATCATTTTGTTTATCTATTCGTTGATAGATATTTGGGTGGCTTCCAGTTTAGGGCTATTACAAATAAAGTTGCTATGAACATTCATATGCAAGTCTTTGGACATATGCTTCTATTTTTTATAAGTAAATACTTAATAGTGGAAAAGTTTGATCATATGGCAAATGTGTGGAGAACTTTTAAAGAAATCCACAAACTGTTTTACAAAGTTATTGTACCATTCCACATTACCATTAGCAGTGTATGAGAGTTCCATCTCATTCCTGTCCTTAGAAACTTGTAGTAGGGTCTTCACCCACTACCTTTTAGCCATTCTATTAGATATATAATGATACCTCACTGTGATTTTAATTTGCCTTTCTCTAATGATTAGTGATGCTGAGCATCTTTTACTACTACTCTTCCTGGGGTTACAATGGAACCAGTGGTTTTGATATTTATACAAATATGTTGGGATTTCAGAAACTAAGGTCTCTACATAGAAATGGTTGGATTAAGTGAGATCCAGAGTACTCGCATAATGGGAAATCTTAGAAGTGTGTAAATCTCTCAATTAAGATGACAAAGTGAAATAAAACATACACCTGGTGAAATTATATCACAAATCCGGAAAGGGGAAATACTCTTTAAAATTCAAAGAGATAGGTCAGGAGCAAGATGGTGAAGGAGTAGGAGACCTAAATATCATCAGGTCCCAGAAGTTCAGCTACATAGTGATCAAACCATTCTGAACACATACAAACTCAACAGAAGATAGAAGAGAAGAATAACAGCAATTCTAGGAACAGAAAATCGATCACTTTCTGGAATGCAGGACATGTGGAGAAATGAATCTGAGGCAACATATGGGAAGATACACTGCAGGGGGAGGGGTCAGCTCCTGGCAAGCGGTAGAGCAGCAGAGCACAAAATTGGAACTTTAAGAAATTTGCTCCACTGAGGGATGTTGCTCCAAAGGCTAAGTGAAAGATGGAGCCCTCACAAGGACAGTGTGGTCTCAGGACCCACGGGGTCACAGAAAGACCAGGGGTGTTTGAGTGGGGCAGAGCTCCCAGGTATCAGAGTGGGGAGGCCAGCTGAAGAGAGAGCCAAGGAGTGGGCTCTTAGTTCAGGGCTACCTTATACCATGGTCCGAGATACTATGGGCCAACCCTCTTTGGGCAGGAACCCCACTAGTGTCAGATCTGGAGAGATCTGCTCCTTCCTCCTTCAGAAGGAGCAGGGTCAGAGCAGCTGCAGGAATCTTCTGGGTTTGGAGACTCCAATCGGGCCATGCACCGGAGACAGAAAAGCTCAGTCACACGTTGGGTAAGCACAAACTGCAGCCATAGACCAGGGAGATGGGAGGGATTGACTGCTTTTCTCTGAGGGGGCACTGAGGAGTGGGACCTTGAGCTCTCAGCTCCTTTGAGGCTGGAGATTGGGAGGCTGCCATTCTCTCTCTCGTCCTCCAAAGCTATACGGAAAGCCTTCAGGAAACAAAAGCTACCAAGAGCAAACCTGAGCAGATTACTTGACATTTGGCAAGGGCAGAGCAACTCTGCCTTGGGCAAATACATTTGAGAATCTTTGCAACAGGCCCCTCCCCCAGAAGAACAGTAAGAACATCCAGCCAAGACCAAGTTCACCCATCAATAAGAACTGCAGAACTCCAGAGTTAGGGGAATGCAAGACATAGAATTCATGACTTTTCCCCCATGATTGCATAGTCTTTCAAAGTTAAATTTTTAATTTTATTTTTTTCTTATTCTATTTAAAAACATTTTTTCCTCTTTTCTACTTTAACATTTTTTAACTATTTTATCTTATCAATACCTTTTAAAAATCTTTCTTAATTTTAATTGTTATAGTGATATTCTATCCCTTCATTTTATTTAATCTTATTTTTTGTATACATATAGTTTTTTTTTTTCTTTAAAAATTTGGGATACAGTTTCTTCTAACAGATCAAAATATACTCTAAATCTAGAGCACAACTTTGTTTTAGTCTCCAGCCTGATCACATTTTTTTCCTTTCTTTCTCTTTTTTCAACAAACTTATCATTTCCTTTTTTAGATCTTTTTAAAATTTTCATCTTTACAGTTATACTTTCCTTTCATCATGTTTACCGTTATTTTTATATATATATAAGTTTTACTTTCTTTAAAATTTTGGGAAGCAGTTTCTTCTAACAGACCAAAATACACCCAAAATCAAGTGTGTGGCTCTGTTTTTTCACCAGTGTAATATATAAATGTATTTTTTTTTCTTCTTTCCCCTTTCTTCTCAGTCCAGTTTCAGATCTCTTCTGATGTGGTTAGTGTGTATTTTTTTCTAGGGTTGTTGCTCCCTTTTTAGTATTCTGTCATCTCATTCATCTATTCTTATCTGGATAAAATGAAAAGGCAGAAAAATTCACCAAAACAACAACAACAACAACAACAACAACAAAGCAAGAGGTAATACTGAGGGCTATGGACCTAATCAATACAGACATTTGTAAGATGTCAGAACTAGAGTTCAGCTGGGCTTGAAAAAAACATGGAAGATACTAGAAAATCTCTTTCTGGAGAAATAAAATCTGTGGTGTACCTCGAGGCTCAGTGGGGTAAGCCTCAGCCTTCAGCTCAGGTCATGATCTCAGGTACATGGGATCAAGCCTTGCATTGACCTCTCTGCTCAGCAGGGAGCGTACTTCCCTCTCCCCCTCTGCCTGCCTCTCTGGTTACTTGTGATCTCTCTCTCTTTCTCTCTGTGAAATAAACATCAAAATCCAGAAAGTACAGAGAATCCCCCCTCAAAATCAATAAAAAGAGATCAACACCCTGTCATCTAATAGTAAAACTTACAAGTCTCAGTGACAAAGAGAAAGACAGTGAATCAAAAGACAGTGAATCAGAATGGATAAAAGAACAAGACCCATTGATAGGCTGTCTGCGAGAGATTTATTTTAGACCCACAGACACCCAAAGACATATGGACATCAAAAGAAAGCTGGGGTAGTAATCTTTATTTCAGATAAATTAGATTTTAAGCCAAAGACTATAATAAGAGATGAGGAAGGACACTATATCATAATTAAAGGGTCTATCCAACAAGAAGATCTAATAGTTTTAAATATCTATAAGTCTAAAATGGGAGCAGCCAATTATATAAACCAATTAATAACAAAATTAAAGAAACACATCGATAATAATACAATAATAGCAGAAGACTTTAACAACTGCCTCACTGAAATGGACACATCACCAAAACAAAAGACCAAGAAGGAAATAAAGGCTTTAAATGACATACTGAACCAGAAAGACATCACAGATATATTCAGAATATTCCATCCCAAAGCAAAAGAATTCTTCTCTAGTGCACATGAAACAGTCTCCAGAATAGATCACATCCTGGGTCACAAATCAGGTCTCAACTGGTACCAAAATATTGGGATCAATTCCTGCATATTTTCAGACCACAATGCCTTGAAACCAGAACTCAGCAACAAGAGGAAAGTTAGAAAGAGCTCAAATACATGAAGCTAAAGAGCATCCTACTAAAGACTGAATGGGTCAATGAGGAAATTAAAAAATAATTGAAAAAATTCATGGAAACAAATGAACATGAAAACACAACATTCAAAATCTGTGGGACACAGCAAAGGCAGTCCTGAGAGGAAAATATATAGTAATACAAGCCTTTCTCATGAAACAAGAAAGGTCTCAAGTACACAGCCTAACCCTTCACCTAAAGGAGCTGGAGAAAGAACAGCAAAAAAAGCTTAAACCCAGCAGGAAAAGAGAAATAAATAATAAAGGACAGCAGAAATCAATGAAATAGAAACCAAAAGAATAGTAGAACAAACTCAACGAAACTACGAGTTGCTTCTTTGAAAGAAATAATAAGATTGGTAAACCCCTAGCCAACTTATCAAAAAGAAAAGAGAAAACAACCAAATTAATAAAAACCATGAGTGAAAGAGGAGATCACAACCAACACCAAAGAAATACAAACAATTATAAGAACATATTATAAGTAACTATAAACCAGCAAATTTAACAATCTGGAAGAAATATATGCATTCCTAGAGACCTATAAACTACCAAAATAGAACCAGGAAGAAATAGAAAACCTGAAGAGGCCCATAACAAGTAAGGAGATTGAAGCAGTCATCAAAAATCTCCCAAGAAACAAGAGATCAAGGCCAGGCAGCTTCCCAGGAGAATTCTAACCAAACATGTAAAGAAGATAATGCCTATTCAGAAGATATTACCTGTATAGAAGATTAATACCTACTCTTCTGAATCTGTTCCAAAGAATAGAAGTGGAAGGAAAACTTCCAAACTCATTTCATGAGGCCAGCATTGCCTTGATCCCAAAACGAGACAAAGACTCCATCGAAAAGGAGAATTACAGACCAATAACCTTGATGAACACAGATGCAAAAATTCTCACCAAAATACTAGCCAATAGGATCCAACAGCACATTAAAAGGATTATTCACCATGAGCAAGGAGGACTTATTCCTGGGCTGCAAGACTGGTTCAACACCCGCAAATCAATCAATGGGATACAATACATTAATAAAAGAAAGAACAAGAACCATATGATACTCTCAATAGATGCTGAAAAGCATTTGACAAAGTACAGCAACCTTTCTTGATCAAAACTCTTCAAAGTATAGGGAGAGAGGGTACATACCTCAATATCACCAAAGCCATCTATGAACAACCCACTGCAAATATCATTCTCAATGGAGAAAAACTGAGAGCTTTTCCCCTAAGGTCGGGAACACAGCAGGGGTGTCCACTATCACCACTGCTATTCAACATAGCACTAGAAGTCCTAGCCTCAGCAATCAGACAACAAAAAGGAATTAAAGATATCCAAATTGGCAAAAAAGTCAAACTCTCACTCTTTGCAGATGATATGATACTCTACGTGGAGAACCCAAAAGACTCCACTCCAAAACTGCTAGAACCTGTACAGGAATGCAGTAAAGTGTCAGGATATAAAATCAATGCACAGAAACCAGTTGCACTTCTATATACCAACAGCAAGACAGAAGAAAGAGAAATTAAAGACTCGATCCCATTTACAATTGCACCCAACACCATAAGATACCTAGGAATAAACCTAACCTAAAGAGGCAAAGAATCCGCACTCAGAAAACTATGAAGTACTCATGAAAGAAATGGAGGAAGACACAAGGAAATGGGAAAATATTCCATGCTCACGGATTGGAAGAACAAATATTGTGAAAATGTCTAGGCTACCTAAAGCGATCTACACATTTAATGCAATCCCTATCAAAATACCATCTATATTTTTCAAAGAAATGGGACCAATAATCCTAAAATTTATAGGGAACCAGGAAAGACCTTGAATAGCCACAGGAATGTTGAAAAAAAAAAGCCAAAGTTAATGACATCACAGCTCCAGACTTCAAGCTCTATTACAATGCTGTCACCACCAAGATAATATGGTACTGGCACAAAAACAGACACATAGATCAATGGAACAGAATAGAGAGCCCAGAAATAGACCCTCAACTCTATGGTCAACTAATCTTTGACAAAGCAGGAAAGAAGGTCCAAAGGAAAAAAGACAGGCTCTTCAACAAATGGTGTTGGGAAAATTAGACAGCCATATGCAGAACAATGAAACTGGGCCATTTCCCTTTATCACACACAAAAATAGACTCCAAATGGATGAAAGTCCTCAATATGAGAAAGGAATCCATCAAAATCCTTGAGGAAAACACAGGCAGCAACCTCTTGACCTCAGCATTCCTAAAAATTCTTTCTAAAATCAATCTAGCGAATATATATGAGTATACATGTATATACACATTCACACACATACTTATATGTGCGTATGTATATGTAGATATAAATATATATTGCAAATCAAATTATACTTTTCATTGTCAAGATTCATGATTCCAGGGATGTTCTATCGTATAACTGATAACCATTTGGCAGGAGCCCCCAACTTTTAAACTTATCTTTAATAAACAAATAGAAAGTCATAGTTTTTAACATTTTCATTGGCAACAGCACCCTCTTCTCCATGGAAATTCCCTCCAGAACTCCACAGACGAGCATATTGAAAGGGCTCTGCTTTGGAGGGGGCCTGGATGGGACAGGTGGAGGACTACATTCTCAGAGACCCCAGGGTCCACTCCGTTAAACACAATTTGAAACAAATGACTTTAGAATTCACAAATATCCACCATATTCACTGTCTCATTTAATTATTTATTTTGTGGTTTAAAATAATGCTGTTGGAAAAAAATAATAATAATCCTGTTGGGTATATCAGTATAGAATTTCTCTTATTTTAAAGTTATAGAAATGGAGGCTCCAGTTAATCAGGTATTGGTCATTATTGGTCAACTATCAGTTGTGTTCTTTATTGCCCCATTGACAGATTTTGGAAGACAGAAAAGACAGTGGGCAATGTGAGAAGCTGAGAGCAGAGAGCAAGTTGCTTCCTAGCAATGCTTCTTGGGAGTCCATTCTCATTTGTCAAGTAGCCCTAAAGCGGAGGGTGGGAGAGTCCGTGGATTGATGGTGACATACATTATGGTTTAAGAATTAGCAAATGTCTTGACCACCAATCATTTTTTGTAGTGACAAAAGTAAAAAAATCAGAAAGGGAGGCTTTTAAAATGAATAGGGGTAGTAACCCACTGCAAATATCATTCTCAATGGAGAAAACCTGAAAGCTTTTCCGCTAAGGTTAGGAACACGGCAGGGATGTCCATTATCACCACTGCTATTCAACATAGTACTAGAAGTCCTAGCTTCAGCAATCAGACAACAAAAAGAAATTAAGAGCATCCAAATCAGCAAAGAAGAAGTCAAACTATCACTTTTTGCAGATGATATGATACTATATTTGGAAAACCCCAAAGTCCTAGAACTTGTACAGGAATTCAGTAAAGTGTCAGGATATAAAATCAGTGCACAGAAATCAGTTGCATTTCTCTACACCAACAACAAGACAGAAGAAAGAGAAATTAAGGAGTCAACCCCATTTACAGTTGCACCCAAAAACCATGAGATACCTAGGAATAAACCTAACCAAAGAGGCAAAGAATCTATACTCAGAAAACTATAAAGTACTCATGAAAGAAATTGAGGAAGACACAAGGAAATGGAAAAATGTTCCATGCTCCTGGATTGGAATAATAAATATTGTGAAAATGTCTTTGCTACCTAAAGCAAGCTACACATTTAATGCAACCCCTATCAAAATCCCATCCATTTTTTCAAAGAAATGGAACAAATAATCCTAAAATTTATATGGAACCAGAAAAGACCTCAACTAGCCAAAGGAATACTGAAAAAGAAAGCCAAAGTTGGTGGCATCACAATTCCAGACTTCAAGCTCTATTACAAAGCTGTCATCATCAAGACAGTATGGTATGGGCACAAAAACAGACACATAGATCAATGGAACAGAATAGAGAGCCCAGAAATAGACCCTCAACTCTATGGTCAACTAATATTCGACAAAGCAGGAAAGAAAATCCAATGGGAAAAAGACAGCCTCTTCAACAAATGGTGTTGGGAAAATTGGATGGCCACATGCAGAAAAATGAAATTGGACCATTTCCTTATACCACACATGAAAATAGACTCAAAATGGATGAAGGACCTCAATGTGAGAAAGGAATCCTTCAAAATTCCTGGGACGAACACAGGCAGCAACCTCTTAGACCTCAGCTGCAGCAACTTTTTCCTGGGAACATCGCCAAAGGCAAGGGAAGCAAGGGTAAAAATGAACTATTGGGATTTCATCAAGATCAAAAGCTTTTGTACAGCAAAGAAAACAGTTAACAAAACCAAATGACAACTGACAGAATAGGAGAAGATATTTGCAAACGACATATCAGATAAAGGGCTAGTATCCAAAATCTATAAAGAGCTTATCAAACTCAACACCCAAAGAACAAATAATCCAATCAAGAAATGGGCAGAGGATATGAACAGACATTTCTGCAAAGAAGACCTCCAGATGGCCAACAGACACATGAGAAAGTGCTCTACATCACTCGGCATCAGGGAAATACAAATCAAAACCACAGAGAGATACCACCTCACACCAGTCACAATGGCTAAAATTAACAAGTCAGGAAATGACAGATGTTGAAGAAGATGCAGAGAAAGGGGAATTGTCCTATACTGTTGGTGGAAATGCAAGCTGGTATAGCCACTTTGGTAAAAAGTATGGGGGTTTCCCAAAAGTTGAAAATAGAGCTACCCTAAGACCCAGCAATTGCACTACTGGGTATTTACCCTATAGATTCAAATGTAGTGATCCAATGGGGCACATGTACCCAAATGTCTACAATAGCCAAATGTCTACAGTAGCCAAACTATGGAAAGAACCTAGATGTCCAACAACAGATGAATGGATAAAGAAGAGGTGGTATGTGTATACACTGGAATACCACACAGCCATCAAAACCCCCCAAATCTTGCCATTTGCAGCAACCTGGATGGAACCTGAGGGTATTATGCTCAGCCTAATAAATCAACCAGAGAAAGACAATTATCATATGATCTCCCTGATATGAGACAGGGTGGAGCATCATGGGTGGAATGGAGGGGAAAAAATGAAACAAGATGGGACAAGGAGGGTGACAAACCATAAGACCTTTAATCTCAGGAAACAACTAAGGTTGCTATGGGGTGGGGAGGGAGGGATGGGGTGGTTGGATGATGGACATTGGGGAAGGTATGTGCTATGGTGAATGCTGTAAATTGTGTAAGACTGATGATTTACAGACCTGCATCCCTTAAGCAAATAGTACATTATATGTTAATAAAAAATAAAATAGAATTCATATAGATATAATTCCTTAGATATTATGTAGTGTAAGAACCAGAAATATATATTACATATATATTTTTATGTAAAATGCATATAATATATATTTTATAATTTATAATAATTTTATTAATTATAAAATATATTATATATATTATCTAAAATATATATAATTTTGAAAACTACTTGTTCCTCAATAACTTATAAAAAGGACTGATCAGAATAGAACAGGAGCAAAACACCACAGGAAGAGACTGGACTGAGATTAAAGTTCATCCATATAAAATGACAATAAGTATGACATCTTTGAATGTTTGAAGGCAAATGTGTGTGATGCTAGATTTTTATTCTCGCCAAATTGCCTTTCATCTAGGAAAGCAACAAAGATATTCACAGATATGTAAGAGTTCAAAAAAAAATCAGTAAATCACTCTCCTTTTAAAAAAATTAAGATGTACCTCACTAAACTGAGGAATGACTTAATGTATTTGCTAAATAAATACTGAACCATTATCATTATCAGATTAATACAAACTTTGTAGTCATTTACCACTTACAATAAATGGATGGGAGCAACCAATTAATTACTAAATAATTGAGTAAATATGTAAATAAAATAATTTGATTATGAAGTCATCTGTCACCTTTACTTTAAGATTCATAGAAGATTTCAAGATTGTACATGTCATAGTTTCCTTTTTGTACCCTATAAGCATGTGCTTTTATTGTGAATAGCTGTGAACAATGGCTGGTTCAAAAATTCTGAATAATCGATAAAGTTAAACATCCATATAGAATAGATTAAGTGACAACTAACTACTCTGTCCTGCAAATGATTGACTCGGCAAGGAGTGGAAGGAGGGAATCTGATTGCCATGATTTCTCTGCCCCACTATCCCTAGATTAGACACAACCTTGATAAAGCACTGAAGGCTTTTATGTCTCTTATATAAATAGCAACTTGGAAAATGTTAGAATGTTGATTCTTACCAGACACAGCAACTGAAAAGCTTTTCTGACAGTAAGCTCCAGAACAAGTAGGCTCCAGAACAAGGATAAAGAGAAGAGCTGCTCTCACAGAGTCCCTAGAAACTGTGTAGTCTCCCTTCTTTAGAGGGGAGAATGTGTACTCTCCCTTCTTTAGAAATCCATGTTGTTTCCAGCATTTACTTCATGTAATGGAAGGTTTTTTTGTTAGAACCACAAGGGGGGGGAGGACTTCAGAAAAACAACATAAATTTCTCCGCTATTATTTCCACATTCCTTGTTGACTCACATGCCTCTCCTGTAATAAATAATTTACTGTAATAAAAAATTTACTACACTAAAACTATCATTAAGGTCACTGAAAGAATAAATCATCGTGTTTTACAGAGTATGCCTAGCTAAGCTAACCAACTTTACTGCTTGGATTTTTATTTGCTGGGTGATGGGATGTGCGAGGCAATTAGAGGAAGTAGGGATTACTGAATAAAAATTAAAACATTCCTACAGTAAGCCACCAGGATTGAACTTGACCTTTGGGAAAAAAATTGAAGAGTCTCATAAAAGTCATCCTTCAAACCACATCAGAGTTATTTTTATGGACAAAATCTGCAATGAGATCGTTGACACTGTGTGTACTCACGACTCTCAAAGGAAAGAACAGAACAGAATGCCAGTTTGTTAGTGATCCTTCAAAAACAATAGGACACTTTCAAGTCATTCTGCAATGTAAAATACTAATAAAAACTCCAAGAAAACTCCCTTTAGCCAGTGTCATTTTATTTATATGTATGCATGTGTATGTATATATATAAATGTATGTATCTGTATACATATTTCCTATATAATATGGCGCTAGGGTTGCTCAGTTGGTTAAACATTAGCCTTTGGCTCACGTCATATTTCAGGATCCTGGGATCAAGCCCTGCATCCATCTCCCTGTTCAGTGGGAAATCTGCTTCTCCCTCTCCTCTACTACCTCTTCTTCTTTCCCTACTATTCCCACCACCCCCCACTCCCTTTCTCTCTTACATAAATAAAATCTTAAAAAAAGATATTTCCTATATAATGAATTGGGTCTATTGGAACTGCTTTGGATAACTGTTTAATAACGGATTTAGATAACAATGTAAATAAACCATTATCTAATCACCAAATGAAATTTTAGATATGTTCCAAATTGCTTTATGAAACTTTTTTGTGGAATGAAGTATTGCTCAAATATAAATGACACTGTGTAGTTTTAAAATATGAGAATAAATTCAATGGAAAAAAGCATACCTGTGATGAGACCAAAAAAAAAAATCATAGTACTTACTAAACCTTGTGTTATTCACAATTAGAATTACAAAAAAAAAAAAAAAAAAAAAAAAAGGGAGAATACTATTTGATCAAGTAAACATAATATTTACACCTGTGACTCCAAAGAAGACTATAAAGATAACTGAAGTTGAGCTCATAAACTCAAGAAGCCAGAGTATCAGCAAGGTTATCTATCCATGGGGAAACTGAAGTCACTGGAAATGTTGCCAGGTTTCAAATGAAAAGAATTTGGAGTCATGTGCAAAATCTCGAAAGCCAAGAATTGACAATGGCCTCACCTTCACTCATGTCTTTAGCATTTTCCCTTTCATTGTAACTATGTCCTCACACTCAGTATGTAGAATAAGAGATATCATTTCTTTGGTATAAGGCTTTTAAGATTTCTTTGTGGTGACCCAAAGCCAGTGGGTAGGAAGAATGAGCCACCTCATTCTTCTGTACATCTGCATAAGGCAGATGTACATTAGGACTAACCTGGACTGGAAAAAACAACCTAGATCAGAGGATGTGACCAAGTATAGCAGAAGGTTCAGGCACAGTGCCCAAGAGGGACAGTGACCAAAGTCACTCTTGAGGGAACTGAAGAACAGTAAGTGAAGCATGACAACACAGAAGTGGGGTGAGTACACCCCAAAGTCTGAGGACTGGCAGGCAACTATTCTCCATTCCTGAGCATCCCCAACTCAGCTGCCAATCAGACTGAGAAGAAAGGAAAAGTCTCCCCAAACAAGGAGACTGGCAAGAACAAGAGAGGAGAGATATCCCCAGGCACTGAGCAGAAGCAGGGAAACACTCTACTGGGTGAATGACAGGACAGGACTTAGAATCAAGGCAGCATCCCACACCCTCAAATCAAGCCAATACAAGTGAAAAAGCTTCCAAGTGTGCAAGAGAGTTTTGGGAAGGCTAGGCAGGATAAA
Source organism: Mustela nigripes (assembly GCF_022355385.1). Lineage (NCBI taxonomy): Eukaryota > Metazoa > Chordata > Mammalia > Carnivora > Mustelidae > Mustela > Mustela nigripes. The sequence continues at coordinate 52,667,542 of NC_081571.1, forward strand.
TCCAGGTGTTTTAAGACCTGAAGTTTATATAAATGTGAGAGCCTCTTTAAGCAAAATAATACAATATTATGAAAACCAAGTATTAGGACTCTTCTTAAAAACTTGAAAGTTGTCCATGCACATAGGGTTCTGTAACTTAAACTCCATTAGCTTTATAGCTGTGCAAGGAAAGGGGCTTGAAAAGGATACTGTGAAAACTAACTCTATTAATAGTTAATGAATTCTATTAATATTAATAGTAATAATACATATTAATAGTCATTCCTAAAGCACCTACCAGTTTCTGGAGTAAAATCCTGAAACTACTACAAGAAAGTATTTTCTGCCCTCTCTGAATGGCCTAGGAATCTGAGTTGACCTTACTTACCTTCAACAGCTGTGATCACAGGTGATAACCGTGGCAACGTGGAAAGGATGAAATCAGAAAAGTGAAGCAAGAAATTTACATAGAAAACTTTTATTTGCAAAAAAGGATGAAAACATTGATTTCCTTGCCAAATTTTAAAAGATGATTTATATATCTGAAAATATGATTACATGAATATGTATGCATATTTGAGCATTATTTTTTTATGTTAAAGAACAAAATAGCAGGGGCACCTGGGTGGCTCAGTGGGTTAAGCCTCTGCCTTTGGCTCAGGTCATGATCTCAGGGTTCTGGGATTGAGCCCCGCATGGGGCTCTCTGCTCGGTGGGGAGCCTGCTTCGTCCTCTCTCTCTGCCTGCCTCTCTGCCTACTTGTGATCTCTCTATCAAATAAATAAAAAATCTTTAAAAAAAAAAAAAGAAAGAAAGAAAGAACAAAATAGCAATGTGAAGGATAAAAAAACAAATGCCAGAATAGAAGTAATAGACACCAATTGGCAAGTTTTATTTTAAACAACTTTTCAACTATAAAACATGTAATAACCACATTTTTTAAAAAACAGAGTAATCATTACCAACCCAGATACATCCATTTTAGTTTTTGTTCATTTTTCTCAGGTTTTTAAAATATTCATCTTTGCTTATATAATCCCTTGTCCTTTGAAAGGCTAATACTTTACTAGTAGTAGTGAAGTTCCTCAGTGTTAAAACCTATCTCTATTACTTATTCACTAACTTCTAAATGTCCCCCCTCCTTTCTTTGAATCTGGTCAAGCTGCACTTCATGCTTTAACCATCATTTTCATCCCTGTTGCTAACTGCTTAACAATAGCTAATGCAGCCCTCGATTTCATTAATGGAAGCATAATGCCCAGAACACAGGTGTTAATAGGCCCTTTTTACCCTGGGCTGGGCAGACCACATGTAGATCACTGTGTTCATTCTCAGAAACACATTTTATAAGGGTCATTGACAAATGGAATTACATTCGTTCAAGAGAGGATTATCAGGATGGTGAATGCCAAATGAGGGACATTAAAGAAATTGAGGGTGTTTAACCTTGAGAAGAAAAGCCCTGGAATGAAATGGGGAGATGTGATAGATCCCATCAATTATCTGAAGTTTTGTCATGTGGAAGAGGCATTAGGCTTGTTCCATGCAGCTTGACCGTTAGGTGGAAGTTACTGGGAATCAAGTTGCTGCTCAATTTCAGTGAACTTTCTAACAAGGAAGGCTGCCTGAAATTTTAATAAGCTCTCTGCTCCCTGTCCCTAAGAGTGTTCAAGCAGAGATTGGAGCACCACCTAGCAGATGTGCTTAATTGGAAGTTAAGTCGAACTGGCTGGAGTCACAAACTCAGATGTCTTCAAAGCCCCAGGCAGGTACGTGAGAGGAAGTAGATCAGAGTTAATATGGAGAGATGAAGCATGGGGCACTCCAGAGAGTGATGCCCCTACCCCCTCTACCACCTCCACCCAAGGGCTTTCACTTTCATTTTTGAGATGTTGTGAATACACACACACACACACACACACACACACACACACACACACAGAGCAGGTCATATTCAGCCTATAGGCACCAGTTCATAACCTTTAACTATGTCATTTCTGAGATCTCTTATAAGGTTAAAGTTCCTGCATTCTAGGACTACGTTCAACTCTCTGTGCCCAAGAGATCATATAATTCTGTTATGTTAATGATGACAATTTAGCTCAAATTAAAACAAAATTATTTGCCAACAGTAGAATTTGACATTTTGTACTTTAAAAAAAAAAAACATATAACTTTTATAAGTTGGAATACATTTCCATTTTTTTCTCATCACCACCCCAAAACCCAATGTGAATCAAGAAGTAGTCCTTGTTAATGGCATTACCATTATATATGTAAATAAACAGGATCCTTAAAAATGGAGGATTTGAATAATATTCACGTTTACATTCTTTCCCAGTATTTCACACTAAATTTCCTACCAATAATTAACATGGAAAAAGGAGATTAAAATTAATAGATAGTACTTAAATAACTGTCCTTTTGTCCAGATAGAGGAATAAAATCCTTATCTTTGTTTCAAATAGCAAAATATAAAGTCAATTTTAACATGATTTTATAAAATACCATTAAAATGATAGGTTTTCTATATGTAAGTAGTTGTATTATTGACAATCAACTGCACATTTGAGAGCCATGAAATAATGCAAGTGGGAAAACAAGCTTAAATATACAATAAATTGTTATTTTGCTTCCAGGTCTCTGGTATATGAGGGAACTGATTGATAAAATTAGATGTGGGATTTGGTAAGGTGGTATTTTTCATTGACAAATAACTGAATACCAATAATTGATAACTGAACAGGAGGAAATTATTTGGGAATGGGAATGACAGTTATGAATTTGGTTTTGGAATTCCCATGTGTTAAAGATAGACATAGATGGTTCTAGAACTCAAGGGAGGGACTTCAAATTTTATAGCTTGAGTGCAAATCTAAATACTACTTAAAGCCAAAGGAGCAGATAAGCCCGGGTTAGTCAAGTAAAAAGGGAGTGAAAGACAAACACTGGGATCTGTAATAGTTATAATGTGGGGAGAGTTAATCTGAAAAGAGGGGCACTTGGGTGGCTCAGTTGGCTAACCAGCTCAGGTCATGATCCCGGAGTTCTGTGATCAAGTCTCACATCGGGCTCCCAGCTTCATGGGGAGTCTGCTTCTCCCTCTGACTGTCTTCCCTCTCATGCTCTCTCTTACTTGCTCTCTCTCTCTCTCTCAAATAAATAAATAAAATCTTTAAAAAGAAGAAGAAGATCTGGAAATAAATCAGAGTAGAGGAATCAGGGGGCTAAAAGCACTCCAGGGAATATTACTGCCTGGACTCCCAATTAGCCCAATTTCAAGAAAAGAAGGTGGCCAATAAAACAAAATATTAAGAAGGAAAAATGTCCCATGGTATGAAGGGCCCTTGGTGACCATAGCCAGAGAAATTTAAAAGAGGGAAGAACCTGAATCCAAATTAAAGTGGGTTAGGAAGGGGTACACGAGGCTACAGCCATGTATTGGGAGTTCTTTAGTATTTTTTGTGCTGTTATCTTACACATATATTTTTCCCAAAAATATAAAATACCTCTTTTAACACTTTTAGATAATGCTATATCTTTTTTCCTTCTCTGCTCAAGTAGGTTCTTCAAAGTTATACAGTAGCTCAATTCTGCTTCCTCAGCCCTCCTTACCTTTCTATTTGTTGATATCCACCTTACAGGAATGTAAACACTAAGACAGATATACAGAAATATTCAAAAAACATTATGAGAATAATTAAATTTAGAGAAAACCAAAATATCCTAAATTGAGGGAGCATTAAATAAATTATCAATTACTATGGAACATACACCTATTAAAAATGAGCGAGATAGACCTGTATATACCAATGCAGAAAAAAACTTAGTATGTTGACAAAATTTAAAAAGCAAATTTCAGAAAATTGCCAAAGAATACAACCCAAATTGCTAGGAATTTTGTATTAGTTTAATGTTTACAATACCTAAGTATTATTTCCATATCTTATATAAATTTGTTTCTCACAACCAAGTGCTTTTGTAATAGCTTTTAAATTTTAAGTATGATGCTTACTTCTCCTTAATATACTCTATCAAATTAAAACCCCCTTTTTTCCATTCCTATCTCACTGAATTATCAACTCGATATTGTATTTTAATTCACACATCTTTTTGGCTGTTAATTCCATTGCTCAATAACCTGCAGAATACCTATATTAGAATGTACATGCAAAAAAAAATAATTGCTACTACATTACTTGTAATAGTCAAAATTAAGAGAATACCCCAATAGCCACCAATGGAAAGATAATTAAATAAATTACGATACATAGACTTGGAAGTATGCAGCAGTTAAAATGAAGGCACCTTGCCAACAGGTACATGAAAAGATGTTCAGTACCATTAATCATCAGGGAAATGCAAATCCAAATAATGAGATATCACCTTATACCTTTTAAAATGGCTACTGTCAAAAAAAAAAAAAAAGGAAATAACAAGTGTTGACAAAGATGTGGATGAAAAAAATATCTTTGTGTACTTTTGGTAGGAATGTAAATTGTGGAAAATAGTATGGAGATTCCTCAAAAAACTAAAGTAGAACTACCGTATAGCTTAGATTCCACTTCTGGGTATGTATCCAAAAAAAAAATTCCAAAACACTAACACAAAAGCATATGTTCCTCCATGTTCATTGCAGCTTTACAATAGAATATTAGAATATTAGAATAGAATATTATGGAAACCACCTAAGTGTACATCAACAGAAGAATGAAGAAAGAAAAAACTAAATGGAATATTTTTTCACCCATAAAAAGAAGGAAGTCTGCTATTTGTGACAACATAGATGACTTTGAGGGCATTATGCCATGTGAAATAAGTCAGACAAATAAGACAGGAAGACAAATACTGTATGATCTCACTTATATGTGGAATCCTAAAAACAAAATCAAAAACCAAAAAACCAAACAGCAACTCAGAGACAGAAAACAGGATGGAAGGAGAAGAAATGAGTAAAGGATGTCAAAAGGTACAAACTTTCAGTTATAAAAAAAGTCATAGGCATGTTAATGTATAGCATGGTGATTATAGTTAGTCCTATATTAGGGATTCAAAAGCTGCTGAGAGTTAACATTAAGCTGTCAACAGAAGAAAATATTTTAACAATCTATGCCAATAGATGTTAAATAAACTTAGAGTGATCATTTTCTAATATATAGGAAGATTGAATCATTACATGTATACCTGAAACTAATGTTATACATCTATTATACATCAAAAAAAGAAGCATTGTCTGCATTTATGGCCATGGTTTTTGTTCTTTTAAGAAATTGTGACATCCATTTGCTAATATTTTATTTTCCATCTTTTCTCTTAAGTGAACTTAGTCCATGTAGTATTTTGCTACTGTTGCTGTTCATTACAAAGTTTTACTATTAATCTAATCTCACTGAAAGGGTAAGAACCTTTTATCATTTTCCCGTGATTTTGCATTTAATTATAGTGTACAAGAACTATTTTTTCAGGGAGGAGTCAAAATGGCAGAGGAGTAGCAGGTTGAGATGACATCAGGTCACAGGAGTTCAGTTACACCTCCAAATCCAATAGGAGATTGAAGAGAAGAAGAGCAGCAATTCTAGAAACAGAAAATTGACCACGTTCTGAAAGGTAGGACGTGCAGAGAAGTGAATCCAAAGCTACGGGAAGATAAACATGGGGGGAGGGGCCTGCCCCCAGCAAGCAGTGGAGCAATGGAGCACAAAATCAGAACTTTTAAAAGTCAGCTTCACTGAGGGACACAGCTCCAGAGGCTAAGCGGGGATGGAGCCTTCATGGGAACAGCGTGGTCTCAGGTCCCGCAGGGTCAAAGAAGGATCAAAGGTGTCTGAATATAGCAGAGCTCACAGATATTAGAGCTGGCTACAGAGACAGAGCCAAGGAGTGAGCGCTCAGCTCAGGGTTACCTTAAACTGCGATCCGTGGCACAGTCAGGCCACTGCTCTTTGAGTAGGGACCCCACAAGTGGCAGATCTGGGGAGACTGACCTTCCTTCTCTGGAGGCAGGAATCTGCTGGGTTTGAAGACTCCAAATGTGCCAGAGACAGAAATGCTCAGTCACAGGCCGGATGAGCTCGGAGCATGGCCAGACACCAAGGAGATGGGAGTGATTGAGCGCTTTTCTCTGAGGGCCCACTGAGGAGTGGGGCCTGGAGCTCTCTGCACCTCCTGGGCTGGAGACTGGGAGGCTGTCATTTTCATTCCCATCCTCCAGAGCTCTACGGAAAGCATTCAGGGAACAAAAGCTCATGAGAGCGAACCCAAGCAGATTACTTAGCCCGGGCCCTGGCAAGGGCCATGCAATTCCACCGTGGGCAAAGACACTTGGGAATCACTACAACACGCCCTCTCCCAGAAGATCAGCAAGAACATCCAGACAAGAACAAGCTCATTGATTAAGGAGAACAGCAGAATTCAAGAGGAGGGGAAAGCAAAGCATGGAATTCATAGCTTTCTCACCACAATTCTTTAGTCTTGCAAAATTAATTAAAATTTTTTTATTTTATTTTTTTCTTATTCTAATTTTTTTAACTTTTACTCTCTCCTAACGTTTTTTAACTAGTTTATCTTAACAATACCTTTCTTTAAAAAAAATCTTTTTGAAACTTATTATAGTCATACTTTATCCTTCATTGTATCTAACTTTATTTTTTGTATACATAGAGGGCTTATTCTTCTGAAAAATTTTGGGATATAACTTCTATTAATATATCAGAATATGGGTACCTGGGTGGCTCAGTGGGTTAAGCCGCTGCCTTCGGCTCAGGTCATGATCTCAGGGTCCTGGGATCGAGTCCTGAGTCCCGCATGGGGCTCTCTGCTCAGCAGGGAGCCTGTTTCCTCCTCTCTCTCTCTCCTCCTGCCTCGCTGCCTACTTGTGATCTCTCTCTGTCAAATAAATAAATAAAATCTTAAAAAAAAAAAAAAAAATATATATATATATATATATATATATATATATATATATATATATCAGAATATACCCGAAATCTAGCACAGGGCTTTGTTCTAGTCTCCAGCTTAAGCAAATTCTCTCCACATTATTTTTATTTATTTTACCAACCAACTTGTTTTATCAAATCTTTTTGAATTTCTTTTAAATTTTCATCTTTACAGTCATATCCCATCCCTTAATGATGTTTACACTTATTTGTGTGTGTGTGTGTGTGTATATATATATATATATATATATATATAAATTTTTTTCTTTTATTAAAATTTTGGGAGGTAGTTTCTTCTAAGAGACCAAAATACACCCAAAATCAAGTGGGTGTCTCAGTTATATTCACCATTCTAATATATATATAGATCGAGATAGAGATAGATATATCTAATATATATATAGATAGATAGAGATAGATATATCTATAGATAGAGATAGATATATTCTAATCTATCTACAGATATAGATAGAGATAGATAGATTTATCTATCTATAGATAGATCTATCTATATCTATAGATAGATCTATCTATAGATAGATCTATCTATCTCTATCTATAGATAGATCTATCTATAGATAGAATATCTATCTATATCTATATCTATAGATAGATAGATATTCTAATATATATATAGATATATCTATCTCTATCTCGATCTATATCTATATCTCTATATATCTATATATCAATATATATGTCAGAGCAGAAATCAATGAAATAGAAACAAAAAAACAATAGAACAAATCAACAAAACCAGGAGCTGGTACAGTGAAGAATAATAAAATAAACCCCTGGCCACACTTATTAAAAAAAAACAAAAACAGAAAGGACCCAAATAAATAAAATCGTGAATGAAAGAGGAAAGATTACAACCAACACCAAAAAAATACAAACAATTAAAAGAACTTATTATGAGCAACTATACACCAGCAAATTTGACAATCTGGAAGAAATAGATGCATTCCTAGAGACATAAACTACCAAAATGAAATCAGGAAGAAATAGAAAACCTGAACAGACCCATAACAAGTAAGGAGATTGAAACAGTCATCAAAAATCTCCCAACAAACAAGAGGGCCAGACAGCTTCCCAGGGGAATTCTACCAAACATGTAAAGGAGAATTAATACCTACTCTTCTGAAACTGTTCCAAAGAATAGAAATGGAAGAAAAACTTCCAAACTCATTTCATGAAGCCAGCATTACCTTGATCCCAAAACAAGACAAAGAACCATGGAAAAGGAGAGTTACAGACCAATATCCTTGATGAACACAGATGCAAAAATTCTCACCAAAATACTAGCCAATAGGATCCAACAGTACATTAAAAGGATTATTCACCATGAGCAAGGAGGATTTATTCCTGGGCTGCAAGGTTGGTTCAACATCCACAAATCAATCAATGGGATACAATACATTAATAAAAGAAAGAACAAGAACCATATGATACTCTCAATAGATGCTGAAAAAGCATTTGACAAAGTAAAGCATCCCTTCCTGATCAAAACTCTTCAAAGTGTAGGGAGAGAGGGTACATACCTCAATATCACCAAAGCCATCTATGAACAACCCACTGCAAATATCATTCTCAATGGAGAAAAACAGAGCTTTTCCCCTAAGGTTGGGAACACGGCAGGGGTGTCCACTATCACCACTGCTATTCAATATAGCACTAGAAGTCCTAGCCTCAGCAATCAGACAACAAAAAGGAATTAAAGATATCCAAATTGGCAAAAAAGTCAAACTCTTACTCTTTGCAAATGATATGATACTCTACGTGGAGAACCCAAAAGATTCCACTCCAAAACTGCTAGAACCTGTACAGGAATGCAGTAAAGTGTCAGGATATAAAATCAATGCACAGAAACCAGTTGCACTTCTATATACCAACAGCAAGACAGAAGAAAGAGAAATTAAAGACTCGATCCCATTTACAATTGCACCCAACACCATAAGATACCTAGGAATAAACCTAACCTAAAGAGGCAAAGAATCCGCACTCAGAAAACTATGAAGTACTCATGAAAGAAATGGAGGAAGACACAAGGAAATGGGAAAATATTCCATGCTCACGGATTGGAAGAACAAATATTGTGAAAATGTCTAGGCTACCTAAAGCGATCTACACATTTAATGCAATCCCTATCAAAATACCATCTATTTTTTTTCAAAGAAATGGGACCAATAATCCTAAAATTTATAGGGAACCAGGAAAGACCTTGAATAGCCACAGGAATGTTGAAAAAAAAAGCCAAAGTTAATGACATCACAGCTCCAGACTTCAAGCTCTATTACAATGCTGTCACCACCAAGATAATATGGTACTGGCACAAAAACAGACACATAGATCAATGGAACAGAATAGAGAGCCCAGAAATAGACCCTCAACTCTATGGTCAACTAATCTTTGACAAAGCAGGAAAGAAGGTCCAATGGAAAAAAGGCTCTTCAACAAATGGTGTTGGGAAAATTGGACAGCCACATGCAGAACAATGAAACTGGGCCATTTCCTTATACCACACATGAAAATAGACTCCAAATGGATGAAAGTCCTCAATATGAGAAAGGAATGCATCAAAATCCTTGAGGAGAACACAGGCAGCAACCTCTTCGACCTCAGCCTGGCAACTTCTTCCTAGAAACATCGCCAAAGGCAAGGGAAGCAAGGGTAAAAATGAACTATTGGGACTCCATCACGATCAAAAGCTTTTGCATAGCAAAGGAAACAGTCAACAAAACCAAATGACAACTGACAGAATGGGAGAAGCTATCTGCAAATGACATACCAGATAAAGGGCTAACATCTAAAATCTATAAAGAACTTATCAAACTCAACACCCAAAGACCAATAATCCAATCAAGAAATGGGCAGAGTACATGAACAGACATTTCTGCAATGAAGACATGCAGATGGCCAACGAACATATGAAAAAGTCCTCCACATCACTCGGCATCAGGGAAATACAAATCAAAACCATAGTGAGATATCACCTCACACCAGTCATAATGGTAAAATTAACAAGTCAGGAAACAGCAGATGGAGGTGAGGATGTGGAGAAAGGGGAACCCTCCTACACTGCTCATGGGAGTGCAAGCTGGTGCAACCATTCTGGAAAACAGCATGGAGGTTCCTCAAAAAGTTGGAAATAGAGCTACCCTAAGACCCACCAATCACACTACTGGGTATTTACCCTAAAGATACAAATGTGGTGATCCGAAGGGGCACGTGCACCCAAATGTTTATGGCAGCAATGTCCACAATAGTCAAACTATGGAAAGAACCTAGATGTCCATAAACAGATGAATGGATAAAGAAGAGGTGATACACACACACACACACACACACACACACACACACACACACACACTGGAATACTATGCAGCCATCAGAAGAAATGAAATCTTGCCATTTGCGATGACGTGGATGGAGCTAGAGGGTATTATGCTGAGTGAAATAAGTCAGAGAAAGACAATTATCATATGATCTCCCTGATATGAGGAATTTGAGAGGCAGAGTGGAGAGTTTGGGAGGTAAGGAAGGAAAAAATTAAACACAATGGGATTGGGAGGGAGACAAACCATAAGAGACTTTTGATCTCACAAAACAAACTGAGGTTTGCCTGGGGGAGGGGAGTAAGGACAGGGTGGTTGGGTTGTGGACATTGGGGAGGGAATGTGCTACGGTGAGTGCTGCGAAGTGTGTAAACTTGGTGATTCACAGACCTGTACCCCTGGGGCTAATAATACCTCATATTTTGATAAAAAATTAAAAAATTTTTAAAAAGAATTATATTTTCCCTTAAAATCATGAAAGAACAGGCCTAAAAACCATGTGGTCCTGGGTGTTTTGATTCCCCTTAACCTTCTTCTCAATTTGTTCTGTAGTAATGGTTAAAGAAGAAAGCATGATGGAGAAAGTTGAATGTTTTGCTTTTGCAGGAAGTCTCATTTAAGTAAAAGCTTTCAGGTGAAAAGAATATTCCAAGGTCAAACTAAGAACATGGGCAATTTTGCTTTCAGACAGTACATTGGATCAGAGGGACAGAGAAACTACAGTGGATAGAGCCTCAGAAGAATAGGGGCAGAACTGTCCTCTTGATCAGAGTACTCTTCAATTTGGGCCATGCTTGCATCCTGCAGATAAAAGCCCATTCAGAGGGAATTAGCTACTCCCAGGGGTCCCAAATTTAAGACAAAATCATATTGCTTTGGTATCAGAATTATTTGCAGCAGTGTCTAGGAAAATTAAGTCTTATGTAAAAGATGCAAAAGCAGACACTCTGGATTGGAGGAGTCCATGATGGACCACAAATCCCATCCAATTGGGGGGACTTGTCATATAGTTCCATTCCTTCCAGAAGCCGCCTCTATCTATTGTGATCTGTTCTTTCTCTTAAAACCAGTAGCTCTTAGTAACATTTGTCTAATGATAACATTTTTTATTAGTAAATGTTTTATTTTAAAATACTTCAGAATTGGAAAATTTGCAAAGGTAGTCCAAAAAGTACATATGCACTTTCTGCCAGTTTCCTTAATATTAATATTAATTAATTAGTATAGTTGTCAAAAATAAAAACTTGGCATTGGTACAAAATAATTAAACTATAGACTCTATTCAGATTATACTGTTTTTCATTGATATTCTCTGTTCCAGGATCCAATATAGTGTACCATGTTGCAGTTAGTCATGTCTCCTTATTCTACTCTAATTTGTGACAAGAGTCTCAGTTTTTATGCGTTTTATGATTGAAAGTGGTAGAGTATCAGCCTGGTATTTGGTCTTTTAATTATTTGTCTGTGAAAGTACAGAAAAAATACCATAGAGGCAAGGTGTCCTTCCACTACAGACTCAATGTTCGTATCTCTCAAAAATTCATATGGTGAAGGCCCAACCCCCCAGTGTGATGGTATTTGGAGGTAGAGTCTTTGGAAGGTAATTAGGTCATGAGATACAACTCACATGATTGGGGTTACTGCCCTTAAAAAAAAAGATGAGAGACAGGGGATACGCTGTATGATACTATATGGTAGATACCTATCATTATACATTTGTCCAAACTAAAAGAATATCTGAGAAGGCTGCTGTCTGTAAACCAAGCAGAGGACACTAGCTGGACACTGTTGGCATCTTGATTTTGGACTTCCCAGCCTCCGGAACTGTGAGAAATATATTTGTTTTCTTTAAGCCACCTAGTCTATAGTAACTATTACAGCAGCCTGATTTAAGGCACCCTCTCATCACAAGATACCAAGAATATATGATACCAACATGACTTATCACTGATGATATAAACCTTGACCCTCTGAGGTGGCGTCTTCTAGGAATTGCCACTCTAAAGTCATTATTTTTCCCTTTCCATACTCTATTTTTTGTAAATTAATTGCTAAGACCAGCTCAGACTTCAGGGGAGACAAAATTAAGCTCAGTTTTCTAGAGGGGGGTTATTCACATATGAATTCCTCTGTAAGGAAAATGTGTCCCCTTTTTTATTCCTTTCATTCATCTACTTATATGAGTATGGTCTCATGGATACTTACTTTATTCTGTGGATTATAACCAAATACTGTCACTATTTTGTTGCTCAAAGTTAAAGTTCTTTAACATGTCACCAGATGTGTTTGTTATCTTTACCCTTTTCCTACCCCAAACCTCCAGATAGGCCCGACACTCTGAATCTAGGCTGTGCTTGTAGAGAAATCCTTTGTTCTCCTCCACGGCATCCAGCATATATCACTAAATATAGTCAATATTTGTCAAATACCTATTGATAAATATTAAGTAGAGAGAGAAAGAGAGACAGACGTGTTTCTGCCACAAGGTTAGTCTATATGAAAATCATACTAACTAGATAATTTTCTGCCTTAATCTTATGGATCTCAGGGGGGGGAAATGTTAGAGATTGAGGGCATTATAAGCACACTTAAGGAAAGTGACATCTTCAAGACAATTCTCAGGGGTAAAAAACTGTTTATATCCCACTTAACATGAGCCTTGCCTTTTCTCTTTCTACAATGTCCCATGTATGTTAAGCATTCTGGACTTTCCCATAAAACTGCCTATGTACAATGAAGAGCTGCAGATTAAAAAAAAAATCAAAACTCTAAAGATTAATTTTAAACCAACTTAAAGTTAAAAAAAAAAAAACTAGCGTTTACCCAACATAGAAAGGAAACACTACAAATTTTAATTACCCTAATTTAAAAAAAAACAACTGTTATTATTGCAATAATCAATTCCAAAGCCGCATATACTAATGAGATAAACACACCACTCTGATACTTGAAAGCTCTTGACCCTCATGTACTAGAGATGTGTGATTCTCTAATTAGGATTCACACCACCATGTGCTATTACATTTATCAGCTGAGGAATGCGTTTGTAAATTCCTTCCTGTGAGCAAAATGCCAAGTGCTCAAAGGCCAAGTCTAAACAATCAAAATGAAGCAGAATACCAAGTAATTATACAACAAATTCAGACAGTGTAGACAATAATTACCGAGGCCAAAGCATTCATCCTAGGCTATGGGACAACTAAGTGACCTAAGCATTGGGCTAGCTGCATCTAGAAATAATATTGACTTAAACATATTTAGTAAATAAAGTTTAAGAAGTTTGATTGCTATTTATTCTAATTAAGAACACAAAGCTAACTATGTAGAGGCAACTGTTATATCATGATTGAATTTAAAAAAATCAATTGCACAAACAACATTCCAGAGCCTGAACTAGGTTTGCAATACAGTTGGAAGAATGTTCTGGAGGGGTAGGGTTTAGGTGGAAGAAGCTCATCAGTAATGAAAGTCTATTTTTCTTCTTATTTCCTATTTGAAGTCATCAGATTTGACAAGCTGTTAGCCCCAAAACAGTTTAATTTCCTAATAGAATTGGCAATAGGCTGTCTGCTCTTTTCACACAGGGTCAAAGTTAGAGTGTGCATGCTGTACATTGACAGCTTCTAGAAATATGATTTTCCCTTTGCTTACTTCGGGAAACACAACACCTGATCCCCAATTAACACAACGATTTGCATAAAATGAAAACCCTTATTTCTTTGTTTCCCTGTCATCCATGTGTAGTGTTCCCAGACAGGGCTACATTTAAAGCAACACCTGACAATTAGAAATGAAGAACACACACACTCATACACACACACAGATGAAACCACCATTGTTCTCTTCCACAAGTCTGGACGTATTGCACATGGCGGGTGGGAAGAGAGAGAGAGAGACTCCAACTTCTTAAATTCCAGCACTAACACTTCTTGTTCCTCTTTCCACAGTTATTCCAAAGCACAGTTTCATCCAGTAACTGGGGGACATCAGAGCAAAGACCTCAATCATTGTGGGAAGCATGGCCTCTTTGCCTCAGAAAAGCCTCAGGGTTGAAAGGGGTCCTGCTCACTGCTGTTTCAAATTCTAGTTTGTTATAGCGTGCAGAAGAAATAAAATTGTTTGGGGAAACCAGGAGTGGTGGCTGCTACATGAGGAGTGCATGGCAGTGGGCCAATTACCCAGCTCCCCTGCACTCCGGAACAGTGAGCCAGGAAGGTGCTCTCTGTTGGGACCACGCCCTCTGTCCCATTTCCATCACTTCTGAAGCCATCTATTACAAGTGGTTCTTTAGAAAGATAAAAAAGAAGAAGAAATTATACAATGGTAGTTTATGAATACTGAATGAGGTATATTCTCTTCTGAAATGACGATCAAGCACATTAGTTAAGATTTAGTTCATTATCAATTAATGTGTGTTAGGCAAAGCTGGTTTGGACGTATTTTTTCCAGTGTTAAATGAAATTAAATGGGAGAAATTGGAGGAGCAGACTCTATATTCCTTATTCCTTTCCATATTTATAGTTATTACCTATCAAAGACTAATTTTTTTTCCCTCTCCCAGTACTTTTCAGCTATTTATCATTACTATATGAGCACTATAGGTAAATAGTTTATTTTGTAATATTTGAGATGTAATTTAAGGGGAAATAAAATTTTCCTTTGGCATCAAGGTACATATAATGGGATAAAATTATAAGTATAAACCTTGAGATGCCCAGTGTTTCATAGCTCTGAATTTGAAATTCTGAAGGTATGAGAATAACCATCTTGAAACAGACTTTAGGTTTTTGGTTTTTTTCTAAGAAAAGGTAGAAAGAAACTTAATATTTTCATTTCACTAAAAGACAGGAAACTTATTTAAAAAAATTTAAGACCTTGCCAAAACATAACAGTGGAATTATGAAACTAGAGAAGCTTACAAAAAAGGTTTAAACATAAGAGATCAGAGGAGGGAGACTTAGGATCACTTTATTTAGAGAGAGTTTCACTATACAAAACATTAAAACATACTTATATTTTATATTCTTTGGACATGAGAAAATGCAGTTATGATTAAATCCAGGTGGTAAATTTTACCAAGAGTGGCCAGGTGGTCCCTGTGTTAGAGGACATCATGCCACACCAGCAGTGGCCAGGAGGGAAGCATAAATGAGTAAAACTGAACTAGAACATGCTGTGGAGAACAAGACAGGAAAGGGCTCCAGCCAACTGTGACATGTGAAAAGCTGGCCACCCCGTGTTGCTATCATTGTTACTTTTTCAAATGATGCTTAGAATTTGAGGGTCCTCTTATTTTTAAGCATTGAAAATTGTCATTTTTTTTTCCTTTTCCAAAAAATTTTTAGGCCAAACAACACAAGGTTGGGTCAAGCCCTCAGAAAACCATCTTATCCCTTGGATTTAGAATGATTCTACAGCGCAAAGGATTGATAATGTTAGGAAGGCAATCAATCAAACTAGAAATGTCACTGTCACTCAGCAAGTGCATTGACATGACCAATTTACTGGGGATACAATGTAACTTCTAAGGATGCTACTATGGACTGAATGTTTGTGTCCCCCTCCATCCACCAAAGGAAAAAAAAAAATCAGGTTAAAGTCCTAATCCCAATGTGATGGTATTTGAAGGTGAGGCCTTTGGGAAGTACTTAGGTTTAGATGAGGTTATGAAAGTGGAGGCCCCATGCCGAGATTAGTATAATTATAAGAAGAGAAAGAGACCAGAGCCCTTTCTCTCTGCCATGTGAGAAACAGGAAGGTGGTGGCCATCTGTAAAGCGGGAAGAGTGCTCTCACCAATAACCCAATCATATCAGCATCCTGATCTTGGACTTCAATCTCCGGAACTGTGGGAAATAAATGTTGCATTTTTTAAGCCATCTGTATATAGTACTTGGTTATAGCAGCCCAAACTTAGGCAGATGCTTAACTTAAAATTACTGAGTAATTCTTGATGAAGTTCAATATCCTTATTGTGATATTTACATTAATGTATATATATATATATTTTTTTTTAAGATTTTATTTATTTGACAGACTGAGATCACAAGTAGGCAGAGAGGCAGGCAGAGAGAGAGGAGGAAGCAGGCTCCCTGCTGAGCAGAGAGCCCGATGTGGGACTCGATCCCAGGACTCTGAGATCATGACCCGAGCTGAAGGCAGCGGCTTAACCCACTGAGCCACCCAGGCGCCCCATTAATGTATATTTTTAATTTCACATTAATGTTTATGATGATGATGCAATGCTCTGCTTTTTAAAAATATTTTTAATGATTTTATTTATTTATTTGACAGAGAGAGAAAAATCACAAGTAGGCAGAGGCAGGCAGAGAGGGGGAAGCAGGCTCTCCACTGAGTAGAAAGTCAGATGCAGGGCTCGATCCCAGGACCCTGGCTGGGATCATGACCTGAGCCAAAGACAGAGGCTTAACCTACTGAGCCATCCTGGCACCCCTCCCAGTGGAAGAAATGGAGAAGTCACTTATGGTATTTGGCCAGGACTGCCTAAATATTGTGACAGGAAGGGCCTTATAGGAATTTTGGTCACAAGGTCAGCAGACAAATATCATGGACTCTGGACTGAACCCAATCGGGTTTTTCCTTTGTTCTATGCTTCCAAAGATACCTTGTTGCAGAGGAAGAGGCCAACCTAGTCCTCAGTAACAAATCAGAAGGCAAACAAGAAAAAGGTAGACCATATAGAGAGAACAGTCATAGGAAAACAAAGATGGAACAAGGTACAATGTGAAGGGAGGAAGTTCTGGAGAATGTCTTGGTTCCACCTCTATATCTTAGCATCCCTCAGACAGGTAACCTTGGTCAGCATCATAGAGGAGATAAAGGCATACAAAGAGACCAAATAAGCATAGATTTGGAAAGACCCAGGAACTCCAAGAAGGGCAGATATACAACAGCAGATTATTAAATACAAGGATGAAACATGGACAAATTTGGATATAACTTTTCTGAAAATAATTGAGCACAGTTGTAGATAAAATTATACTTCTATGGTACTCAAGGGTAGTGCTAATAGCTGCCTTTCTTAGTCTTTGTATTTGAATGACACTTCAAACATACTTTAAAAAGCATTTTTGGCAAACGGGTACAGTTGCAACCAGGAGTAGAAAATTTATCTTCAAATAACAATCAGTGAAACAACAGAAACACCCACAAGAAGAACAAGATAAAGACTTCCCCAAGTCTCAAGCCGTTCAGTCTTATTTTCTTGAAGAGGCTGGTAATACAGATCCACATCAAAGAGAGTAGCATGTATAATATTCCTCCAGAGTCATCATAATTTCAGCACGACCTTAAATCTGTGAAGCAGCATGCTCATGTAAATAGTGTCAAACCACAGTATAAAACTGTACAGCATTTGATATGGCCACTCCTCTTTATAATCTAAGTTGATTTCAAGGAATCGTTAGGGGGTCATGAAATCCATTCTGTGCCTCATATAATCACTTGTAACCTCTCTCCTGTCTCCTCTTTTTTTGTTTTGTGCTTCCCATTGAGTA
This sequence comes from Mustela nigripes, assembly GCF_022355385.1. Taxonomy (NCBI): domain Eukaryota; kingdom Metazoa; phylum Chordata; class Mammalia; order Carnivora; family Mustelidae; genus Mustela; species Mustela nigripes. The sequence goes on from NC_081571.1 coordinate 52,685,310, forward strand.
TATATCCAATCTCGACAGGACGGTCTTTGGCTTAACTTCAGCCTTTTCCATGACAGGAAACACCAGGAAACCTTTCGTACCAGTGATTTCTACTCTGGTAGGAAAGTTCTTTAAAGTCTACAAAGAATCTGTGGAATGCATGACCATGTGAACAGTTTTTCCATTATCGTTTTGTTTCAAAATGGCTGAGTGAATTAAAAATAAAATTGTGGTTAAACCATTTGGCACTATTCTAAATATGGACATACCTATAATGTCCCTTAAATTATGCAAAAATTTCAGGTTTGAAATTAGACTCATAAATTACTCTCCCTGCTTATCAACTGTCCTCACCTATTTTTGCTTTCTATTATTTATATTGAATTTTAGTTATTTCACTTATTACATGTGAAGAAATTGTTTTGTACATTCATTCAAATGTCCCATTGAACCTTTATGTGTCGAGTACAATACCAACTTATTCTGTTCAGAAGCAGCTAAGTTGGTAAGTAAATGAGTAAAGAATTTTGTTTTGAATAAATACATTTTTTTTAGAACTGTCATGGGTTGAATTATATTCCTCCCACCAAATTCATATGTTGAAGTCCTTACCCCCCTACCTCAAAATGTGAGCATATTTGCAAACAGGATCTTTATAGAGGTGATCAAGTTAAACTATCAGTACAGTGGGTTCTAATCTACTATAAATGGTATCCTCATAAAAAGGGAAAATTTTGACACTCAGATACACACAGAGGAAAGGCAATGTAAAAAGACAAAGACATCTACAAGCTAAAGAACAAATTCTCCCTTTTTAGACTCATAAAGAACCAACACTGTTGACCTTTTGATTTTAGACTTCAGACTTCAGAACAATGAAGTGAGACTACATTTCTGCTAAGTAAACTACCCAATCTGGTACTATGTTACAGCAGGCTTAGCAAACTAATACAAGAACATGCATTTTTATAGTATATTGGAATAAGCACCAAGTAAAACAGGAATGGTTTTCATTTCCAGGCATTTGGTACTACCTGGGAACATTTTTGGTTGCCACAACTTGAGGGGTGGGTACTACTGGAATCTAGCAGTTATAGAATATGGATGCTGCTAAATATCCTACAACATATAAGACAGCCCTCACAACAAAGAATTATCTGGGTCAAAATGCACATAGTGTTAAAGCTGAGAAATGAATAAAGCATCAGAAATCAAGGTCTTTGTCACCTACCATGACTTGTCAGATGCTAAAATAATCATGAAATTTGGTGTTAATAGTTATAAAATGGAAGTATACAGTACAGATGAAAGAAATAATGTATATGGTGGTGTGCAAAGAGGAAGGTAAGTGAAAGCTAACAATTGAAGTCATGGTGCCTTTCAGCGAGAGGTAGTGTTGTTATGTGATGGGCAGGGGTGAGGTGGAAGTGGGATGAGGAAGGACAGTCACATACATTACCCATCTAAAGCCAAATCATTAGGGGAGGTACTTGTGTAGAGAAAAGACCATTTTTGCCTCCTATTCTATTAAGGTCAGTCTTTGTGGTAACTTTGGGAAAATTAGAAAGATGTACCCTGCTCTGGGAAGACTGTTCTGCTCAGGCAAAGCAAAATGTAGCCCCTTCTCCGTGGTAGACACTATCCTCTCTTGGGCCAAGCTACAGTCCTCCATGCCCCCTTGACTAGGCACTTTTGTGTACAAGTTTCCAAATTGTACAGCAAGGTACAGGGCCTGACTAGGGCTCTGAGGGTATATTGCTAATTACAGATTAATTTACAGAATAAGTGGGGCGCCTGGGTGGCTCAGTGGGTTAAAGCCTCTGCTTTCGGCTCAGGTCATGATCCCAGAGTCCTGGGATCGAGCCCCGCATCGGGCTCTCCGCTCAGCAGGGAGCCTGCTTCCTCCTCTCTCTCTGCCTGCCTCTCTGCCTACTTGTGATCTCTGTCAAATAAATAAATAAAATCTTTAAAAAAAAAAAAGAATTTTAATTTACAGAATAAGTTACACTAATGCATTCCGCCTGAGACAATACATCTATTTGTAGCCCTTGAAAGGGCAGATGACACCCAGGGAAGGCTGAGAGAGCTGCGTAGGGAAAAGGCAAAACAAAGACTGATGGGAATGTCAAGCAAGAACACATCTTCCACCACGGAAGGTAAGAAGACACAAGTCAAAAGATTGGGACTTAGATGCATAGGACCTTGCAGAAATGTTGATTAAGGCAAAGAAGATCCATATTTCTCATATTCCCTGTGGTACTAGGAAATAGGGTATGTCCAAAGAAGCTCTGTATTCTGTAACACTATCTGAGAAACTTGCTAATTTCATTGAACTAATTAAATATGATGGTTAATTTGATGTCACATTGGCCAGGCCACAGTGTCCAGACATGTGGTCAAACATTATTCTACATGTTTCTGTGAGTATTGTTTGGAATGAGATTAACATTTCCATCAGTGAACTCTGATTAAAGAAGAGTACCCTCCACTTTAACCAATAATATGGGTGGGCCTCTTAAAATCAATTGAAGGCCTTATGGATCAAAGACAGACTTCCTGAAACAGCAAGGCATTTTGCCATAAGACTGCCTTTGGTATTGAACTTTAGCTTTTCCCTGGGACTAGCTATCCTTCCACAGTTGCGGTAAGCCAATTCCTTAAAGTCTCTGTCTCTCTCTCTCTACACACACACCCTGTTGTTTCTGTTTCTCTGCAGAACACTAATACGTTAAGCACCTACTATAAATAAATAATAAATTTAACATTTTTAATGCTAAGAAAGCCAGGAAATACATCAAGCACTTAGCATGGGTTTTTCCATTTGAGACTCAACTCAATCTGGAGGAAGATAGTGCTATTCTTCAAAATATACAAATGAGGAAACTGAGGCACAGGAACAGTAAGTAACTTAGCCAAATTATTTAGCTAGAGATTCTACCTCCCTGGGGCACCTGGGTGGCTCAGTCTTTAAGCATCTGCCTTCAGCTCAGGTCATGATCCCAGGGTCCTGGGATCCAGCCCTACATCGGGCTCTCTGCTCAGCAGGAAGCCTGCTTTTCCTTCTCCCACTCCCCCTCCTTGTATTCCCTCCCTCACTGTCAAATAAATAAATAAAATCTTTAAAAGAAATAAAAAGTAAAGAGATGCTACCACTCTGACATCAGAACACATATCCTTAGCAATGGTCCTATTGTAGTCAAAGCCAGGCACCAAGCTAAGTCCAGGGGATAAATGGTAAGGTGGGTATGGCATTAAAGGCATATGAAATACATCTAGCCCTACAGTGAGTGACCCATAAATGTTTGTTCAGCTACAGTAAAGCATAGGACAGTAGCCCATCAGGTTAAATAAGAACAAAATTTTGATGAAGTAAATATCAGATACTTTACTACTCCTGTCCAAAAAAGGCAGGGCAGAGTGGGCACCAACAGTGGCCATTTTTCCCACAGTATATTCGTAAGTTGTATGGACCAGGTATAAAATTTTAAAAAGGCATTACATTGCATATAAAAGTGGCTCTACCCTACATCTGGAAATTACTGAGCCTTTGGAAAGAGTGATGCTTAGATAGTGTAATGTTAGTCTCTTGAGAGAAAAATGAACTAGATTTGTTTTTTAAAAATTTTCTCTTGTATATTTCAAGGTTTATAACTCCCAGAGAGATTCGTGTGCATCTCTGCTTGAACGCAGGCTCATTATGTTTGGAACAAAACCGGAGCAATGTGTCCTGCAGGTGTGATGTTTTTTCAAGCAAAACCATTAGTCCACCAGGACTTGCCCATTAAGCGTGTGTCTTTTTACAACCAGCTGGATCACTTCCTATTACTCATAACAGGGTTATTTACAAATGAGAAGCTGAAGGTGTAATGTTGTCTACCTCAGTCAAGGTACTTTCTGTTCTTTTAAAAATATACAAAATTAAGCAACAGAAAGGAAACACATTTCCTGCCAGTTAACGAGATGCTAGTTAAGAGCCTGAGGCAAAGCCCAGGGCCCTGAAGCTAACCGGTCATTAACTGCTAGGAAATGCCTACAGAGAGGTCACCACTGGTGATTCAGGAAAGCCCAGTACAATGTAGGGGAAATGCTCACCTCTGCGTGATGGGATCACTGAAGGATGCAAGACAAACACGGAACAATCCAAGGAACCTTTTCTCATAGATTTCACCTGAAATCAGTTCCATCATGCTACAGCTTTTTTTTTTTTTTTTTCAGTGAAAAGAAAATAATAACATCCTATTTTTTCCTCCCGGTTTTTTGTTTTTCAAAGATTTTATTTTCTTCTGTAGGATCTGATTACAGATATGGAGCAAACAGTAGAAATTTTAATAAAAGACCTTAAGATGAAGGTCTGCTATGTTCTATGCTTCATTTTGGTTATGAATTGCACACAGTGCTGTTTTATTCTGTCTTGACCAAGGACCAAAATGAAACCAAACCTCTGCCAAATACCTAACTTGGGCTAATCTTAAAGCACTAGTAATTACTCCCTAGAAATATTCACAACATGCCATTCCTACTTGATTAAAGATGTGAAAAATCAATTTGGGTTTGAAACAGCCTTATACCTTGGAGCTGCTGCTGTGATATATTTCTTTTGGCTTTGGTTTCCAAAATGTCAGCACAGATGGAGAACCTAAAAAGTAGAATGATGTGCCTGGGTCCAGGAAAAAGAAACCAGAAGGTTTCTCCTACTGCTGAATGTCCCAAGTTCCTTGATCCCCACCCCGACTCAGTGTCTTACTCTGGGACACTTCTTACTGCTCCCTCTATGGGCCTTCCTTCACACATTTCCATTTGTTTCTCCTTGACCACCAATCCGCAGGGGTTCAGAGTTCTTCAGAAGCTCCAGAAATTATCAATTAACGCCAAAAGTAGTAAGGAACAATGAAGACTGTTCCCTAAGATTAAATGGAAGAAATAGGAAGGTCTTACATGATTTACCTTATAGAACCGAATCTTTTTTTTTTAAGATTTTATTTATTTATTCGACAGAGAGAGATCACAAGTAGGCAGAGAGGCAGGCAGAGAGAGCGAGAGGAGGAAGCAGGCTCACTGCTGAGCACAGAGCCCAATGCGGGACTCGATCCCAGGACCCTGAGATCATGACCTGAGCCGAAGGCAGCGGCTTAACCCACTGAGCCACCCAGGCGCCCCTAGAACCGAATTTCTTAATTCAACATTTCTTTATCCAGATATCCCTGCTTTTGCTATCAACAAGGGGTAGGTGTTTGCAGAATCTTTCTTGATCCAGTGCTCAATCTTTCTGAGTGTCACAAGCAAGAGCACATGTATTGTCCCAAACTTGCATGAAAACCTAGTGAGTGTTAGCAGTGACTATCCCTTCAGGAGACAGTTTAACTATCTGTTGATACTCCCCAAAACATCCCTTCCAGTCACATAAACACTCACACTGTAAGGAATCTGCTAAGTGAAGTTTTCTCCAAAAGTATGTATGATCTTATACATACTTTCAAGCATGTGGAATTTACCAACGTAAGCTAGGTTTTGACTCACTTTTGAGAGGTAACTGCTCATGTAAAGCATTTAAAGAGGCAAAAGGAGGTGACTTTGTCAGAATGTCTTCTTAATTCAATATGGAATCCATCTTCTTTCTATAAAAAGCCTACTGCTATTAGTAAGAGAAATCCAGAGGAAAATCATTAGTGATGCCATTTTAGTAGAGGCTCTTCTAGGTTGGGAATTTCATTAGGTTCCTCACTCTGCTGGTCCCAAACATTTGGTAAAGTTGAAGGTAGGGAGGGTAGTGCTTACTCAATTTAAAAGGATGGGTGAAAGGAACAAGCAGAAGAGTATGTTTTGCCTGGTGAACCTAGGTACCTAGGTTACCTAGAATTTCCTTCTGCAGAGGAGTTAAAGAATAGCATTTTTCTCCTGTCCATCATACGATCAAACTTCACTTCCTTATCAGATTCAAACATCTTCATTTTTCTGGCAGTGTTAGTAAAGCAAAGATAGTTATTGCTATAAATGGAATTGGACTGATTAATAAGCTTTATGAGAGTAGACAATTCTACCTTGGTAACCAGTATCTTCATGTTAGACAGCTAAGCATTCAAGGGCACAGGGTTTAAAGTGAACTTTTCATGGCTGCAGAAAAGGTCAGCCAAAATTGGGAAGACTTTGGTTTCCCTAAATTGTTAGGGATTTTTTTTTTGGAGGGTGGGGTTGTCTTTCGTTTTTTTGGCATGCTCATTCACACAATCAGGGAACATAAACCTAGTCTAGCTCAAATTCTCCAACAAGCTGAATGAAGCATCTTATTCCTTATCTCTTATTTCAAATATTGTGTTTGAGGAGAATAAGTTGTTTCATGCCACTCCATCAGGAATTACATATTCAAGGGGTGCCTGTGTGGCTCTGTCAGTTGAGTGTCTGATTCTTGATTTCAGCTCAGGTCATGGTCTCAGGGCTGTGGAATCAAGCCCCAAGTAGGGCTCCATGTTCAGCAGGGACTCTGCTGGAGATTCTTTCTCTCTACCACTCCTCTCCCTCTTTCTCTCAAAATAAATAAATCTTTAAAAAGTAATTACAAATTCAAACCAAAGCATATCATTACCAATTATAGTACTCTCTAGTTACAAGACACCTTAAAGTCATTTTTAATTCTTGTGTATGTTTGGAATTGGAAAATAGTAGAGCTTCCCTTTTTCATGCAAAGAAAAAAAACCCATACTTTTATAAGGTAAGTGATTATAAAAATGTCAAGTTCTTCAGTCATAGAGGATTCTTCTTCAACTACTACTTGCTATCCTCATTTAACTCCATTTTCATGGTAAGACTAGTCCTTATCTTAGTTGTCTCTAGTCTTCCATAAAATTAGTTGGGTTAGAAAATGGAGATATTTTGCATGTATAATGCACGTAAATTTTTCAATCTAACAATCAAATCTTTGGGACAGCCTGACATGAATTTGTCAATCACTATAACTATTACAATTAGTTCATTGCTTGTCATTACATATGCCAGTAAATACTTTTCTTTCAGACTGTGCTTGTTCTTATCATTTACTAAGGCATGTACATCTTCCTCATGTCAATCCAAGACTTTCTGTGCAATGACTTCAGAAAATAATTCCAAAACTTTCCTGAAGAAGCTGAGTGAGGAAGGCACTGCAGCCTGATTGCCTTAAAACATCAACCAAATTTCACCCAAATTATCTAGATTAAAACTGTATATTTTATTGGGTTACAAAAGGTTTCATAATCATGGATCAGTGGCTGCGCATGTCATGAGAATGTACAAAGAGTAATGTTTGTGTTTTTAGTAAAACAACTGCTGCTAATTTGTCACCATACGGTCTCACATGCCTTTCTGTAAGTTAGGGCCTAGATGCAAAAGTAAGCTAGATTCTAGTGGAGTCTAGTGAATGGACTTGCACTCATACAAGGGAGCAAGAATGAAGACAATCACTTATTATTTAAGTGAAGACAGACATACAGGTAGAATAACTTAGAGAAAATATTATTACTAGATGTGTATAATGTTTTAAGAAAGGGAAAAACCATTATAAGACACTATGTACAATATGATTCTTACCAGAAGTGAATACTAGAAATATATAGTCATTAAGGACAAAACTAAGAAAAAGTAAAAATTTTTAGATTTAGAGGCTTAACAATAATAATATCTTCATCATCTTTTCCCTTTGACTATATCACCAGTACTTTTAATTTGCTTGAAACCAGTTAAATAGATTCATAATTATATCATTTAATTTTGGTGAAATTAAAGGAAGATAAACCACAGAAGACTGCAAGGGTGTTTGAAAGCCACCTGCCAAAGAAACTACAACTTGCCATTAATATTAATCCTCTAAACTCAAGCAAATAATTAAGTGGTAAAACTGACATCTCCCACTCCTATATTAGATCTTCACTAACCATATCACACCTTAGAAGCAATAACCATCTGACTATTCAAAATAATCAAGAAGAGTATTTGGAGTATGCATGTCTACACATATTTGAGAATAGTCTCAAGTGCATTCTGCCTGAAGATATTAACGATAGTATAAAACTATCACATTGGCAACATATAAAAAATGAACTTCCAAGACAAAGACAGAACATGAAAATTTTAAGGGATGTTTAAGTTATGTCATACACAGTGATATAACTTATGTATAACATAGTATTTTAACTGATTTCTCTATGAAAACTTATGACATGTGTTTAAAAATTTCCTAAGACTCTTTCACTACTTTGTGAAAAACCCAATGCCATGCACCAATGGGGAAACTCTTTCCAGCAATAGGAAATGGATGGCAATGACTTAATGAGAACAGGGACACAGTCTAAAACATGAGCAAAGATCATTTCTTTTTCAGAAAACACTGCTAGGATATAAAAGGCATTGCCAAAGACTGGAGGAAACAAGTCACATATCATATAGTGAAAGATTTGTTCCTGTGAATCAAACCATGGATTATGGTATATTTCAGCTTATGGTATTCATTATGTGTGGTTTCAGTAATAACAGGTACAAAGAACTACGATTTTTGTGTGAGGCACTAAGGGTAGTTGCCTGTGACTGGACTGGAGACAGGGATTTGCTTTAAGAAGTCAGATATATTCTGCCTGTGAAATTCATTCACTGCATCTTTCATAGAGCAGCTGTTGCAGCCAAGAGTTGAAACCAGCAGCAAATAAACTCAATAAACTGCTACAAGATGTCAATCAGGCTCCTGAAGCACAGCACCAACCACCTGCAATATTGTATGAATAATACACCTTGGGGCTGGGCCACAATGGAGGCCTTGCTTTAGGTGTGGTCCCAGCTCCCCACTGCAGAAGGGTATTTCAGCATCTGACTCTTGATTGCAGCTCAGGTCATGATTTCAGGGTGGTGACAGTGATCTTGGGCTCCCCACTGAGTGGGGCATCAGCTTGGGATTCTCTCTCCCTCAATCAATCAATCAATCAATCTTGAAAAAAAAATACTAAAATATATTAAACCCAGCAGGTACTAGAGGGAAAAAATGAATGCTTATTACCTTATTTTCAACAAATGCTTTAGAATCCTGGGGATGAAAAATACATTTTATTATTTGGTAGACAGAACCATTTAGATCTATCCTTACGAAAAAATATTTTTCAGCTGTAAAAGCCTCGAAATGTAGTATCAAAATAAACCTCCAGAACCAGATTTTAAGTTGTTATATCATGAAATGCTCACTGCAGACTTAAAAAAAGAAAAAAAAATTCAGTTATATTGCTCTAGTTTTAATAAATTTTGAGGGGTAACAGTATTTTGTACTGGTAAAGAAAATTCAAAATTTATAAGTGACTCTTAATCTCACAAAACAAACTGAGGGTTGCCGGGGGGAGGGGGTTTGGGAGAAGGGGGTGGGATTATGGACATTGGGGAGGGTATGTGATTTGGTGAGTGCTGTGAAGTGTGTAAACCTGGTGATTCACAGACCTGTACCCCTGGGGATAAAAATATATGTTTATAAAAAAAAAATTAAAAAAGTATTTTAAAAAAAATTAATAAAACCTGGAACAGGAAAAAAAAAAAAAAGAAAATTCAAAATTTAATGTTTACTTCAACTTTTGCCAATCTTCTGAAATTTCTATTTCATGTATATTTCCATTATTTAATTATGTTAGTTCACTAGCAGAAGCAAAAAATAAATAAAAACCAATGTATATATATTCATTCGGAGATCTAAATGTTTACTTAATAGGATATGTAATTTTAAAGATGTAGTCAACTGCTCTTCATAATAGATGTGTTCAAACTTTAAACATAGTAAGAGAATGTTTAGAGGAAAGATCCCTTTCATATTATAAATAAGCATATCTAAATCAATTTATTTTTTATATGGATTAGGTCAGAAGTTAAAAAGATATTTCCCCATGCCAATATTATTCCTCCCAATTGTGTCATGCCTTTTTGATAACACTGTTTTTGCTGCTATGAAGGTTTCCAGGACCTCACTGTTCTGGCAGTACAGTCAGAACACCAGGAAAGCAGTATCTGTTACAGAAAGAGATCATTTCCCCAAATGAGACTGTGATCTCCAGAGAGAATAAGACCTTTATTTTCTTAAGCCTTCTGATAGCTCATGCTTCTGTTTAAATACCAACACTCTATAAAAATCATAGCCATTTATCTTGCAATTCAAGAATTCTCTATGGTTGCCACATAACGGTTTTATTACAGAAAACAAATGGGAAATAAATTTCTTCACTATCCCCAAATCGGATAATGGAACTCACATCTTTCTCCTTGTCCAAGTTATTTATCTGGGACTTCCTGGTAAGTACTCTGTACTTCATGTGAGCATCATATTGGGTACACAAAGTGAGTATTTGACTTGGGAATGGGGATATTGTTTTCCATTTGTTTGCTAACAGCTGAAAGTTTATTTTGAAGTCACAACTAACCATCAATAAGATAATGAGGATTAAAGGTGTGTATGTGTGTGTGTGTGTGTGTGTGTGTATCCCTAAATGACATTAAGTTTATTTCCATTATGTTTTGAAATTTTGAAAAATACTTTTCTTATACTAAGTCAAATAAATGTTCATTGTAAAAAATAAGAATAAATAATGAAAAAAATGTAAAACAATGAACTCGCATATAAAATGGGTGGAAGAATAAATTAATAGCCCCTCTAGTAAAATTAGAACTATATATCCCTGTGAGCTAACAATTCTACTTCTAGGTATATGCCCCAGAGAAACCTTTACCACCAAGCACCAGGACATACAGTTATCTTCTTGGCAGCACCATTCATTATAGCTCTAAACTGCCAACAAATAAAATGTCCATGGAAAGTAGAATCCATTATTGAAAGTTCACACATAGAATACTGTACAGCAGAAGGGGAACAAATGAACTACAGTTACACATTATATGGAATACTGCATAGAACTGTAAATAAATGAACTATTACTACATGCTATGGGAAATACCAAGAAGAAATAGAAATAAATGAAAACTACATGCTTCATGGAATACTGTATAGGACTGAAAAGTAAATGCCAACTGCATGCTTGATGTGGAATGCTATTATATTTGTTCACCTGGATCAATATCACCAACAATGTTAAGAAAAAAATGCAAGTCATGGAAGGTTATTCTCATTTATTACATCTAAAGCAAGAATAGAACTAAACTATATTTTAAAGATATACTTTTATTTAAAAAAAAGACAACGGTCTTAAAGATATATAACAAGTGAATGGTTATCCCAAATCAGGGTAATAGTTATCTCTTATCCTTATCTCTTATCTCTTACAGGCTCCTATAACAAAAATACCATAGACTAGTGGTTTAAACAACAAACCTTTATTTCTCACAATTTTGGAGGCTAGCAAGTCCAAGATCAAGGTGCCAAAAGATCTCACTTCTGGTAAAAGCATACTTCCTGGCTTGTACAGTCAACTTTTCCCTGAACCTTCACATGGCCAAGAAAAGAATCATCTCCTCCATGTCCCTTTTCTACAAGGGCACTAATCCCATTCTTTTTTTTTTTTTTTAAGATTTTATTTTTTTTATTTATTTGACAGAGAGAGGGAGATCACAAGTAGGCAGAGAGGCACACAAAGAGAGAGGGGGAAGCAGGCTCTCTGCTGAGCAGAGAGCCCGACGTGGGACTCGATCCCAGGATCCTGAGATCATGACCTGAGCCGAAGGTAGAGGCTTAACCCACTGAGCCACTCAGGCGCCCCACTAATCCCATTCTTAAGGTTTCTATTCTCATTATCTAATTTCTTCCCAAAGTCTCCACCTTTCAAATACCATCATCAGATTGGAAACTAGGCTTCAGCATATGAATTTGGAGGTAGGGGAGGAGACAGAAATATTCACTTCAAAGCATCTTTAGACAGAAGGGAGAGAAATGTGACTACTGAAGGGCACATAGGCTGGGTTTTAGCTCAAAAGTAAGGTGTTGATAGAGTTATGCTTAATATATAATATCTACCTAAATAATCTTAGCATTCACCTCAATTTTTATCAGAACATCCACTCAAAATAGATACAAATGAGAAAGGACACAAAAAATTTTTTTAAAGATTTTATTTTTTTATTTATTTGACAGAGAGAGGGAGATCACAAGTAGGCAGATAGGCAGACAGAGAGAGAGGGGGAAACAGGCTCCCTGCTGAGCAGAGAGCCCGATGCAGGGCTCAATCCCAGGACCCCAGGATCATGACCTGAGCCAAAGGCAGAGGCTCAATTCACTGAATCACCCAGGCGCCTCAAAAGGACACAAGATTTTATAAGACTTAGTAACAGGTTATTTCAAAGATACTTAAAAACAACAACAACAAAAACTAAGGTATATCAGTTACAGACTGCATTCAACTGCAAGTAACAGAAAATAAGACTAGCAGTGGTTCATCATATATACTAAATCTTGGGTTAGCAGTCAGGGGTTGATATAGCAGCTCTGTGTCATTAAGAGCCAGCTTCATTTTTTCTTGCTTTGCTGTTCTCTATAAGGCTTTTGTCTTCATGGTAGCATAATGCCTGCTATATCTTAATACATCACGTCTAAAAGGTAAGCAGTGAACTCATGGCAACAAACAACTTGAGTCCTTTCAACTTATACCTGGCATTGTAGCAGCTATCTTGTTACCACAAAGACACAAATCACATGCTGAAGACAGTAGAGGATAAAAATAACAAGACGAGATCTTTGCATTTTTCTTCCTTTAGAAGATGTGTTCAGAAAAAGGTATGAATATGAAAATAAAATATTTTGCTTTTTATGAATATTAGGACAAATATGACAATCACTATGCAGATTTAAAGAAATTTGGGCCTATAATTTCTTTTCTCTCTGTTCTCACATTTCCAACTTTTTTTCTTCATGTATCCAGGGAATTTATACTCCCTTATAACCACTGAAAGGGCTGCAAGGAGCTGAAAGGGTAAGTAAAATCCTTCTCTCTTTTTTAAAGCACTTCTATTCATCCCGGTTCCACAAATAATTTTTGTTGGAAGTAGGAGAACTCATCTTCCATGTGGAAATCCAGAGTCGGATACGACACCATTTGGACCTATCCTTGTTCCCAATAAATCATTCTATCTAAGTTCCTATAACGTGATTTTTTTAAGGACATTTTTTTTTAAGATTTTATTTATTGAGAGAGAAAGGGAGAGTAAGTGAGAAAGAGCACAAGCAGGGGGTGAGGCAGAGGGAGAGAGAGAAGCGGGCTCCCTGCTCCGTGGGGCTCAATCCCAAGACCCTGAGATCATGACCTGAGCCAAAGGCAGATGTTTAACCAACACCTGAGCCACCCAGGTACCCCACCCTAGAACATGATTAATATCATGGGAGCCCAAATGTTTCATCTACGTAGTGGTCTTCTAGACTTCTCCTAAACCTGACTTAAGGATAACTGTGATCTTCAGATGCCTAATTCCTTCTTGAAAGAACAAGAATTTGCATTTCCACCCTTCTCACATCTTCTCCAGGATGAAAACAGAAACAAACAAACAAACAAAAGTACACTGAAAATGTATAGAACCCTAGAAATATTGAGGTGAATACTTCAGAATTGTCTGAACTCTTTCTATTTCCATAAAGACATCAAAACATTACGACAAGGTAAGACATATGGTAAGACATATGGTAAGAACAATAATGGCCATGGAGACAAACCCAGTTTTAAGTTCTAATGCTGTTATTTACCGGTTGTGTAAGTTTCTGAAGCTTCTTATTCCTCATCTGCTATATCAGAAGAATAAACCTATTTCCTAGGGTGATTATGAGTATTATCTGAAAACAACATGTCTCATGCTTCACAAAATTCCTCAGAGTACTTTGCTTTGAGTCAGGAAAAATTGTGGTGCAGCCTCCTAGAACATAAATTTTATTCTAAGATGGAGGAGTAAGGGAAGTTAAAGTAATTTGACTCATAATGTAAAATATTGATTAGATATTAAGACAGGCACATATCATAGAGTTCAAGATTCACATGAATGCATAAGCTAAAACAAAAAAAACTTCAAAGAAATTTGACTTTCAGTGAGCTGTCACAAATATACACAAGGCATGCATACATTGCTTCTAAAACTTATCACCAAAGTATACATAGTGGAGAAGCATGAAATTTGGGGCAGCTCATTGTTGTGGATATATTAATAGATACTCAATAGCAATAAAGAATATTTCCTTATCTGGGCAAAATTTCTTTATTAATGGAAATTCCTTATGAAGTTAGCATTATACATCACACCAAGTATAATATATTCACAAAGATGAGTGAAGAAATTATAATATATCATATAAATGATAAAAAGCATAACATGTGTGACAATCAATAACCCCTTGAACCTGGCAGACCAGGAAAGGAATGGGATTTGGGGGGAATTGAGAACTTGAGGAAGGGTTGCTAGCCTGAGGCAAAGCCAGAGGTTATTTGTCCCATATAATCATTTGCTTCCTAAAATGCCTTCTTTACCAAAATATGTACAGACATTGGTTGGTGACAACAGAGAGATACACTGACTTGCTAATAAATTCTTAAGTTGGCAACTTGGTGCCTAAACGAATAGGAGCAATATGCACCTTTCTCCTTTCATCCTTTGTATCATCTTACAGATATAATGAATAACACTAGATTAGCTTTTACGGTTTTGTAAGTAGGTATAGAAATCAAGATTTTCAAACAGGACTGCAATTTATTAGACCATACTACAAAATTCAGCTAGTCAACTAAATTTTTGGTTAAATATAACTAATTATTTTAGTGAATTTGAGTAGAATATTTTTTAAAAAGATAGCAGAGAGCTTTTATGTAGTAAAAGTAAGTACTGTATTTAGAAAATACTGTATTTAGAAAAATAGAAAAATTTAGAAATACTGTATTTAGAAAAGTAAATGTTTCTAGAAACTTTTGCTTCAGTTATCTGTGAACTGGATTACTGTGTGTATCTGAGGCTGGCCCCTATGTAAAAGGAATTGTGTATTGTAGGTGGTAGGGAAAGCTTGAGAGCCCCTGATGGAAAGTATCCATCGATTTTATAGATAATGAAACTGGAGCTCAAGAGTTTAGAGGTTTTGCTCAAGTCAACTGTGAATTTTTTGTTAATGTTAGCCTTAAAGTAACACTCAGGTCTCCTGATTCACTCCAAATTTATTTTTTTGTTTTCTGCCAAATTTTTCTATCTTGTCAACTAATCAAAAGCCTTGAAATCTTATTTCTTCTTTAGGAAATACCCCAGTTATATTTAAATAAGTACCCAAAATTTTAAAGTACTTTCATTTAGAAAAATATGAGAAACTAGGTTTATCCTCAAGGGCTTTGCCTCTTTTCATAAAAAGTTTGTGGTAGGCAATCTCTGAGATGGCCCCCGATGATTCAACTTCTGGTATTCATCCCCTTGTGTAACCCCTGCCCTTGAGGCTGGGCTAGACCCAGTCACTCACTTCTAATGAGTAGAATGCAAAAAAGTGATGTTACATCCAAGGTTGGATTCAAGGGGATTGAAACTTCCATCTTGCTTGCTTACTTACTTACTTACTCTTTCTGTTAACTGCCCAATAGTGTGGCCTCTGTGGGAATGAGCTAAGGGAACCTCTAGCAACACCATTAGGAAACTAAGGCCCTCAGTCCAACAAGTGGTAAAGAACTGAATCCTGCTGACAACCACATGAGTGAGCTGGGAGCCTCCTGCTCCAGTAAGCAGGAGTGAAGATCAGAGCTCCAGCCCATACCTTGATAAGAGTCTTATGGCAGACCCTGAGCTAATGGACCCATCTCAGTTACCTGTCAATTCTTGACCAACAGAAGTTATAGAAAATAAACTGTTTGTAGTTTCAAGCTGCTAGGTTTGCAATAATTTGTTATGAAGCAATAGAGAAGTAATATACCATTTTCCCCCATTGGCATATGAAAAAAAAAATCAGTAAAATAGTGATTTTTCCCATCAGAAAAAGAAATGGTCACAGTGGCTTTTAACACAAATAATATCAGAGGGCTGACAAGATGGAAAATGAGGAAAAGTGAAGCAAAGGCATAGGAGACTATAATGTGAAATACAGGGTTGATAATAATAAGTTACAAAAGGTACTGTGATTTTTAAGTTTTTAAAAAATATATAGATAAGTATTGATAAGTATAGAGAAATTAGAAAACCTCATACATTGCTGATGAAGATACAAAATGGTACCATTACTGTGGAAAAGATTTTGGGGTTTCCTCAAAGAATTACACATAAAATTCCCATTTAATCTCAACAATTCTACTCCTGGATACACACCCAAGAAAATTAGAAACACATGTCCATGCAAATACTTACATATGAATAATGTCGCTATGAGCATTCCAACAGTCAAACAGTTGAAACAACTCAAGTGCCCATTAACAAATGAAGGGATGAACAAAATGTGGCCTATCCATACCGTGGGTTATTATTCGGGCATAAAAAAGAATGAGGTACAAATAATACATGCTTACAAGATGGGTGAACCTGGAAAATGCTAAGCTAAGTGAAAGAAGCCAACTCTGAAGGCCTCACATTATATGATCCAAAGTATATGAAATGCCCCAAACGGGCAAATCCACAGAGAGAGAAAGTAGACTACTCGTTGCTAGGGCTGGAGCAGGTAAGGAAGGTGGTGTGACTGCTTAATGAGTATGGGGGAAATTATTCTGGAATTAGTGAATGGTTGCACAACACCAAATATACTAAAGACTACCAGAATTGCCTACTTAAAAGTTAAAAATGTGAATATGATCTCATGTGAATTTTATCTCAATTCCTTTAAAAAAGCAACAGGAGATGTATCAACATGGATGGGACTGGAAGAGATTATGCTGAGTGAAATAAGTTAAGCAGAGAGTCAAGTATCATAAGGTTTCACTTACTTGTGGAGCATAAGGAATAATGCAGAGGATATTGGGAGATGGAGAGGAGAAGTGAGTTGGGGGAAAATGGAGGCAGAGATGAACCATGAGAGAGACTGTGGACTCTGAGAGACAAACTGAAGGGTTTTGGGCAGGGTGGGGAATGGGAGGTGAGGTGAGCCTGGTGGTGGGTATTATGGAGGGCACATATTGCATGAGCATTGGGTGTGGTGCATAAATAATGAATTTTGGAACACTGAAAAAAATTAAATTAAATTAAAAAATAAATATTAAAAACAGAGAACAAAACAAAAATGAAAAAAAGCAATAGGAGATGATGGAACGATATAAGGGGTAAGGGAATGAAGCAAAACTGAGGGAAAGAATTCTTTATTATTGATTCTTCTCCTTCCAAAGCACTGCTATTGGCTTGGAGCAGTCACTAATCCACTGAGGACCAACAGTGCCATATAAGCCGATTCCCTGGGAATAACCCATCTGCTTCATCACACTACCACTCAGTAATTGCTTCCAGGCAAGAATGCATCCTATCCTATGTTCTCATTAAACAGCAAACCCACTTCTTCCCTAAGCCAGCAAACTTTTCTCCCCCATCTTTACAGTACATTAAGGCCAGAGCTCATTTCTTCCCATGTAAAATTTTATAGGGGTCAGACATTTTATTCTTTCCAAATTATTCCCAAATGGAATTTTGTAGATAACCTACTAGATAGGAAATTCTTTGAAGTGCTTGAGGAAAAATTAAAAGCCTGTCATTAGGTCATAAAAGGAGAAAGGAACATTCCTTCGAGCAGAAGCATTTAATCAAGATCCCAGATAGAAGAAAACCTGATGTGTAAAGGATGAATCATTTTGTTATATTTCAGGAAGGAGTGCTCTGAAGCTGAAACAATTTATTAGGTTTTTACAAACCAAGTATATATAGATTATAAACTCTCCCATGGCTAGTTCTGGATTCCTTCTTCCCATCCACACCCCATACCTAAGCTCTGAGTCTAAGGCTGTTTCTCTTTTAATTACAATGGCAGGCTTTTTTTTTTTTTTTTTTTTTTTAAGGTTTATTTATTTGAGAGAATGTGCCCAAGGGACACTGTAGGGGGAGGGGCAGAGGAAGAGAAGCAGACTCCAGACTGAGTACAGAGCCCAGGATGATTTAGGATTCTATATCCTCAATGCATGATACCAGGCTTGATCCCAGGACTCATGAGATCATGACCTGAGCTGAAATCAAGATTCAGATGCTTAACCAACTAAGCCACCCAGGTACCCCACAGCAATTCTTCTAATTTCTCAATCTAAGCCCTCACCATTTCTTGGCTAGTTGTTTTTTATTTGTTTGTTTGTTTATTTTTAAATAATTCCTAACTGGCTCTGGACTTTAAATCTGTCTACCAGATTAGGATTTTGCTCTAATCCCTACTCTGAAGTCAAATAATTTTTCTACAAGTTAAGTATGATAGGTCATTTCAAGTATTCTTTTGCACTAGAGGCAGTAAACTCTTGGTGAGTCAAACCACTGAGTGGATCTTGAACCATTTTTCCCCCTAAGGAAGTATAGAAAACACTAGAAGCAGAAAAAGGAAAGGTAATAGGAAAAAGGAAGAAGAAAAATGAAGGACGTACCTTATTAATTGTAAGCCTTGTTTCAGGTGACTTGTTTTAATTACAATTTAAAAAAAAAAAAAACGTTTAATTACAGTTTATTTAGAATTTCCTACTGTCAGGGTCAGAAAAGTTTGAAAGCTACTGATCAAGGAAAATCAAGGTTTAGGCTGATCTACAAAACCGGTTTCATCAGGCTTTTGCCTGCCTCCCCAACCCTTTTTGGTCCCTTCAGGTTCTCTCACCCCTGTGCCTTTGGTGTTCAAAGGCAGTCTTCCCCTACCTTAGCTGGCAAATGAGTACTTATCCTTCAAGAGGCAATCCAAATGTTTTCTCTATATAGACAGCAGCTCAACTTCTAGGCAGGAAGCAACACTTCCTGTTCCAAGCTGCCATCAACCCTATTATAAGATCCCTTATCACACTGTAATCATTTGCTGATATACTGGCTTTTCTAAGGCTTGTGAAAGGCAGAATTCTGAGCAAACACATTATCTGGCTTGTACTAAGTATTCAATAAACAAATATAAAATGTATGAATAAGTAGAGCTTAAATAGTCTTATGTTTACATACTATTATACTGCCTCTTGATTAAGGTATGCCTTCAGAATCTGTCATTTATGCCACAAGATTAGCAAGGGCTTGAGAACCTTCCCATCCATCACTAATTACACAGGTTGCTGCTGCTTCTCTCCCCACGGTTTACCACACAGGGTTTAGCATCCGTGTAGGAAACATTCAGCACGAGTTCTGCATCCAAGTGCCCACGTGTGAAGCCTAGTTCCATAACTTCCTAGCTGCGACTTCAGGGAAATTACACAGCAGTTCTTTGCTTCAGGCTCCTCATCTGATGATAATAGTAAGGCTTAAATTATTTAATACCTATAAAGACCATAGAACAGTCCCCATCCCATAGGAAAGGGGTCAATAAATATTAGCTATAGTTATTGCCCAAGTAAGAAGCAGAAAGTCAATACATATAATTCAGAGCTTCTACGCTAATGACTTTCAATTTGAGAAGCACTATTTAATTTGTCTGAAAACCTATTTGTTCTCTCTATCCTCAGCTCTTTGATATGTATGGCATACTTTCCTATCGTAGTCACATGGGCCTCTTGTTGTTGCTCAGGTTCAGCTACCGTGGATATTAACGACTTATCTCTGAGTTGCCTTCCAGGCTGTATATCATAAAGTCTACATTTAATTTAAACCAGATCAAACACAGTTCTCAAATATCGAGAGTGAAAAAAAAACAAAACAAAACACCTAGTTGTTTCATGGGATGAGATAACAAACTCAATTTTTTTTTCCTTTGGTCAAGATTTCATCTTTTTGTTTTAGTACTTTTAGGAATGTTGACTGCCAGTCTGTCATAGCTTATTTATTAATTTGCAGGTGCTATTTGTGTTCTATTCCTTACCTGGGTAATGGTCTATGTAAATGACATTTGTGAGTATTCCTTGCTTTGAGCCCTTATGACTTGTGGATGTTATACTTCAATTAAAATTTATTTTGGAAAAAACAAGCTTATTCAAACTGATTCATGCCCTGTGAACGTCTGTCTTATAGGTCAGAGTATTCTGCCCGTTATAGTATTTCCAGTAAGAGAGAGCTCATCTCAAACCTCTCCCAAAAGAAATTTTCCCTTCACTAGTTAACCAGAATACTATCCACTCAATTCTCTACCAGAAACCACAGAATAAAAATTGATTCCCCATCTCCATTAGTACCATAAATACCCAAATAAATCAAGTCTCACTAATTCTACTTCTAAAACATCCCTCAATGCCCATAAAATGCCTTGGCACTCTCAAGGTCAGAACCCTAACCCCAGCTCTCAGCATTTTTCATTTGGATTACTGCAAAGGCCTGTTGACTTAACCCCTGACTCATGGTTATCTCCAACCAATCCTCTTCAATACTGCCAATGTCTCTTTTCTATGAATCCTAAGTGATCATGCAGTTTATACACTTAAATGTAATTAATGTCTTTCTATTACCTGTAACATGAAGTGTACATAATTTTAAAAGGATATAATTCAAGGCTTCCCCAAATTATCCCATCCTACTTTTCCAAGGTCATCTCTAGCTATCACCCAACACAATAACTATCCACCACAGGTTTCTTTTTTTTTTTTTTTAAGATTTTATTTATTTATTTGACAGAGGAGAGAGAGATCACAAGCAGGCAGAGAGAGAGGGGAAACAGGCTCCCTGCTGAGCAGAGAGCCTGACTAGGGGCTTGTTCCCAGGACCCTGAGATCATGACCCGAGCAAAAGCAGAGGCTTAACCCACTGAGCCACCCAGGGGCCCCCACCATAGGTTTCTGTTACATGTATTATTTCTCATCATTTCCCAAGACTCTAATGTAAGTTCACGCCTTTATGCATTTCTCCACTTGGAAAAAATCCTGCTCATTCCTCAAGTTTCAATTCAAACACCACTCCTTCTGAGCCTTTCTCCCTTACCTGCACTGCATTTCCACACAGAGCATAATTAATCTTTCAAGTATCCTCACTTACCTAACTCTCCCTTCACATTTTCAGTATAGCATTACCATGCAATATTTGTTAGTTGTCTACATATTTATTTGTACATAAAAGGGTTTTGAGCATCACTTACATGCTAGGATCTCTGCTGGTTCCTTGGAATTCAATTATAAGTAGACTAGCTAAAGAGTCTGTTCTATTTTGTCTTCTAGACAGAACTGCTTGACATTAGAGAACATATGTTATTCATCTTTGTATCTTCAGGTTCATCTAGAGCCTAGCATCTAATTAGTAAATTTTCAATTGAATGCCTGCTCTCTCAGAATAGAGACTTGTACCATGGGTACCTGAAAAAGATCTGGCACTTTTTTTTAGTTAATGCAAACATTAATATTTAATAATTCAACCAATTAATTTTATTTTCTATCCCAGTATCAGTGCCCTAATCCAGATATTGGATTATCTTCTAAAGAATATCAAATAGTGCTTTGCTAAATGAACCTACTTTTCAATAATTTGCTGCCATTGAATTGAATTACTGTTCAAGAAAATTAGAATAAAGTCTTGAAATATTTCTGAATAATATAAATCTTCCAGAATTAAAAAGTCCATTGTTGTGTCACTTAAGTATGGCACTTAAGGATGGCAAATAATCCTTGAGACCAGACTTTTCAGTGGGAATTCCTGCCTTTTTCTTCCCACAAGCATCATTGATGTCCTGCGTCTGTACCTGCTCAGTTTTCAAACCAATGCATATTAGACTGAAGCAATCCATTAGCAGCCTCTCCTAATTGCCCTGGGCCTTCCATGTGTTGGAAGACATGTAGTTCCCTGTTTGACCACTGGATCATTCTTTTCATTTTTCTAGGCTATCCTACTATCCATGTAACGCAGTTATTAGTGGCAACTGAAACCCTGACTTGAGACATTGACCATCAGGCCTAAAACCCAGTTCCTTTCTCATAAGCATAATTTTATAGCTTAGGGAAGAATTCTGCAGCTGAATCATTTATCTCTGCATCATACCCTGCTTAGTCCTAATATCTATCCTAACTCTACCAGTTTATATTACAAAGATCAGATCAGGATTTATGATAAAAATAACACTAAGTTAATCCAGTATGGCCTAATCATTACCACTACTTCCTTCCAAATGAAATATGATATTGTTCAGAAATTCAGTATCTATGTGCTCTATGAGATCCTTCTCAAACCACAGAAGTGAGTGTTAATTTTGCCAAGACAATTACAGCAATTCCATTCCTGCTGGCAGCAAGCTCCCATGTGACACAATCCTACCAATGAGACAGAAGAGACAATCCGTTGGAGGGCATCAAGGAAAGTATCTCTTCAAAGCCAGAAAACAGGCACCTATGACATCCTAACTTTGGAGCTGGTCATAGAGGATAAAATGCTTAAGGCTGCAACAAACAATCTGTTAACAAAAACCCAAGAAAACCTCTTGAGATTCTAAACTGAAGTCCCAATGAATCAGCCAAATCTGTAATCTCTGACCTCCAAAATATAAGCCTTTCTATATTTTCCTCATTGTTTAAGTCTATTTTAGTTGTGAATTCTTTATGGATAGGTAAAGGCATTCCAACTAGATTTATATTCAAGTTCCAATAGAAGCCTGAGAACCAGGATGGGTACAAAATTTCCTTCAAAAATTACAAACATATAAGAGGTAAATATGAGAACGCCTAGAACAAGAGAGAGAAAGTGTATACCTGGAGGGCCAGTAGATACGTAGGAAAATGTGAACTGCCACTTGGACTTCTTCTCTGGAAAAGATGAAGTAGACCCATTTCTCCCTGTTCCTCCCCCCTATTGCAACTATAAAACCTAGAAATAATGCAAAAGGCAACCAAAATAAAGGTCTGCAGTCTCTAAGGAGAATTCAAACTGGTTTAGGTGATCAGGTGTGTGATTTCTTCCACCCAACAGAAGAAAGCCACCCAAACTCAGAGTTTCTGACCCTCATTCCATCACCAGAAGGCAGCCCAAGAAGGCCAGCTCCTCTCCTGGATCCACCAGGAGACTGGAAAAAACAACAGTTTTAGAAGTGATTGAATAGCTAAGTGGTTGTCAGGAGTTTAAAGGGGATGGAGTATTGAGAGACGGGGGTGTAGGGATCCTTGGGGTGGTAGATACATGAACTTACACTTGTCATAAAATTATACATAAATATATACACCCACACATGAGTACAGGCTAAACTGAAGAAATAGGAATAAGAGCAATAGGTTGTATCAATTCCATTATCCTGGTTGTGATACTATTCTATATCACCATTGGGGAGAACCTGGTAAAAGATACAAGAGATCTCTCCGCATCATTCTTTACAACTCCTCTTAAGTATACAGTAATCTCAATAAAAGTTTCAATTAAACACACACACAGGACCAAATAGAACACCATACTGTACTTCAGTTTCTGATTCCTACTTATGAGCACCTCTGGATGGTCAGAATAGTTCTAGAAATACAAGATCTCTCTTCAGGTCTTGGTGGCTTCGATAAACCTCTCAACCCAACTCTTCACAAAAATATCTAGAAAGGTCCAATAAACTCTGAGAAACCTGTTGTGTCAAACCTCCCCCTACCTTTTGCTCTTTCTGTATTTGTGCTTCCACTTTCAACATACAGACAAATCCTGGCTCCTGAAGACAGCAAGTTTGCATGTGTATCATCTACTAAACCCTAGGTATTTCAGTAAACATAATTTACTCCCTGGAGATAACAAGAGCCAGGGAGATAAAGGGATAATGAAGGAAGTTTACAGTGAACATTATGGAAGTGAATTAAACCATGAAGTGCTATGCTAATTAGGTGAAAGAGTTGCCAAGAAGTCCTTACAAGGAGGACGCTATGGCTCCTGTACCAGCCATATGCAGCCTGCTTAATATATACTAACGTATACCTTCATCAGTTTTCATATGCAGACATAGTCATACCTCATGTAAATCAAAATGAATACCAAAAATCATCCATGTGTGGAGTTACATAGTAAGACATTAAGTACCTCACTTTTCTAAATATTTTCCATCCTGAGACTCTTCCCTCTTCCTCTGACATACCTTCTTCATGCTTCATCGAGTAGAAGAGAATGGAGGAGAACACACACCGAGGCATTCAGTGCTAGCTACTTCTTGTATGAAGTCATTTCTTCCTCATTCCTGGAAGGTTTCGTGGGGAAGACAGTCCTCCCACTGCAGGAGAATTGAGCAGATAGGATTTGGTCCTTCCTGAAGCTCACATATTAAATCGCAGCTTTAAGAAATTTACTTGAGTCTCTGATATTCTGGATCAACTTTATCACTAATGGTTTTCCTTATGAAAAAATATATAAGAACTAATTTGTAATTCTTTAGCCAAAATATCTGATTTCATTTTTTTCATTATATGATTAATTTTTTTTAAAGATTTTATCTCAGAGTGTGTGTGTATGTGTGTATGTGTGTGTCTTAGAGTGTGCACATGTGCATGCAGAAACAGAGGAGAGGGGCAGAGGGAGAGGGAAAAGCAGACTCCCCACTGAGCAGGGAGACCCATGTGGGTCTCAATCCCAGGACCCCAGGATCATGATCTGACCCAAAGTCAGATGCTTAACTGACTGAGCCACCTAGGTGCCCCTTCATTCATTTATTTTCTTAAAGAAAGTTTGCTTATGCAAGTTGTAATAGGAAATAAAATAAGGCAGGGGCACCTGGGTGATTCAGTTGGATAAACATCTGACTCTTGATTTTAGCTCAGGTCATGATCCAGGGTCATGAGATCGAGCCCCACGTTGCACTCCACACTCAATGGGGAGTCTGCTTAATATTCTCTCTCTCTCTCTCTCCCTTTGCCCTGCCACCACCCTGTGCTCTCTCTCTTTTTCAAATAATCTTAAAAAAAATTAGTAAATATAACATAAGACATTGAGCTGGATAAAGCTAGAAACATTAAGCTTTTGTTACCACTCAGTTTAATATTATACTTTTTTTGTTACCACACAGTGCATGGGCCTAATGGTGCTTAAAAGATGAGGGAACAATCACACTGGAAGCAAAGATAACATTTTACTCTAGGCCGTGGTGTGAACTACTGGACATGATTTTGACAGGAAGGAAAATACAAAAGAAGCAACTATTGAATTCTCCTTAAGATTGTAATTCAGTAAGTCACAATGCCTCCTGAGGCCCCTAAACCCAAGTCCCTACAGTCATTCAATTTAGACTTTTTGTCAATCTTTCTCTCAATTTATTTCTAAACCACTATGGACATTAGATCTAAAAATTGGATTCATGAAAAAACCCAAAGGGCATGTTGATACCTGTTTTAGGCTGTTGATGAAAACTACCTTTATGAATATATTAAACCTATGGCAAAACCTCATTTAGAAATGTTAATATGGAAACAAAAAAAAAAATCTGAAAATGATGTAATCCATTTATGAATTCAGCTAAAATATCCATAAAACTAAACTGCTATACCTAGTAATTTTCTGTCATTGTACTGTTTATTATAACTTTCTGGTTCACTAGTACTGCAATATGCCACAATTACTTAAGCTATATCTTTAATTAAGCATTAATAAAATATGAGTTAGATAATTATTCCAGCAGTTTTATTATATAATTAGTGAGTAAGTTAACATGAGATTGCATAATGAGATTTCATATAAAATTTAGTATGTGCACATGAGCTTAATTTCATGACAAACCATCCTCAAAACAAAAATAAAGGTTGTTCTGAGTAAATGTTCTCTGAGTTCTAGAAATAATTCCCAAAGAGAAGGAAACTTTCCAAATAGTTGTGTTGTGACATTGTAGAAGCAAAAATAAGTATGTACCATCTGTAGTTTTCAATTTTCGTCTTTGTTCCAGGGTACCCAACCCCCCCTCTATAAAAACTGTCGCATGTAGCAGGACAGGTCATGGTATAACTTGGTTACAGCATAGGAACAAAATGCAATGCCACAGAGCATTTAAATTGTTTGCCCCATCACACCATCTTTCAGAGGTGAGGCCAGATACCCAAACCTCTGGTTAGTTCAGTTCTCTCTTTCCCAATTGCCTCAGCCTCTCTGTAGTAGAAAACATTAACAATTTAATGTTGTGATAAAATAAAAAATATATACACTAAGTTGATTGCTAAGACAATTTAAATCCGTGTTAGAGCATTCGTTTTAAAAACAGTAACCATGACATATGACAAAGTGGGTAAATGAAAAAAAAAAAAAAAAACCCTAAGTGAACCATAATATGAATGAGTACAGAGTAAATCAGGTGGGGTGGAGGGGGTGAGTAATCTAATCTTTCCTTTACTGGTTTGACTTTATCATAAATTATATTTGGTTCTATTTCTAGAATACCAAAATCTGGCCTCAGTACATGTTTATCATTTCTGCAGTATAAAAACTTTTACCTTAGCATTATAATTATTTCAGCTGGTACTTCATTATTTTTCTTAAATAAATGTTCTCTTTATTTAGAACTTAAACTTTTCTTGTTCAGTTTTTTCCTTAGGTGTTTTTGTGGCAATTTTGTTTATATGATGTGTGTAACTAGCCTATAATTACGTTCTCTTGTTTCTAAGTGATTCAGATGATGCTATTCAATTATTCAAGCATATTACTCACATATGACATTTTTAACTTTTTTTTTTTTTCCATTAGGGTCCATGCGCAGCATGGAGCCTAATGTGGGCCTTGAACTCATGACCCTGAGAGATCAAGACCTGAGCTGAGATCAAGAGTCAGATGCTTAACTGAGTCAGTCACCCAGGCTTCCCAGTGGTTTTAACTTCCTAAGAACTTTCTAACAATTTTTATTTCTATCATCTAGTTGTATAATCCTAGAGAGATAAAGAATTACAGAAGTCATGAAAACGTTCTTTGTCATTCTTTCATAGCAACATTACCTATTTGCCACTATAATGGCTTTTGTTTGATCTATGCATACCTAGAAATATAAAGGTATACATACATTCACACACTTATGTGGGTATGCAAATGTGTATTTGTTATATGTATACAATTATGTATAACAGTCACTTTAAAATATACACACATTGGGGAGGTATAGAAAAGTAATATTACGGGTTTTAAACAGGATAGAAATTGTTCCATCAAATGCTTTTGGGAGACTCCATTCAAGTGATAGGATTTTTACCCAATTTATATGGTGAATGATATTAGCATGACTTCTAACATTAAATTCTGTTGTACTCCTGGTGCAAATCCCATTTTTGGTGTCACATTATTCTTTTAAAGTATAATGAATTCCATACCTAAGATTATTCTGTAGTACAGCTACTATGGAAGACAGAATGGAGGTTCCTCAAAAAATTAAAATTAGAACTACCATGTAATAACAGAAGGGATCCGCCTTCTGGGTATATATGTGAAAGAAATGAAGTCACTATCTCAAAGAGCTATCTGCACTCCAATGTTCACTGCAGCATTATTTACAATAACCAAGATACAGAAACCACCTAAGTGTCAATCAAATGGCAAAGTGTTAAAGAACATGTTATTATACTGCTTTTTTTTTAACATCAAAAATTAAAAAGAAGGAAATCCTGCCATCTGCAACAACACAGAAGGACCTTAAGGGCATTATGCCAAGTAAAGTAAGGGAAAGGCGAATACTGTATGAACTGACTTATTTGTGGAGTTAAAGTACACACACACACACACACACACTGTAATGTACAGTGTGGTGACTGAGGTTAAACATATTGTAATACAAATTTAAAACATGTTAGGAAAATAGATCTTAAATTATCACATGAAAATATTATAGTGATGTTGGGTAATGTTAATTTATTATAATCATTTCATAATATAACCATATATCAAATGATTACACTGTACATATAAAACTAATGCAATGTTATTTGTCAGTTTCATCTCAAAAATTATTCTGAAATTAAAAGAGTTTTTTGTGGTAGTAGTGATGGTAGAGAAGTTGCTATCATAACTGCTCTGTGTATGTGTGTGTGTGTGTGTGTGATTTTCAGATTTAGGTATCAAAGTGATACTGGCCTTGTTAAAAAAGATGAAACATGAGGCCTTTCTTTTCTTCTCTGTGCCATTAAAAATGTAGAAGAATAATGGAATAACCTGTTCCTGAGAGTTACAAATTTTTACCTGTGAAACCATTTGGGGCCTGATCTTACCAACTTCTTCCATCGCTATTTGTCTCTTTGGGTTTCCTCTCTCTTTCAGCTCTGATTTAGATAAGATATCATTGATAATTCTACATTCCATAGATTGCAAAATTCTAAGCAAGCATATTATGAGCCTTCAGTTCATTTTACCTTTGACTATTTCCTCGTATTCTATTTTAACTTTTGCTCACATTTCTCCTAAATTAGTCCACTTAATGATTTATCTACTGTATTAAGGAGGAGTATGTACTTTTTTCTAAAGAGCCAGCTGTTCAGTTGGAAAGCAAAAACACTCATCAGAAAAATGTTGCCATAAAGCAGATAACATTTGGACCAAATATCTGTATGAATTTAAAAAGTAAAAATTGGGGGCACCTGGGTGGCTCAGTGGGTTGGGTCTCTGCCTTCAGCTCTGGTCACGATTTCAGGTCCTGGGATCAAGCCCTGAATCGGGCTCCCTGCTCAGTGGAGAGCCTGCTTCTCCTTTTCCCTCTGCCTGACAGCTCTGTCTACTTGTGCTATCTCTCTGTCAAATAAATAAATGAAATATTTTTTGAAAAAGTAAAAATTGAAGGAGCTGCCTCTATCAAATAAAACCACAAGTATAATTACAAGCACTTATAAAGGTACTTAACAGTATACAAGTGCTATGAATAAATTAACTCATTTAATCCTCACTACCTTTCTACCAAGTAAATGATTATTACCTCGATATTAAGCTAAAGAATTAAAGGCCCTGAAAAATTCCAAGTTTACATAGACGGTAAGAGGCAGTAGTGCAAAGTAGGGACATAAAAGCTTGGGAAATCTGTGACAGAGGGAGATGCACTAGCTTTCAGAGAAAAATACAACCTTCTCAGTTATGGTAACTGAAAACTGGTACATTGAAAAGAGAGCAGAAAGGAAACTAGACCCAGTGGAAGCACAATAAATATCATGATGTTAAAGGCAGAGAGAAGCAAGTAAAATGAAAAATTTAAAAAGGAGTTGCAAATCACATAGAAAAAATAAAAGGCAGGTTAAAACATCCAATATAGGTATTAAGTACCCCAAAGAATAGAACTGAAATATATTATAAAAATATTTACAGATAAAATTCAAGAAACCTTGTCAAAAAAAAGAGACTTATCTATAGACACAAAAGGACATTTTCCCATAGACTGACACAGAAGGCTCAATACCATGGCATACCTTAATAAAGTTATTGAAATGAGAAAAGAACCAAAAGGAGGCACTTAGACTAAAAGAGCAAGCTACCTTTAAGGTAAAGATTAAAAAACAACAACAACAACAACAAAAAACAGCCTAACTTTGGACTTCATGGCAATATTCAGTGCCACAAAACAATGGGCAAATACCCACAGAGTTCTCAAGGGGGAAAAAAAAATGACCCAATATTTTAATTTCTCTCATTTGAGAATAAATGGAACTGAAAAAAAAAAAAAGTTTCCATAAGTTCTTAAATAAAGAAATAAAGGACAAATTTCATTTAACCAGGGGGCAAAAAGCCTATTGCAAATGAACCAGCCATGGGTGTTGGTTATTTTAAACGGTAGACTAAAACTAAATATCAGGGTTAGAATTATAGTACAGATTATAAATGGGATAAAGCAAATGTTGGAAGCAAAGGTGAGAGAAGAAGTTTGCAGGCTTCCTTTTTATGTAATAGCTGGTACAAACGTAAGTCTTTAGGAGTTTATAAACCAAGTAAAGATCTAAGTATATTTAAAGGTATAAAATCCAGAAGAAATATAATTAACTAAGAATCAAGTGATGGAGAAGTACAGGGAGTTAGGAATATAATAATTGTGTCACCTCTGAAAACAAAAAGTCAGCTGGTGACTTGAGTAGAAATGGAGAATTAAGTATATTACGTGTTACGGACTGAATGTTTATGTCCCCTGAAAAGTTTCCATGTTGAAATCCTAACCTCCCGATGTGATATTAGGAGGTGCAACCTTTGGGGAGTGCTTAGGTCCCTCCTAAATAGGACTGGTGCCCCTTTAGGAAGGGGCAGGAGAGCCTGCTGTGTCTCTGTGCTCTCCACCATGTGAGAACACAGAAGCTGGTAGGTAGCAAGCAGGAAGAAAGCCCTTATTAGAACGCAACAACAGTGGCGCCCTCATCTTAGACTTCCAGCCTCCATAATTAGGAGAAATCTCTGTTGTTGATAAGCCACCCAGGGTACAGTACTGCTCCATAGCAGCCTGAGCAAAGATTTTACATAAACTTTAATTTTATCTTGACTAAGCCTCTATCGAGGGCATTTAGACAATAACCAACAAAACTAAAATGTGTACCCTTTCACCCTGAGCTTCGGCTTTTAGGCATTTATCACAGATATACCTAAACACGTAATATAAATATTTATGGGATATTTTTTTGTATTACTGTTAGATTGTTACAAAGTCTTTTACTAAGTATCCATAATAAAATTCACTAAATTCTGGTAACTTCAGACAATGAAATGCTCTGTAGTACAATGTCCAAGATGTGTAAGTGAAAATTGAAGCTTACAACAATGTGTATAGTATGCCATCAGGTAGGTCAAAATACTTAAAAAGGAAACCGTATATTTGTGCATGCTTCCATTTGCATAAAATTCCAAACAACAGAATTAGCATGATAGACATGTTTGTCAAGCAGCCCCCCAGTGTGTGCTTAAAAATAAACACTTTTTGGTACTAAGTGGCTCCATAAGAACACAATTGCAATCTCTTAAGATTTTTGCTTTAGTTTGAGCAGAGCAGAATTTATGAGGCATACAGGTATTTAAATGAAATCACAACTCTAATTAATTGAATGCATAAAAGCAAAATGATGCTATGTAAATACACTTAAAGTATAATGACATGTGAATTAACATAAAATAGGAAAGACTCTACATCATACATCTAAACTCTGAAACATGCCCAGAGAAAAGTTAAGATCTCTATACAGATTCCCCAGTACAGGCACAATCTGGCTTGATGTTTCCATTGTTATTCAAAACTGGTTATCAGGAACAGTTGAACCTCCAAATGAAGCTCACAGCAAGTACAAGCTATAAAAAGCATTCGCTTGTCACTAAGAGAATATGAACAGGTTTAGCACATCTACTTTTCCACACTTCAAGTTTTCAAATGAGACTGTAAGGCGATTATCAAGGGATTTTGCAAGAAGATAACTTTCCCTCTAAATCTTTTCATCCAGGCGTGATATACAAATGTGCAATATATCTTTCCCATAATTAAGTAAACTGTTTCCTTGCTTCACAGTTACTCAGCAACAAATGACACCTACGCAGTCTCTCTGGAGGGGAAAAAATTAAGGCTTATTGCCAAGTAAACTCTCAGGAAATGGACATTTTAATTGATTATTCTGGTAGAAAATAATTGAGAAAATACTTTATCATATTTCTTCTTTATAAATCTCTTTTATCTTCTTTTGAATTCTAGTCGTACTGTCAAAAAACTGCATTTTGTTACTTTGTTGTCTTGCCTCAAATGAAAAATGTCTTTCTGGGGAAAACTGTTTAGTCAAAAGAAAACAGGAGGGGTCTAAAGGGAAAAATACATATACATTGAGAAAATATATAGAAAGAGAGACACTCCTTTAGTGACGCTATCACTAATAAACACCAGTTCTGATAAGGTTTTAGAATTTAATAAAAACCCAAATGAGGGTTTAAGACTGTGCAAGATTGTTATATATATGCAATCTTTTGAGTTCCTTTTGGCATCTGTTTGAGAACTTTTCTTTCAGAGTCTGAGTTTAAAAATGGGACACATATTATTTCTGCCTTCAATGAGATCCTAATGTAAATATAGATGTATAAATTTAAAATATAATTAAACTATCAGAAATGCAAAAAATAGTCCACGTATGTCAAAAGATTAAGTAATGTGTTACAACTGGTAGATAGTAAGTGAAATCAGAATTTTATCTGAGAGGATCTCACAGAGTTCACTAAGATAAAAGAAGAGGAAAGTCCAGGCAGCAGGAAAGGCATACACATAACCATGACATGTGACACATCATTGTGTTTTCAAGGAACTGTATAAATAATTGAGTATTGCCAGAAGGTAAACTGTTGAAAATGAGGACTGATAAAGAGATCAGGGATAGAGAATTAAACTTAGGCCGAGTTAAGACAAACCTAAATAAGACAAACTTTAGGAACTGAGGGTTTCATCTTGAGAGAAATGCAAAGTTCTAAAGATCTTTTAGCAGAGGAATAACATCAACTTACCTACCGAAAAAAGGCAAAGCAGTTGCAATTAATAAGTGCCTAACTGTAGGCAAGGAAGCCATAAAAATCACATTATAGCTTTTGAACTAGCCTAACCAACATTTTTCTAATCTTATGCCTGTATTATTTTCACTTTTTGAACAAAAAAATTATTTTAAATATAAAATAATTATTTTGTAATAATTATTTTATAATAATTGTTTTAAATGTAAAATGGTAAACTATAAAAGGCTCTATGCCAAAATTTTTCAGCCACCCTTGTCCACAAGTCATCCAGACTCCCTCCTTGTAGGTAGCTAATAGGACTAGTTTCTGCCCATTTTTCCAGAGATATATACACAGAAATCCTTACATATGCCCCTGCCCTATTTTTTACACAAATAGTTGCATATTAAACATACTGTTTTTCATTTTGCTTCTTCACTAAATGTATTTCAGAGATATTTCTGTCTTAGTGCATCTTCAGTCTCTTTTTAACTACTACCTACCTACATACATACATATAAACTATAACTTAACTGTCATCTATTGACATGAACAGTTGTATCTATAGGTTTCTCTTGCCATAACCTATTGCTGGACAACAAGATACTGTAAAACCTAGTAGCCTAAACCAGTAATTACTGCTGTATCTCACTATTTTGTAGGTCAGGAATTGGAAAACCTTGGAGCAGAAGAACATCCTAGCCGTGATGCATCAAAAGGGGGTCACTTTTTTCCAGTTAATTCATGGGTGGGTGGGTTGGATTGTCCAACATGGCTCAGTCTCTCCTCTAGCACCAAGGAAACAAACTTTCAGTTTTATGATAAGTTGTGGGCACCTAGTGTATAACATCAGGACTATAGTTAATGATACTATACTATGTACTTAAAAGTTGCAAAGAACATAGATCATGAGTGTTCTCACTACAAAAAGAGAAAAAGGTGAGGTAATGGATGTGTTAACTAACCTTATTATAGTAATCATTTCACATTATACATATCTCTCAAATCATCACGTTTTACACATTAAACTATGTTATAGGTCAGATATTTCTCAATAAGGCTTAGGAAAAAAAAAAAAAAACAAAAACAAAAACAGGAAAAAGACCGAAGCACTTGTTGCTGGTATCTTGATTAAGGGCCAGTGCTATTTTGTGGAAATAGTTATCTGTGGCTTTTCACTTCACCCTCTGGGTCCTTGCAACTCACCTAGTGGTCATGTTTTATTTTCCATAACAAACAACCCATTTTGTCTCTTGAGCAACATTTTTAACTTCCTCTCTACTCTTAGACAGTTGAAGACCTGTGGGATTTTATTTTGTTTTGAAATATTTCTGTCCTTTATTCCAAGTTGATAGTACTAATATAATTCTCTTATAAACTTTGTGGGATTTCTATAAATCTTAATAAGGTTCACTACATTGGATTAAAGTCATAACACAAAAGGCAGGTTCCCTTTAACTTGGTATAAAGATCAGGAGGCTACAGAAGAATGATTAAGCTTCCCATAAGGCATTTTGTCTAGTTGAGAGGTTCTATGAGACACGTCCTTAAATCTTCATAACATCTTAGAGAAGCTGGGAATAAGAAACAGTTTTACTCCTAAATGGCAAGATATGACTATCTTTTCTCTAAATCCTATGAGAAAATGGGAGTTTTTCCTTTTGTAGCTCATTTCCCTTCATCTGTACTTTATTATATATGGCTAAAAAATAATAATAATATGGTACTTGAAAAACTGTTCCCAAAAAATGTCTGCCAAATTGGCCAACTTTATATTTATATATTGATATCTATCTATTGATACCTATCAATATCTATACCTATTCACAGATAGATATCAATATATATTATACAAGTGACAATGTTGCCAAACTTCTAGCTAATATATAAAAAAGTTTCACTTTCTCTAGCCTCCAATAACAATTTCCTGATTTCCAAAGTCAATGAAACATGGTTTAAAGTTTATGACAGCACTTCACTTCCATCTATTGAATTCTGTATTGCTTATCTATTCCTGTTAACAAATATGCTAAAATTTAGTGGTTTAAAGCAAAAACAATTTGATTCTATCTCATAATTTCAAAGGGTCAAAAATGGACAGTGCTCAGGTAGGTGACTCCTTCCCACATGAAATCAACAAAAATCTTTTGATGGCATTCAGCTGGCAGATAGGCTGGCCTTAACAGTCTAAGATGGTTATGCACATGTCTGATTGGTCTCTATATTCAAAGCAATTGATATAAAAACCCTAATGTGGTTTGTGAGAAATTTAATGAGCTGACTAAAAAATTTATGTAGAATAACAAAGCCCAAGAATAATTAAAACAATTAAAAATATGCAAGGAAAATTTCTCTACTAAATCTCAAGACTTATTGTTACAATACGTTAACTAAGATGAGTGTTACTGGCATACAATTTGACCCACAGTGCAGAATACAGAGTTAAGAAGCAAAACTACATGCATATGGAAGGTGTATGTGTAAAAAGGAGCATTGTAGAAAACAATTATTCAACAAATTGCCCTAGGAACATTGAATACACACACACACACACACACACACACACAAGACAAGGGACTTCTATATTACATCGTACACACACACAAAATGAACATTTTATATTACCCCAAAATATAGACAGATATTACCCCAAATACTGCCCCAAAATATAGATAGATATTATCCCAAATGTTACCCCAAAATATAGATAGGAGACAGATAAATTCAACCACATTAAATAGCTTTTGTTCAAACACACACACATGAAAAGTGGCAATAAAGTTGAAGATATTTGTGACATATGTAACTGACAAAACTAATTATCTGTGAAGGAAAAGTAGTTAAATGGATGGATGGAGGGAGTTGGGGTGGCAGTAGGGGAAGGGTGGTTTGAGTTGCAAGGGAATATTATCACTTAATAAACTGCAAGAGAAAATGACAATATATATTCAAAGGTATATTCCAAGAAAAATAACTGACAAATACAAAACAACCTCAATTTCATTCATAATCAAGGAGATTTAGATTCATAGTGAGTCATGATTTTCCCCTAAGAGGTATGCAAAAGTAATTGCATTACTAGGTACTGAGGCTTGAAGAAATAATAACTCCAGTGCAATGTAAACTGGTACAACTACTTTGAAAATCAACTTGATATTGTCTTAACACACTTGAACACTTAATACACTACACACTCACACACTATACAATCACAGGTATAGCACAGTGTTTCAATAAGTATGCCCCAAGGACAGGTACTGGTTCTCTATTCATTAAAAATGGAATGAGATAAAGAGCTTGTACCAGAATATAAACAAACAATACTTCATTGAGGAAATCTGGAAACAGCAACTTGGCTGAATTAAAGGGTGGAACTGTAATGACAGTTTGAGTGCAAGCTCCATATCTCATTCTAGATTGGATTTTTCAATAGCACGGGCCTAAAACATTTGTGTTTGATACTAATTAGCGGACCATGAAATAAGTTTCTAAAGTTACCTGGGACCCACTATATATGTTATACACACACACACACACACACACACACAAACACACAGTTGTAATCAAGAACTTTCTTCTGTAGGTTCCTGCTAAAAATTTTTGAAAATATTCCTAAATAAATCCTATATTCTAGAAGACATATAGAAAGATTAAAATTATATAAAGTATCTCCTCCAACTACAACAGAATGTAATTAGAAATAAAAGATATTTAGAAATTCACAGATGTGGAACTTAAACCATATACTCTAATTGCCCAATAGATCAAAAAAGAAATCACAGGGAAGTTTGATAATACTTTGAGATAAATGAAGATACAACATATCAAAACTTACGGGATACTGTGAAAACAGTGCTCAGAGGAAAATTCACAGTTACAAGTGCCCAAATTAAAAAAGAAGATAATATTCAATCAATCATTAAATCATCTCACCTTAAGAAATTAAGGGGGAAAATGTGCAATCTAAATGCAAAACAAGCAGAAGGAAAGAATTAGTAGAGATGAAATAAATATATGGAATATAAAAAGGAAAAAGAAAAATGTTGATTCTTTACAATCATTGAAAAAATTGTTAAGTATTTAGCTAGACTGAATAAGCAAAAAACAAGAAGTCTCAAATTACTAAAAACAGGGGAAAAAGGTGACATTACAGACGCACTGAACTTACAGAAAATTTTAAGTGAATAGGAAAAAAGAAATGCCAACAAATTAGATATCCTAGATTAACAGACAAATTTTAAGAAAGATACAAGTTTCTGATATTGACAGAAAATTTTTCTGATATAACAGAAAATTGGCATAGACTTATAACAAGAAAAGTGTGAAGGATTTTTTTTTTTTTTTGCTTTTACTAAATTTTCTTTTTTTTTTTTCTTTTAATTTTTTTTTATTTTTTATAAACATATATTTTTATCCCCAGGGGTACAGGTCTGTGAATCACCAGGTTTACACACTTCACAGCACTCACCAAATCACATGCCCTCCCCAATGTCCATAATCCCAACCCCTTCTCCCAAACCCCCTCCCCCCAGCAACCCTCAGTTTGTTTTGTGAGATTAAGAGTCACTTATGGTTTGTCTCCCTCCCAATCGCATCTTGTTTCATTTATTCTTCTTCTACCCACTTAAGCCTCCATGTTGCATCACCACTTCCTCATATCAGGGAGATCATATGATAGTTGTCTTTCTCCGCTTGACTTATTTCGCTAAGCATGATACACTCTAGTTCCATCCATGTTGTCGCAAATGGCAAGATTTCATTTCTTTTGATGGCTGCATAGTATTCCATTGTGTATATATACCACATCTTCTTGATCCATTCATCTGTTGATGGACATCTAGGTTCTTTCCATAGTTTGGCTATTGTGGACATTGCTGCTATAAACATTCGGGTGCACGTGCCCCTTTGGATCACTACATTTGTATCTTTAGGGTAAATACCCAATAGTGCAATTGCTGGGTCATAGGGCAGTTCTATTTTCAACATTTTGAGGAACCTCCATGCTGTTTTCCAGAGTGGCTGCACCAGCTTGCATTCCCACCAACAGTGTAGGAGGGTTCCCCTTTCTCCGCATCCTCGCCAGCATCTGTCATTTCCTGACTTGTTGATTTTAGCCATTCTGACTGGTGTGAGGTGATATCGCATTGTGGTTTTGATTTGTATTTCCCTGATGCCGAGTGATATGGAGCACTTTTTCATGTGTCTGTTGGCCATCTGGATGTCTTCTTTGCAGAAATGTCTGTTCATGTCCTCTGCCCATTTCTTGATTGGATTATTTGTTCTTTGGGTGTTGAGTTTGCTAAGTTCTTTATAGATTCTGGACACTAGTCCTTTATCTGATATGTCGTTTGCAAATATCTTCTCCCATTCTGTCAGTTGTCTTTTGATTTTGTTAACTGTTTCCTTTGCTGTGCAAAAGCTTTTGATCTTGATGAAATCCCAGTAGTTCATTTTTTCCCTTGCTTCCCTTGCCTTTTGCGTTGTTCCTAGGAAGATGTTGCTGTGGCAGAGGTCGAAGAGGTTGCTGCCCGTGTTCTCCTCAAGGATTTTGATGGATTCCTTTCGTACATTGAGGTCCTTCATCCATTTTGAGTCTATTTTTGTGTGTGGTGTAAGGAAATGGTCCAATTTCATTTTTCTGCATGTGGCTGTCCAATTTTCCCAGCACCATTTATTGAAGAGGCTGTCTTTTTTCCATTGGACATTCTTTCCTGCTTTGTCGAAGATTAGTTGACCATAGATTTGAGGGTCTATTTCTGGGCTCTCTATTCTGTTCCATTGATCTATGTGTCTGTTTTTGTGCCAGTACCATGCTGTCTTGATGATGACAGCTTTGTAATAGAGCTTGAAGTCCGGAATTGTGATGCCACCAACGTTGGCTTTCTTTTTCAATATCCCTTTGGCTATTCAAGGTCTTTTCTGGTTCCATATAAATTTTAGCATTATTTGTTCCATTTTTGATGATTAATCATCAAAACTCAAACCCAGATGAATTCACTGACAAAATCGATCACACGTTTAAATAAGAATTATGACCAAGTGTTTTTTTGTCAAAAATACCAACTGTAGAAGACAAAGGAATACTTTAACTCTGAAACCATCATTACCTAGATGCCAAACCAAATCAAAACATCACAAGAAAATAAAACTACATACTAGTATCCCCACTAAATAAAGGCAAAATCCTCAACAAAATACTAGAAACCAAATGCAACAGCATATAAAAAAGAATATTCACCATGACCAAGTAGGATTTATCCCAGGAATGCTAGGTTGGTTTAAATATGATTTACATACATATGATTTACATGTATGATTTACATACATAATATGATTTACATAGATACATAAAAAAGACACCTGACAAAATATAACATCCTTTAATGTCAAAAAGACTCAAACTAGTAACAGAGAGAAACTTGTCCCACCTGATAAAGATTAAAGAAAAAAAAAAGACACAGAACACAACACTAAAAGACTGAAAGCTGTACTCTTAATATCAGGAATGAAACAATGATGCCTATGCTAGCCACTTCTATTCAATGTTGCACCAGAGGTTCTGGTCAGGGCAATTAGGGAAAAATAAATAAGTAAATAATAAAGACATCCTCATTGGAAAGGAAGAAACTATATCTGTAGTTGACGAGATTTATAAATAGATAACCCCAAGGAATCTACAAAAACACTAATACATTAGAGCAAACAAATAAGTTCAGTAAAGTTGAGGGGTAAGGATTATTATACAAACATCAATATATTTCTGCTTATTATCAATGAATAATCTAAAAGAAATGTTTAGCATTTGTAACAGTATCAAAAAAATACTTAAAGATTGACTTAATGAACGTAGTATAAGACATACATATTGAAAACTATCAAACATTGTTGAAAAGAATTAAAACCATATATACAGAAAGACATTTCATGTTCATGAATGGGAAGATTAATATTGTAGTGATGGCAGCATTCTACAAATTGATCTACAGATTCAGTGTGATCTCTTTCAAAGTTACACTTCCTTTTTATATGAACTGATCCTAAAATTCATGTAAAATTTTAAGGGAATAAGAATAGAGTACAAGAATAGTCATAATAATCTTTAAAAAAGAAGAACAAAGATGAATGATTCATATTCTTCATACTGTAGCTACTATAAAACTATAGCAGTCAAGATAATGTGGGACTTCCATAAAAATAGATTAATAAATCAAAAGATAAGAATTGAGAATCCAGAAATAAATCCATCCATCTATGCTCAATTGATTTTTTTCATGAGAGTCCTAAGACCATTTGTATTTGTTTCCCATTGCTGCTGTAACAAATTAGCACAAACTGAGTAATTTCTAAATAGATTTTTTTTTTTTTTTTTACAGTTTTAGAGGCCAGAAATTCAAAACCAATGTGTCAGCAGGGTCTTACTCCCTCTGGATTCTCTAAAGTAAAATATATTCTTCGAGCCTTCCAGTTTCCAGTAGTTGATACTTTTACTGGCTTGTGGCCATACCATTCCAATCTCTGCCATTACCTTCAC
This sequence comes from Mustela nigripes, assembly GCF_022355385.1. Taxonomy (NCBI): domain Eukaryota; kingdom Metazoa; phylum Chordata; class Mammalia; order Carnivora; family Mustelidae; genus Mustela; species Mustela nigripes. The sequence goes on from NC_081571.1 coordinate 52,725,139, forward strand.
ATAGCCTCCTTCTCTGTCTGTCTTTCTTTCTGTTTCCTATGAAGGCACGTGTCAACAGGGCCTACCCTGATAATATAGGATAATTTCATATCAAGATTTAATTTAATAGCATATACAAAGATCCTCTTCCCCCAAAATATCACGTTCACAAGTTCTGGGGATTAGGATAGGACCTATCTTTTGAGGGGTCACCATTCAACCCACTATGTTATTCAACCCTCTATGTGGTGAGACAGATTACCACACAGGGGGAGCCCACATGGGAATATGAATCGCCATAACAATGGGCTTGGACAGAGAGCCCAAGTTTTTTGAGTTCTTGCAACCAACAGCTCTGTTGGGCTCCCCGCCGAGGGGAGGAGGCGCCCGGGCCAGCCGGAGGCCTCTCCTTGGGGCTGAGCGGGATGGCGAGTGTCGCGAACCCGGAACGCACCCACAGAAGACACCGGGCTCGGGGGATCTGTCGAAGCAGGATCTCACTTTATTGAGCGGGGTTGCAGCTTATATTGGGTAGGGGATGGGAAATGAGGTCAGCGGGGTGAGAGCCTATGGGGTTTGGTTACGTAGTCAGTAACTGGGTAGGGTGTGTTGGGCGAGAGGAGGAAATATCAGCGATATGCAGAACCGAAACCGCCACGTTGGCGCCAATACTGCCACGGTGGCGCCTTTTCTAGCCGGAAGAGAAGGTAGGCCAGCGCCATCTTTGCTGTGCCCAACATTTCCCCCTTTTGTTTTTGTAGGCATGACTTCTGTCTTAGGTTGCCAGTGGTGAGGTAACAGACTTACTCGTCATTGAGGGTCATACAGCAAAGGTATGTCCTCTGTCTTAGGTTGTTCTGTCCCTCCCATTGGTCTTACCCGTCATTGAATATCATGCAGCTACAAGGGGAACTTTCCTCTAAGGCCTGTCTTAGGTTGCTCCCGGTCTTCACGGGGTCTTACCCGTCATTGGCCAATAAAGGTCGTTGGCGCTATTAGTAGGTGTCTTCATCATGGGCGGCCAATTTCTGATAATGTACTTGGACATTCATTAATTGAATGGCTTCCATCCTCTTTTGCACGAATTGGGCCAACTTTGTTTATAATGCAGGGGCCAAAGGAAACTAGGAGGAGTAGGGTTAAGATGGGTCCCAGGAAGGGGAGGACGAAGGGGAGTAGACCATTAAAGCCTGTCCAAAAACACTGCCTTTTTAAGCTCCTTAAGGTGCCCAGGCTCCCATGGGTACCATGGAGCTGGATGGTTACCCCCTGGGTTAACATTAGTGGAGGGGGGTCGCACAGGGGGGCTCTTACTTCGAGGTTTGGGTTGGAGATCTGGGGGCCAAGGGGCTTCATCAAAAGGGTTTAGAGGGGGATAGAGTTTTTGGGGTCTAGCGGAGGGGCCGTCAGGAATGTTTGAGGCGGGAGTGGGAGACTTCTCTTGTGGCTTGTCTGATATAGTCGGAGTGGGCATCCCAGAAGGGAGTTTGGTTGCCTCGGATTGGGAAGGGGGAGGGGTGCAAGATTTCGGGGGGCAAGGTGACTCCTTAAGCCCCTTTGGGGGTCTGGGTGGAAAACAACTCTTTAGTGCCGCCAGAGTAGGATATGTACCCAAAGGGGGTATCTCCCCCCTGTTTACGTGGGCTTTATGGATTAGCTGTTCAATATGATCCCACGTGTCCCAATCAAAAAGGTTACCTTCTGGAAGCCAAGGAGCCACCTTAACAAAGGCCTCCCATGTCTTAAGGGCTTGGGAATCGGTGAGGGAAAGACCGCGGCTTCTCAAAAGGAAATGCAGGGATTTGAGGGCAGGGTCACTTTTGGAAGATGACTGCCCCATAATTTATGGGGGTACACTCACCCGAAGACCGATTGGCCCATCAGCGAGAAGAACGAGGAGAGGGTCCTCACACGGGGCACCAGTTGTTGGACTCCGGTAGGTTTTGCGGGCCGACAGGCACGAGGAGAGCGTCCGGGCCAGCCAGTAGCTCCCCTTGGGGCTCCCTCCCCCAGAAGACCAGCCCAAACTTCCCTGACTCAGGAGTTGTCTAGTCTCAGTTCTGGTGGTGGTGGCAACAGGTCTCATTTCACAAGCAGACCATACTACAACTAGTTGAAACTCACTACATTCAGGCCAGGGACCAAACACTGCCCACAACAGACAAAGAGAGGCTCTGCAGATGATTGGTCTGAAGGATAAAGTAGCCAGAACACAACAGCAGAGCAAATGCAGCACACAATAGAGATATTCCCAAAAGTACCATACTCTTTGGAATGGGAGACACTACATTGCAGGGCACTATAGGAAATTATCTTTATAAGGTCAATACTTTCAAGAGCGGGAGACACAGCTGACTTTCATAACACAGAGAAACAGGCAAAGAGACTTAGACAAAATGAGAAGACAGAGGAATTTGTACCAAATGAAAGAAATGGACAAGGCTATGATCTAACCTAAACTGATATAATTAACATGCCTGATGAAAAATTTAAAGCAATGGTCATAAGGATCCTCAATGAACTTGTGAAAATAATGGAAGACATCAGTGAGACCATTAACACAAAGATAAAGAGTAACACAGCAGAAACAGGTCTCATGAGAAACATGTTTGATGGGATGAATAGCAGGCTTGAAAAAGCAAAGGAATAAATTAATGACCTAGAAGAGGGAGTAATGAAAATTAATCAAGCTGAACAAAAGAAGAGGGGGAAAGAACTAATCAAAACAAGAATATAGTTAGGGAACATTATAGGAGTCTCAGAGGAAAAAGAGAGAAGGTGGGGGCGAGAAAGTATTTGAAGAAATAATAGCTGAAAACTTCCCTAATCTGGAGAAGGAAATAGATATTGAGATCCAGGAGGCACAGAGAACCCCCAACAGAAATCAACAAAAGCAGATCCACATCAAGACATGCTATAAATGGTAAAATATAATGATAAAGAAAAATATTAAAAGAAACAAGGCAAAGGAAGACAATTACATACGAAGGAAGCCCCAAAGGGGTATCAGCAAATTTTTCACCAGAAACTTACCAGGCCAGAAAGGAGTAGCATGATATATTCAAAATGATGAACTGGAAAAACCTGCAGCAAGAAAACTCTATCCAGCAAGGCTATAATCAGAATAAGAGAGATGAACCATTCCCAAACAAAACTAAAAGAGTTCATGACCACAAAACAAGCCCTCTAAAAATTATTAAGAGGTATTCTTTGAGTGGAAAGGAAATATTAGAAATGACAGTATGAAGGTAGAAACACAAAAGCTGTAAAAATTAACATTTCTGTAAAACAAAATGAATGAAAATAAATAAAAAATCAATCAAGAAACTTACAAAATAAAAAAACCTAATATATGACACCATATATCTAAAACATGGGAAGGAAAGTATTGAAACAATGGATTCAAACTTAAATGATCTTCAACTTAACACAGCTGTTATATGCAGAAGATGTTATAGACAAACCTAATGACAAGCACAAATCAAATACCATTAATAAATATGCAAAGAATAAAGAGAAAAAAATCCAAATATATCACTAAAGAAAACCAGCAAACTATGAAAAAGACAAGAAAGGACCAGAGAAAAATCTTCAGAAATAATAACCACAAAACAAATAACAAAATGTCAATAAATCCTATTACATACCAATTATTACTTGAAATGCAAGTGGACTAAATGCTCCAATCAAAAGACATAGGTTGACAGAGTGGATAAAAAAAAAACCCAAAACACTCATCTATATCCTGCCTATAAGAGACATATTTTAGACCTAAATACACCTGCAGATTTTAAAGAGAGGGGATGGAGAAACATTAACCATGCAAACAGATAGAAGTATTGCTACTCCAACTTATAGCAGGACAAAAAAACTTTCTTATAGCAGACAAAACAACTTTAAAAAAAGACTTTAACAAGACAAAGAAGGACACTGTATAATAATAAAGGGTACAATCCAACAAGATATAACAATTATAAATATTTATATACCCAAATACATGAAATCATCAAGAAAAAAGATTAGTTTCTAAATGATAATAATAATAGTAAGGGACTTTAAAACCCACTTATATCAATGGATAGATCATATAAACAGAAAAATCATTAAGAAACAATGGCTTTAAATGATACACTGGACCAGACAGATTTAACATATATTCAGAACATTAAATCCTAAGATAGCAGAAAACACAGTCTTTTCAAGTGCATGTGGAACATTCTGCAGAATCCTGGGCCACAAAACAAGCCTCAACAAGTTTAAGATCAAAGTCAAACCATGAATGTTTTGTGACACAATGCTATGAATCTATAAATCAACCACAAGAAATAATTTGGAAAGAGTACAAATACATGGAGATTAAATAACATGCTACTAAACAATGAATGTGTCACCAGGAAATCAAAGAAGAAATAAAGTATATGGAAACAAATGAAAATGAAAACAATGGTTCAAAATCTTTGGGACATGGCAAAAGAGGTTCTGAGAGGGAATTATACAGCAATATAGGCCTAGCTGAAGAAGAAAAAAAAAATCTCAAACAACCTAATCTTTCACTTAAAAGAAGCTAGAAAAAGAACATATAAAACCTAAAAACAGCCGAGGTAGGAAATAAAGAATGGAACAGAAATAAATGACCTAGAAACTAAAATTATACACACACACACACAAAAAAAAAAACCAAATTGATGAAACAAGGAACTGTTTCTTTGAAAAAGAAATCAATAAAATCGATCAACTTCTAGCCAGATTTACCAAGGGGGGGGAAAAAAAAGAAAAATAAAAAGGACTCAAAATCACAAATGAGGAGAAATAACAACCAATATCACAGAAATACAAACAATTTTAATAGAATATTATTAATAACCATATGCCAATAAATTGGTCAACCTGGAAGAAATGGATAAATTCCTAGAAACATATAAGCTACCAAGTGATAGAGGAAGAAGCAGAAAATGTGAAAAGATCAATAACTGCAAAAAAATGAATCTGTAATCAAAAAACTCCCAACAAAAAAGTCTAGGACCAGATGACTTCAGAGGTGAATTCTACGAAACAAAAAAATTAACTATTCTTCTCAAACTATTAAAAAAAAATAGGAATAGAAGGAAAACTTCCAAATTTCTTCTATGAGGCTAGCATTACCCTGATACCAAAACCAGATAAAGATACCACATAAAGAGAGAACTATAGGCCAGTGTCTCTGAGGAACACAGATAAAAAAATCCTCAACAAAACACCAGTAAACCAAGTTGAACAACACATTAAGAATTCATTCACCACAATCAAGTAGGATTTATTCCTGGTTTGCAAGGGCGGTTCAATATTCACAAAATCAATATGATACATCACATTAATAAGAGAAAGGATAAGAATCATATGATCATTTCAATAGATGCAAAAAAGCATCTGACAAAAACATAACATTTATTCATGACAAAGAACCCTCAACAAAGTAGGTTTAGAGGGAATATACCTCAACGTAATAAAGACCATATATGAAAAACCCACAACTAACATCATTCTCAATGGGGAAAAACAGAGGTTTTCCCCTAAGGTTGGGAACAAGACAAGGATGTCCATTCTCACTACTTTTATTCAACATAGTACTGGAAGTCCTGGCTGAAGCATTCAGATAACAAAAAAGAAATAAAATGCATCTATACTGGTAAGGTGGAAGTAAAACACTCACTATTCATAGATGACATAATGCTCTATATAAAAAACCTGAAAGACTCCACCAAAAAAACAAAAACAAAAACAAAAAAACAATACTAGAACTGATAAATACAGTCCCAGGAGAGAAAATTAACACATAGAAATGTGTTGCATTTCTATACATGAATAATGAAGTAACAGAAAGAGAAGTTAATAATCCCACTTACAACTATACCTGAAGTAGTAAGATACCCAGGAATAAACCTAGATATAGATGAAAGACTTGTAGTCTGAAAGCCATAAAACACTGTTAAAGAAACTGAAGATGAGACAAAGAAATGGAAAGACATTCCATGTTCATGGATTAGAAGAATATTGTTAAAATGTTTATACTACCCAAAGCAATGCATATATTTAATCAATATCCATCAAAATCCCAACATCATTTTTTGTAAAACTAGAACATACAATCCTAAAATTTGTATGGAACCATTAAGGACCCTGAAAAGCCAAAGCCAAAGCATCTTGAAAAAGAAAAGCAAAGCTGGAGGCATCACAATTCCAGAGTTCAAGTTATATTACCAAAGCTAAAGTAATCAAAACAGTATGGTAGTGGCACAAAAACAGACACATAGATCCACAGAACAGAATAGAAATTCCAGAAATAAATCTATAATTATTTGGTCAATTAATCTTTGACAAAGTGGGAAAGAATATCCAATGGCAAAAGGACAGTCTCCTCAACCTATAGTATTGGGGAAATGGAGCAGCAACATGTAAGAAATGAAACTGTACCACTTTCTTATGCCACACATAAGAATAAATTTGAATGGATAAAAGACCTAAATGTAATACCTGAAACCATAAAAATCCTAAAAGAGAGCACAGGCAGTCAGTGGCCATAGCAACTTTTTTCTAGATAGTTCCTCTGAGAAATGGAAACAAAAGTAAAATATTGGGACTACATCAAAATAAAAAGCTTCTGCATAGCAAGGGAAATAACTGAAAAAATCTAAAAGATAAACTATGGAATGGGAGGAGATATTTGCAAATGACATATCTGATAAAGGGTTAGTATGCAAAATATAGAAAGAAATTAAAATCTCAGCACACCAAAACAAATAGTCCAATTAAAAATAGGCAGAAGTCGGGGCACCTGGGTGGCTCACTGGGTAAAAGCCTCTGCCTTTGGCTCAGGTCGTGATCCCAGGGTTCTGGGATCGAGCCCCACATCAGGCTCTCTGCTCAGTAGGAAGCGTGCTTCCCCCCTCTCTCTTTCTGCCTGCCTCTCTGCCTACTTGTGATCTCTGTCTGTCAAATAAATCAATAAAATCTTTAAAAAAAAAATAGGCAGCAGTCATGAACAGAGATTTTTTCAAAGACAACATCCAGATGGCCAACAGATACATGAAAAGATCCTTATGATCTGTTATCAGGAAAATGCATATCAAAACTACAATCAGATATCACATCACATTTGTCAGAATGGCCAAAGTCAATAACACAAGAAACAATAAGTATTGGTGAGGACATGGAGAAAAAGGAATCCTCTTGCACTGTTGGTGGGAATGCAAATTGGTATAGCTGCTGTGGAACACAGTATGGAGATTCCTTAAGAAGTTAAAGAAAACCTTAGAAAAAAATTTAAAAAAACCTTAGGAATCAGCAATCACACTATTAGATAATTACCCAAAGAACACAAGAATGCTAATTCAAAGGAGTACATGCACCCCTACCCTATTTTTTTTAAAAGATTTATTTATTTGACAGACAGAGATCACAAGTAGGCAGAGAGAGAGAGGAAGAAGCAGACTCCCTGCTGAGCAGAAAGCCTGATGCAGGGCTTGATCCTAGGACCCTGGGATCATGACCTGAGCCAAAGGCAGAGGCTTTAACCCACTGAGCCACCCGGGCACCCCCATACACTATGGTTTTAGCATTGTTTACAATAGCCAAGTTACAGAAGCAGTGCAAATGTCCATTGATTGATGAATGGATAAAGAGGTGGTATATACAGACAATGGAATATTATTCAGCCATAAAAATAAAGAAATCTTGCTACTCACAAGGACATAGATCAAACTAAAGAGTATAACACTAAGTGAAATAAATCAGCCAGGGAAAGACAAACACCATATGATTTCACTTACATGTGGAAACTGAGAAACAAAACAAGCAAGCAAAGGGAAAGAGAGAGACAAATCAAGAAGCAGATTCTTAACTGTAGAGAACACACTGACGGTTATCAGAGGGGAAGTCGATGGGAGGATGGGTGAAATTGGTGATGGGGATTAAGGAGTGCACTTGTCATAAAGAGCACCAGGAGATTATAAGAAAAAACAAACAAAAGAGCTTTCCTTCAGTTAAAAAAACAAAAACAAACAAACAAACAAAACCACATCATGGTTAAGTAAAACAAGCCAGACACAGCTGGAAATGTTTCAAACAGGAAAATCCAAAAATATAGTTGGTTGCCAGGAGCTGCGAGAAGGAAAAAATTACTGATTGTTAACAGGCAGGAGTTTCTTTTGGTGGTGATAAAACCATTCTGGAATTAGATATTGCTGCTGGTTGCACAAATTTGGGAATTTACTAATGAGTAAATTATACATTTTTAACAAATGATTTTCATATTATGTGCATTTTAGCTCAAAAAACTAAAATAAGTTTTAAAAAAATAAATGAAGTACAGCTACCTACACCATGGATGAAAATTATAAAATTTTAACTAAATTTTATTTTTAAATCCTAGAGACACCAGATGTAAGAAGTTTCCATTTTTGTACAACTTAAACATGAGAAATTCTAAAAGGGAAATGAATAACAAAAATAAAATTTGGGAATTTAATTGTGGGAGTAGCCCAAAAACATATGCAGAACTAATAGGGACACCTGGGTGGAGCAGTCAGTTAAGCAGCCAACTCAATTTCTGCTCAGGTCGTGATCTCAGGGTCCTTGGATAGAGCCCTGGATGCAGCTCTGTGCCCAGCAGGGAGTCTGTTTGAGACTCTCTCCCTCTTGCTCTGCTCCTCCCACCCTGGAAACTCTCTCTCTCTATATATATATATATATCGCTCTCTCAAATAAACAAATAAAATCATTTTTTAAAAAACCCTACTGGTAATATTTCATGTCTTCTGCCCATTTCTTGATTGGATTATTTGTTCTTTGTGTATTGAGTTTGCTAAACCTGGTGATTCACAGACCTGTACCCCTGGGGATAAAAATATATGTTTATAAAAAATAAAAAATTAAAAAAAAAAAAATAAAATAAAAAAAAAAATAAAAAACCCTACTGGTAATATTTTTATTAAAAATGGTGTATGTTTGAATGTGTTAAGTTTAAGTATGCTTTTTACTGAATATATAGTTTTAGCATCCTTTAAAATATTTTATAATAAAAACATTTAAGTGACTTGCAGCTTTAGGTGGCTGGGAAAATGCTAGGGTTGCTAGTAAAAACAGTGGTGTTAAAAGCAGATGATCTGTCATTTCATGACATGGGTCAGCCTTCCTTCTTTTAGTCAATCTGCATCACCAGCCTCCACTAGTGATTGCTTCTTAGTCACCAATTTGTTGATGCCCAGCCAGCTGAGTCAGGAGCTGTGCTTTTTATAGATCTGGAGCATCAAAAATGAGTCATCTATTCCCTTCTGTTACAGTTCATTTCAAAATTCTTTCACTCCCCATCAGCTAAAATTAATCTGCCTTATATCTAAGCAGTTATCAGCTATTATGCTGTTTAATATTTTAAATTCTTAATTTCCCTTAAGTTGTGATGTCCTGTGATTCCTGATTTGTTACAGGAAAGTACTTCATTGCGTCATAAGAAGGTTATACACTGGATGAGAGCAAAAACATCCTTGCCAAGAGTATGTCGATTTGGACTTTCTAAGTTCAGGTTAAGGAAGTCACCTTGAAAAACAAATTTATTGTAAGAAGGGTTTTGTTTTTTTAAATTATCATTTTGGGTTTTTAAAGGGTTTGGTTTTTAATTCTAAAAGCTTTATGACTTCATCATAAGGGACAGCTCATGGGAGAAGAGGCTACAGTAACTCTTCAGGTTTGGGGATGCAGTTTGGTAAGGGAAGAGGCAAGCTGATTCAAGAAGAGAGGTTAGAAATGAAGTCTCAATTCCCAGCCTTGGGATAAAGCATAAGGTGGAGAAAATTACACAAAGGAGAGGAGACATAGGCTGTGTGAGCTTGCAGACTCTTCAGCAAAATAATCATTAAACTGATAAAAATTACCAAACTACAAGTATTTAAAAATCTCTGGAAATTGACCTTAGATTAAGTAATTAATTGAGAAGCATTTATTTAAGTAAGTTTACAGAGTGTTAGCACAAGTAGTGCTAATCTGTGGCATTTAGGTTAGGAAATGCTCCCATCACCCATACCCCACTTCCTACTCAACTTTCCAAAAGGTTTATTCTGGTTGGGCAGGCCAAGAAGAGACTGGCTCCCTTTTCCCTTCTCCTCTCCCACCCTCTCTCCCAATTAGAAGGCAATGGTTTCACTCTGAAAGAGTTCCCTCAAAGCCAAACCTAAGATCTAGGTTTCAGAAGATGCATACCTAGAGGGTACAGCCAAGGAGATAGGGTCTCCCGCCTACTCTACTTCACTTACAGGCCAAAGGCTCTATCCTGGTCAGACAATGGCATACCAGGACAACAAGACTTGGGTCTTCCATTGCCTCTGCCTTATCCCCCAAACCCAGCATCTGTTCATAGGACATAAGTTCCAGGTCAGTTAGGATAACTTAAAAAAAAGGAGACTACCATTTTCCCAAGCTCCCTCTTAGGGCAAAAAAATAATAATAATAAACAATAAAAAATAAATAAAAATAAAAATCACTCTGGGAGAAGCAGACCCTAGTCTATTCCCCTTCCCAGCACTGTAAACAAAATTTCTTTTTGGGGGAAGGAGGATGGGGAGCAAGATTTGAGGCCTGGCAGTTCCATAGCACTGCCTTGGGGGGCTGACTTAATCTGGAACAGAGAATACAGGAACTCCTTCATACAAGCTTACTCTGTCCAATAGAGTCTTAATAATATACAATTACAGAAGCAATTAGATACTGGTAGCATCGAACAAATAGTAGACCCATCAGAAATTTCACAAGGAAGGGCATAAGGGAAAAAAGACAGCCAAAAAAGACCCTGAAAGGATCACATTTATCCCTACTAGTCTGAAAGGCTGTACATATAAACTAGGGTACATCCACTCTGAAGCAATTGAACTGTTAATCCCTGGCTAAAAGCAGTGCAGATTTGAAATCTTCCTGAAATGGGTGGATTCTTTTTTTTTTTTTTAATAAAGCTTTGTAGTTTATTATAATTTTTTCCAAATATAACTTTTAGTTACATTTTTTTCAAAAGATTTTTATTTATTTATTTGACAGACAGAGATCACAAAAATGGGTGGATTCTTACTGGCTCAGAAGGCTTACTCACAGTCCTTAATCCATCACTGACTGAAAACTAACCTACACTGACCCAGGAGCAATTTCTAGTTCTAGTAAACTATAAGAGATAAAAATTCTAGGCATAATTCTATAAAATTAGGCATAATTCTATAAAAATTCTAGGCATAATTCTAGGCAAAATTCTAGACATAAAAGATTGCACACTTGAGAAATGGACTTCACAAAATTAATCCAAGCAATGTGCTAAACAAAAAGAACCAAGCAACAATAAGTCCCAGAAACTACAAACATTGTATAAAATGTCTAGTTATGAAAAAAAAAGAGACATGCAAAAAACAGAAGGTGTGATCTATACATAAGACAATCAGGCAATATGTTAATACTATTGAGGAATCTGTATGTTGGGCTTAGCAAAGATTTCAAGTGAACAACTACAAGTTGTACGAAGAACAAGGGAAATCACTCAAGAGAAAGAGGAAAAGAAGGGAAAGAAAAGAAAAAGGAAAAGGGAAAGAAAAAGGGGAAAGAAATGGAAAAGAAAAAAGAAAATGAGGAAAAGAGAAGAAGGAAAAGAAAAAAAATAGGATTCAAATACAGAATAATAAACATACAGAAAATACCCTCAAAAAAGGACATTCTAGAGTTAATATGTACAATAACTGAAGTGAAACATTAATTTACTAAAGTGGACTCAGAAGTAGGTTTGACCAGCAGAAGAATCTGAGAACTTGAAGGGGGGAAAAAAAAATTCTAGAGATTATCCAATATAGAGAAATAAAAATATAGTAAGAAAAGATGAACAAAAACATGGAAAACTTTGAAACATCATAAAGATAAGCAACATCTAAAATATGAATATAAGAGAAAAAGGAGAATACAAAAAATTGTTTCAAATAAAATCACTGAAAACTCTCTAAATATGATAAACATTAATCTGCACATCCAAAAATTCAACTTGCTCCAGTAGAATATACACAAAGTGATCCACATCTAGATAAATAATCAAGATATTGATATCTAAAGACAACAAGAAGATCTTGAAAGCAGGAGAAAATGGACTCACCATACAGTGGGACTAAAGTTCAAAGAGCAAAGTTGCTAATTTTAGAAAATAAGGCTTCTCAATAGGTGTTCAAAGTAGGGATTGTTCAGACACTTTATACCTGTAGTGTTTTTGAAACAAACGGACTTAGTAAATTCAATTTTTTTCCCCTTAAAGCAAGCATCAAGTCTTGAAGATTTGTACCAAAAATAGTTCTAACCAAACTCAAGGAACATGCTGAGGCAACTCCAAATATAACTCTTCCAAGGAGATGAAAAAGAGCCCTTCCCTTATTCACTTTGTGAAACTGGTATAACTTTAATACCTTTTCTACTTGGAAAGGTCCCCTCTTTCTCATGAGTTTAAAGAGGTTTTCAGAAGATGTTTCAAGTCACCCAGGATGGCAAATTCCTTGCCATTGATCATCAATAGTTTATCAACAGACACTGATGCACAGAGATCTAGATCACATCACTAATAGTGTCAAAGTTTGGAATTGAGGTTTAAATGTCTGGTTCCAGAATTCATGCTCACATTCCTCGCTAAATACTTAGCACCCACAAAACAAAACTCACTAAATACTTAGCATCCACAAAAATAAAACAAAACTCGCTAAATACTTAGCATCCACAAAAACAACCTCCTTTATTTTTCTAGCATTTTATACAAATTTATATTATATATGAAATTATGACTTGGCACATATAGTTTTAAAGAACTCTTAAAAACACTTTTCCTAGTATTATGTTTTAGATTTATATTATATATAAAATTATGACTGCACATATATTTTTTAAAGACTGTTAAAAAAGACTTAATAAGAACAACTATGATAGAATAAAAATGCTTTAAGAATTGTAACTGCAGAAATTTGGGGAGGAGCAAGATGTTGGAGAAATAGGAGACTGAAATATCATCAGACTCCAGAAGTTCAGCTAGATAATTATCAAACCATTTTGAACACCTACAAACTCAAGAGGAGAGAGAAGAGAAGAAGAGCAGCAATTCTAGGATCAGAAAATTGACCACTTTCTGGAAGGTAGGACATGTGGAGAATTGACTCTGAGGCTGTAGGAAAATAGACCCTAGTGGGAGGGGCTGGCTTCTGGCAAGCATTAGATTAGAGGAGCCTAAATCAGAGCTTTTATAAGTCTGCTCCACTGAGGGACTTTACACCAGAGGCTAAGCAGGGGAGGAGGGGGGAGCCCTCATGGGGACAGTGTGATATCAGCATCCCCAGGGTCACATAAAGACCAGGAATGTCTGAGGGTGGCAGAGCTCCCAGGTGTTGTAGTGGGGAAGCTGGCTGCAGAGATGGAGCTAAGAAGTGGGCTCTCAGCTCGGAATAACCTTAAACCATGATCCAAAACACAGGCAGGCCACTGATCTTTGAACAGGGACCCTGCAAGTAGCAGATCAGGAGAGACCCACTCCTTCCTCCTTTGGGAGGAGCAGGGTGGGAACAGCTGCAGGGATCTGCTGGATTTGGAGACTCCAAAGGGGGCCATGTGCCAGAGGTAGAAACACTTTGTCACAGGCTGGATGAGTTCAGAGCATGGCCGGAAACCAGGGAGTCAGGAGTGACTGACTGCTTTTCTCTGAGGGTGCACAGAGGAATGGGGCCTGGAGCTCTCAGATCCTACAGACTGGACATTCGGAGGCCGCCATCTTCATTACCATCCTCCAAAGCTGTATAGAAAGCGTTCAGGAAACAAAAGCTCTGAGAGTGAACCGGAGCAGATTACTTAGTCCAGCCTCTGGCAAGGGCAGTGCAATTCCACCTTAGGCAAACATTTGAGAATCACAGCACAAGCCCCTCTCCCAGAAATTAGCAAGAACATCTAGCCAAGAGAAAGTTCACCTCTCAATGAGAGCTGTGGAACTCCAGAAGCTAGGTTGAAGCAACACATAGAATTCATAGCTTTTCCCCCAGGATTCCTAAGTCAAGTATTTTTTAATTTATTTTTTTCTTATTCTATTTTTAAAATTTTTTTCTCTTTCCCATTTTAACATTTTTTAACTATTTTATCTTATAAAGACCTTTTTAAAACTCCTGTTTATTTTCAATATTATAGTCATATTTTATTGTTTCATTATATTTAACCTTATTATGTGTATACATAAAGGTTTTATTTTTCCTTTAAAATTCTGGGATACAATTTCTTATAATAGATCAAAATATACCCTAAATCTAGCACATGGCTTTGTTCTAGTCTCCAGCCTAATCGCATTCTTTCCTTTCTTTTTTCCAAACAACTTCTTACCAATTCCTCTTTTAGAACATTTTAGAATTTTCATCTTTACAATTCTATTCAATTCCTTCATTGTGTTCACCACTATATTGAATATATTTACCACTATATTGAATATATATAAGTTTTTCTTTCTTTAAAATTTTGGGAGGTAGTTTCTTCTAACAGACCAAAATACACCCA